>NW_016107360.1:11910482-11915882 GCF_001604975.1 Cebus imitator | reverse complement strand
TTTTTTTTTTTTTTTTTTTTTTTTCTAAAAAGTAAGAGCTGCTGCTTGATCAGAAGCAAAACTCCATCTCAAAAGACAAAAATAAAAACAAGCTAGTTGACTACGATGTCAGAAGCATTCTCCTTCATGTATACAGCAATCCTAAATGGAATTTATAGTTTGAGAAAAAGCAAACTTCCTGGCTCTATATTGAACAATACCTTTATAGTCTAAATAATGAATTTAATAAAGTTGAATTATGGTTCAACTTTTAGAATCAATTTATAGATGAGACACAGAAAATGTTATTATGTTATGGCCACAGAACAGAACGTGAACCACTCCTGACAATATAAAAGAAAAATAAAGCTGTAGAAATTGGTAGGTAAAAGTTGAAGAAGAGAAGTAAATGGAAGCATAGGGATGCTAATATCATTTTTTTTAAAAAAAACATAATGGGGAATTAAGAAATACTGTCTTAATTAACCTTTTTTAAAAAAAAACATAATGGAGAATTAAGAAATACTGTCTTTGAGTAAGAGAACAAGAAATAAAAGTTTAAATATTACAAAGTTTAAAAAATGATATAACAATCAAATATTTGGAAGAGGAAAGATGGAAAGAGATGTAGATGTAAGTTGAGTGAGTTAAATCCTCATCTTTTAGAGTGGGAGATCAACAAATCAAGAAATGAAAATATGAACATATTATTTAGATTTATGAAGTCTCTACTAGAAGTAAAATCCCAACAATTAAACGCTGTGGTTTCTGGGGAGCAGGGGACTATTGTTTCTCATACTTGCTTTTATAAGATGAAAACATTTTAACCATATACACATATGACTTTGATAAATATAAAATTTAAAGTAAAGTAGTGAGACAGGATAGTATGTGACACATGAGCTCTAAAGTCAGTTTATGAGTGTTTAGTCTCAGCCTCACCATTTACTGACTATGACCTTGGTATGCTACTTAATTCCTTTGTTCCTTACTGTCTGTGTGACCTTGGGAATATTACTTCATTCTTTTGTGCCTTACATGGCTGTTCTGAGTATTAAATAAGCCAGTGCAGGCTGGGCACGTTGGCTCATGCCTGTAATCCCAGCACTTTGGAAGGCCGAGGCAGGCGAATCACGAGGTCAGGAGTTTGAGACCAGCCCAGCCAACATGGTGAAACCCTGTCTCTACTAAAAATATAAAAATTAGCTGCACCTGTAATCCCAGCTACTCGGGAGGCTGAGGCAGGAGAATCACTTGAACCCGGGAGGTGGAGGTTGCAGTGCGCTGATTGAGCCACTGCACTCCAGCCCAGACAACAGAGTGAGACTCAGTCTCAAAACAAACAAACAAAAAAAAGACAGCCAGTGTATATTAAGGGCTTAGCAAAGTGCCTAGCATATATGAGATGACCATTATTGTCATCTAATTTTGAGGTAGACAACAGCTAAGGCTTTTGGAAATCTACGAGAGTGGATAGAGCTTTTTCTATTATCTAAAGCTATCTTATTCTTGCATGTGAATATATAGAACCTCTTTAGAAGAAATTTTCATGATTGCTGTTAAAATGTAAAATGCATATTTTTTGGACCAGTTATTCCATTTCTAGGAATTTATCCTCAAATTTCTGTTCACATATTTGTTTAAAGATGTGAATTTAAAAATGTCCATTTCGTCACTATTTATAATGATAAAAAATTAGAATTGGTTAAATGAATTGTGGTAAATCCATACCATATAATATCATACAGTCTTTAAAAAGTGAGAAAGATCTGTATGTATTGATTGAAATGATCTCCAAGATATATAAAGTACAAAAACAAGATGTAAAACAATGTGTATATTGTGCTTATATTTGAGTGGAAATGAAACACACACACACACACACACACACACACACACACACACACAGGAAATTTGTTCTGGGGTTGACTCTGGAGAGATTAATGATGCCTGAAATGAGAGGGACATTTACTTTGATTGCCCTTGTATACTACTTGAATTTTACCATATGGTTATTTAAAAAACAAAAAAAATTTTTTTTTTTTTTTTTGAGATGGAGTCTCACTCTTATCACCCAGGCTGGAGTGCAGTGGCGGGATCTTGGCTCACTGCAACATACACCTCCCAGGTTCAAGTGATTCTACTGCCTCGGCCTCCTGAGTAGCTGGGATTACAGGCATGAGCCATCATGCCCAGCTAATTTTTGTACTTTTAGTAGAGATGGGGTTTTGCCATGTTGGCCAGGCTGGTCTTGAACTCCTGGTCTGATCTGCCCACCTTGGCTTCCCAAAATGCTAGGATTAAAGGCGTGAAATAAGGCTCTAAAATATTTCAGAAGTGAAATAAAATTAAAACTAACTCATCATTTCATTTAGGATGCTTTTTGAAAGTAACAGAAAACCAGACTCTACTTAGTTTTCACTGGCTTATGTAACTGGGAATTTACATAATGGAAGTCTAGAGTAGGGCAGGCTTCGGGTTTCACCTGGTGCAGGCTGCCAGGACTGTTATTTATTCCTGCTTGTTGGATTCATTTTCTTTCGCTTTTTTCTTTTTGAGACAGGGCGTCACTTTGCCACACAGCATGGAGTGCAGTGGTACAATCACAGCTCACTGCAGCTTCAACCTCCTGGGCTTAGGTGATCATCCCACCTCAGCTTCCTGAGTATCTGAAACTACAAGTGTGCACCACCATGCCCAGCTAATTTTTGTTTGTTTTTTGAGACGGAGTCTTGCTCTGTCACCCAGTCTGGAGTGCAGTGATGTGACCTTGGCTCACTGCAACCTCCACCTCCTGGGTTCAAGCAATTCTCCTGCCTCTACACTCCCAAGTAGCTGGGATTACAGGCATGTGCCACCACGCCTGGCTAATTTTTGTATTTTTAGTAGAGGTGGGGTTTCAGCATATTGGCCAGAGTGGTCTCAAACTCCCGACCTCATGTGGTCCACCCGTCTTGGCCTCCCAAAGTGCTGGGATTACAGGCCTGAGCCACTGTGCCTGGCTGGATTCATTTTCACACTGGCTTTTCTCATGACCAAATGTTACCTTCACATTTGCTCTCGTTAATATCCAGAGAAAGAGAGGAAATCTCCCAGGAGGTTTTGCAGGTGTCCTATTACGTCTCATTGGCTTAAACTGGTTCTTAGGTCATTCCTGAACTACTCCCTGTGGTCAAAGGAATGCCATATGCAGATAAAGTTGGGCCTGGGTTCCTGAACCAGTCACTGTGGCAAGGGAGATGATATTACCCTTCATTCAAAATAATCTTCCTCCGGGGCTAGGTGTAACAGTGTTTCCTGAAGTACAAGAGAAGAATTATACTGGAACCTGAATTAGGATACTGTTAGAAAAGGGAAGAGAGGGAAATTGGTGGCTTGCAGGTAACCAACAGAGACCGTGACTCCCACTCTAGTCTTCCTCAATCCTATTATAAAAGCCTTTCCACTATTGCCTCCAAAAAGTTCACAAATTATTGTCAAAGAGAAAGAATTAATTTCTCTTCTATAGCAACAAAGTAATGTCTGACGATAATGATCACAATATGTCTTTTAAAAAGAAGTAATTTATAGGAAATTCTCCCAGTTGATACAGATCAGTTGTTAGATTATCCTATTACTTAGAATACAACCATTGGGGAAATAGAAATAGAACTATATCTTCAAGAATGTCAGGCTTGGAGAGGATATAGAATAATTATCATCATGAAGAATGTATAATATAAACTCCAAAGTAGGATTCATTAGGTCTAAGTTTCCCTCACTAATAGTTTGTCTACAAAGAAACAATGTAGCGGTGACAGAGAGAAGGCCACAAAAAGCCTAACAAGCTACAGAATCTTTCCTTGCTAATAAAAATTATGTTAAAATTTTAAAATCATGTTAAATTTATGTTAAAATTACCATGAACATTCTCTGTCTCCCAGATTTAGCCCAATATAGAGCCCAATATTAATGCTATCAAGAGAAACAATGGCAACTGTGAACTTTCCAGCTTATCTGTTTTTCATTGCATGCCCAGCAAAAGGAGATATTGCCAAAGAACTGCATAATGGAAGCGACGCTGAACATTTCATGGACACCATCTACAAAACAATTATTATTGGCTGTATTTTGGACTTCAGAGTCTAGTCTTTCAGGTCTCGAAAGACCTGATAGCTCTTCTGGGCTGCATGGGATTCCTCTAGATGAGTTGTTGGAGTGGTGATTGAAGTGGATAATGGAGTATTATTTGGGGTGTGTAATGGACTATATGTTTGTGTCCCAAATTCATATATTCAGTGGTGAAATTTGGAGATGGAGTTTTAGGACATGAGGGAGAAGTGCTCATGAATGGGAGGACTAGGGCACTTGTAAAAGAGGCCTCAGAGAGATCCCTCACCCCTTCAACATGTGAGGACACAGTAAGAAGACAGCATCTATGAACCTGGAAGCAGGCCCTCACCAGAGACTGAATCTCTTGGTGCCTTGATCTTGGATTTCCCAGCCTTCAGAATTGTAGGAAATAAATTTCTGTTGTTTTTAAGCCATCCCATTTATGGCATTTTAAAAAATAAATGTTATTGCGTATATTTAAGGTACACAACATCATGTTACAGGATACATATAGATAGCAAAATGATTATTAGAGTGGAACAAATAAACATATCCATCATCTCACATAGTAACTCATTATGTGTGTAGAGAGGGTTAGAGCAGGTAAAATCTACTCATTTAGCAGGAATCCCAAATATAGCCCAGTTTTATTAACTCTAGCCGTACTACAGCCATGGTGCTATACATCAGCTCCCTAGACTTGTTCATCCTCCATACCTGCTACTTTGTAACTTCTAACCTACATCTCCCCATTTCTTCCCTCCACCCCCTAACCCTGGTAACCACTGCTTTATTCTCTATCTGTGCATATTTGACTCTCTCTTTTTTTTTTTTTTTAGATTCAATTTATAAGTAAGACAATGTAGTATTTTTCTTTCTGTGTCTGGCTGATTTCACTTAGCATAATGTTCTCCAGATTCATCCATATTGTGGCAAATCATAGGAGCTCTTTTTTTTTTGTTCTGTTTTTTTGAGACAGTCTCTGTTGCCCAGACTGGAGTGCAGTGGTATGATCTCGGCTCACAGCAACTTTCACCTCCCAGGTTCTCCTCCCAGGTTTCACCTCCCAGATTCTCCTGCCTCAGCCTCCTGAGTAGATTGTACTACAGGCTCCTGCCACTGTGCCTGGCCACTTTTTTTGTATTTTCCTCCCCCATGAGTTGGAGTTCTGCTCTGTCGCCCAGGCTGGAGTGCAGTGGTGAGATTCTTGGCTCACTGTAACCTCTGCCTCCTGGGTTCAAGCAATTCTCCAACCTCAGCTTCCCGAGTAGCTGGGATTACAGACACCTGCCACCAAGCCTGGCTAATTTATGTATTTTTAGTAGAGAC
>NW_016107360.1:11895734-11910372 GCF_001604975.1 Cebus imitator | reverse complement strand
TTTTTTAAGAGACAGGGTCTTGTTCTGTTACCCAGGTTCGAATGCAGTGGCATGATCGTGACTCACTGTTATCATCTCACTGTTATCATGAATTCCTGGCCTCAAGCGATTCTCTCATTTTTGCCTCCCGAAGCACTGGGATCACAGGTGTTAGCCACTGTATCTGACCAAGATCTCCCTTTTTAAGGCAGAATAATATTCCATTACACACACACACACACACACACATACACACATTGTGGTACATATATATGTAAATATACTTGTATTTTTACACATATATGTAAATATTTATATGTATTTATGCATATGTACAGATCTACCATCATTTCTTTCTTTTTCTTTTTCTTTTTCTTTTGAGACAGAGTCACACTTGGTCGCTCAGGCTGGAGTGCAGTGGCACGATCTCGGTTAATTGCAACCTCTGCGTCCTGGGGTCAAACAATTCTCTTGCCTCAGCCTCTCGAGTGGCTGGGATTACAGGCACCTGCCACCATGCCCTGCTAATTTTTGTATTTTTAGTAGAGATGGGTTTTCACCATGTTGGCCAGGCTGGTCTCAAACTCCTGATCTCAGGTGATCCACCTGTCTTGGACTCCCAAAATGCTAGGATTACAGGCATAAGCCACCACACCCAACCTCCACAATTTCTTCCTTCATTCATCTGTTGTCAGGTGATATTTTGTTACAGCAGCCCAAATAATCTAGGGCAGAGTGAAACCCATAATTGTAGTACATATTTTAAATATTGGCTGAATGGAGTTATTTTTAAAAATTTCATAGTGTGAAGTTTGGCATATTAAAGGTAATTATCCTATTAAGAAGATGCCCTAAATTTGAAGTAGTCTAGCACGTGGTTGATGAATTCTTAGCCGTGAGTTTAGAGGTGATGGGAAGTACACTGGGACCTGGGAATTGATAAGTTTTACAAGGTGAGTCACAAAAGTAGGTCCTTTGAAGGGGTCTGTATGATAGGAAGCTACTCAGTGGTCTATACTGTTCTATCACATTTTGCCGGTACATGATTGAGTGTCCAGTGTTAAGTGTAGTCAGGCACAAGTGTAAATAAAACTATCTTCATTAACAGTCCCATCATTCCTGAGATGAACCCAGAGAAATGGGAAAGTTTATGATTAAATTGAATTACATAGACCCTTAGCAGCCTTCGAGGGCAGAAAAGGGACTAATAGCATTTTGAGAATCACCAATTTATTTTTTGGCCAAGAGTACCATTTGCACTTGCCTGACTAGTGAAGAAGTTATGTTACACATGGGACCATTAGAGTCCCTAATGAGTCAAATTAGTTTCCTTGAAAGGGCCCCAGTGGCCCTCTCAGTTTACATCCTGGCACAGCAGAAAGACCTGGACCTTGTCTGCTGGGACATGAAACTGGCTGTACTTGCATGGGAGGCCTTCCTTACTCCTGGTTCACATGGCTGAATGTCAGGGTATGCTCAAAGCCCTGTAAGCTTGGACAGATGTAGGAAGTTTGTTTGGTGACACTGGGTAAGTTTTGCCAGTCCTTTTGAGGTTGTAGGACTAGATGGTAGAGGTTTCTGAGTGGAAGATCTGGAATGGGGGTAGTTTTCTGACTTCTTGGTCTCAAAGCATCTTAAAGCCTGAAATTAACCATTGGAAGTATTAAGCCCCGGCCTTCATTTCTAGGGGCCCATATCTGCTGAGGGCTTCATTCTGAACTTACTAGGAGTGCTAGGTCTTTTTTTCTATTTTTGAGACAGGGTCTTGCCTGCCCACCCAGGCTGGATTGCAGTGGCACAATCATGGCTCACTGCAGCGTTGACCTCCTGCGCTCAAGTGATCCTCCCACCTCAGAGCCCTCACTCCCCCACCCCCAGTAGCTGGGATTACAGGCCTGTGCCACCACGCCCAACTAATCTTTGTATTTTTTTATAGAAATGGGGTCTCACCATGTTGCCCCAGCTGGTCTTGAACTCCTGGCCTCAGGTGATCCACCTGCCTCGGCCTCCCTAAGTGCTGGAATTACAGGCGTGAGCCACCATGCCTGGCAATAGATCTTTTTGAGGTGGGGTCTTTAGGAGTTGAAGGTGGACTTCATGGTGAGGAGCTGCTCTCCTACTCTAGTAATTAAGCTCATCTGGCATCAGTCTGTGTGAAACTACTGAGCATGTAGCAGGGTACCTCCCCAGGTGTTTCCTTTTTAGGACAATGGCACTGATTGCTAACATGTAGGGTGCATAATGGGGTTGCTGACTTCCTGACTGCTGGATTCTGAGTGACCTCCTGGCCTTTCTCTAGAACTTCAAAGTCCTGTATGGTAGCCACTGGCCACAGGTGGCTACTGAGCACTTGAAAGGTGGCCGGTACAAATTGAGATATACTATAAGCATAAAATAGAACCCGGAATTAAAAGATTTAGTCTAAAAAAGTGTAAAATATATTGTTAATCACTTTATTGATTATATGAAGAAATAATATTTTAAATATCTGGTTAAATAAAATATGCTATTAAAATTAATTTCTCTTATTTCTCTATACTCTTTTGGAATGTGGCTACTAGAAAATTTAAATGGCTCAAATTATGTTTCTTTTGCACAGTGCTGCTCCAGATAATAGTCAGTGGGAGAGTTAGGCTAGTGAATGTGTGGCCAGAGGGTGTAAAATCCAAAATCTATGAATAGATATTGTGTCTGAGGAGGCGCTCTGTACAGTCAAGGCATTCAGAATTGAATTTCTCTAGTTTGCCAGGAGGTCAACATACCACATCCATTTCAGTACAGGACTTTCAGCGCCACAGGTGTGTGAGAAGCAAGATCCAGGGACCAAAGAAGTCTATCAATTCGGAGTCATGCAAAATATTGTTAATCCATTGCTAGAAAACTCACATTTATAGCCAGTATTCAAACATCTGAATTGGGCTTGGAAAATTTTTTTTTTTTTTTTTTTTACCTGAGAGATATGCCCAAGGCTTTAGCCTCCTTAGAGATCTAACTCTCTGATGAGCCTCTCAGGGCCTATTAGTACTGGCTGCAGAGGAAGTGAGTGGATAATGACGCCCTATGGTCACTGTGTGCAGGCCACAGTATTCGCAACATAGGATCTCATTCTTCCCAAGGAGCATGGGACACTGCAGCCTGGTTTGAAGTGAGGAGAGAGCTTTTCTTCAAGAATAGTTGGCTATATGTTGTGGGATACTATACACATAATTCAGCATCTGCCACAAATGCATCATGAAAGATTGGTTCATGTTGGACACTGTAGAGCCTTTGGCTGGAAACAAATGGAAAAACAAGTGGAAAACTCAGAGTACTGCACTGGCCTTCTAATACAAACACTCACCACGGTGGCCAGTCACAGCCTTTCTTCCCTGAGAAATCTTTGGCGTGCTGTGGGGGCATCTGGAGAGTGTTCGCCAATCTTGACCCTATATCTTTAAGTTGCTTGATTCACCTGCGTACCCGGAGGGGTAACTTTGGGCACCCAGCAGCATTTGGATCCAATCAATTCTGAACAAAACTTTCAGTGGACTGTACTTCAGTCAGCTTCCTGCTTGGTTTCCCATTTTGGCTTTCTTTCCCATTCACTGCCAGGCTGCAAACCTTTAGACTTGCCAATTATGTCTGGTGGCTCCAGCCTCAGATCCTTGGCTCTCCCTCAAGGGATTTGCCTTAGATCTGTTCTACCAGATCTCCTCTATTTGTATTTCTTTAGATATTAAAAAACAAAAACAAAACAAAACAACAAACAGTTAACATAGCAGACCTGGTTCCTTCCCAGGTTTGCCCTTGGCTGACATCTGGGAACTTGAATTTGGGAAAGGTTTCTACTATGCTAACTGATAAAAGTGGCTCCCTATGCCTAAACTGTACAAACAATGTGAGTTTATGCTGAATACCTGCTTTCTTTCTGGGAGTTTGGAATTTGGTAGTAGGCAGAGGATGGTTGTGTGATTTAACTGCCAGTAAAAATGCTGGGTGCAGAATGTATGATGAGCTTCTCTGGTAGAAAACATTTCCCATGGGTCATGATGACTCATTACTAAGGAGTTAGGAATGTCTTGTGTGACTTCATAAGGAGGGAATTATCAAAAGCTTGAGCTTGGTTTCCTCTGGACTTTGCTGCATGTGCTTTTGCCTTTGCTGATTTTGCTTTGTACTCTTTTGCTATAATAAATCATAGCCTTGAGTGTGACCATATGCTGACTTCTGAGTTGTTCTAGCAACTAACCAAATCTGGTGATGGTCTTGGGGGCCCTTGACACATCAGGTAATATACAGAAACCACTGGAGGATGTCTTGAATGTAATTTTTAGTTTGATTATTTTTCTTAGAGTTCACAATAGGAGTCCCTGAATACACCAAGCATTATATAATATGGTTGGGAGATCCAAAGCACTAAAGCTGAGACTAATAATATGTGGAAAATTGGCATATGTTGTAAGTTTCTCAAAAGACGCCTGTTAGGACAGGTTACATAGGGTACACTCAAGAGAGATCAGTACAGGAAGACCAAGGAAGGTTTGAAGGACCCAGTATGGCAGAAAGACATGCAAATCAGAGGCAGGACCCTCCTTAAACAAAACCCAAGGCCATATTCCAGGAAAGGGAACAGAGAGACAAGGGCTGGTATTGTCTCAGTCACATTGGCTGAGTAGGTTAAAATCAGAAAGTGTGTTGGAAAACAAAATAAAACAAAACCTGGACCTGCAAGAAAGAATAAACTTTTTTTTTTCTCCAGGGTGGAACAGTGTCACTGTCACCCAGGCTGGAGTGCAGTAGTGCAATCTCAGCTCACTGCAACTTCTACCTCCCAGGCTCAAGCAATCCTCCCAGCTCAGCCTCCTGTGTAGCTGGGACCACAGGTGCATGCCACCACGCCCAGCTAATTTTTTGTATTTTTAGTAGAGATGGGATTTCACCTTGTTGCCCAGGCTGCTCTTGAACTCCTGAGCTCAAGTTCTCTGCCCACCTTGGCTTCCCAAAGTGTTGGGATTATAGAGGTGAGCCACCACACCTGACCTTCTCCAGGCCTCCTAAATCAAATATAGGAGATTTAGGCATTGATTTTGAGTACTTCCTGTTAAGTACATTCACCAGACATTTGATTTGTCTGTTTCTCTTATACTCATAAAGCAACCATCTAATTCCAATGTAGATCAACCTACAGGGAGAGCCTCGGTTGACCATATGAACTTCAAATATTTCCGGCAAATCACAGAAATGACTTCTTTTTTTAAGGTATACTGTTATTGATAAAGCTGTGGTCAGGAATCACTTTAGGGACAAAACGTTTACAAATAGAAAGACTAAAAAAAATGTTATTGAGAAGTATTTTCATTATTCTACCCTACAAAATGAAAGTTGTTTGTATATGGATGGTGTAGATTAAGTTTAGCACTGAATATTTTTTATGTATTAAGTATTCAAAAAAAAAAAAAAAAACCTAAAAAAAGCCCTAAAAATAAAAAAAAGTCCTGAGAGGCCTCATTAGTTTTGTTTTCTCACGGACAACCAGAGTTCAAACTCCCAAAGGGGATGCAGTCCCTGATTTTTTGAAAGACAGAATATTACAGTGGTTATGAGCATGGCCTTTGGAATCAGATGCCTTGTTTTGAGTTCTAGTCCTATTTATAGCTGTGTAATCTTGGACAAGTTAATAACCTCTTCACTTCCTGTCTTATCTTCAAATGCAAATAATAATTATAATTATTTCAAGGGTTGCTGAAAGGAAGACCTGAATTAATCCATGTAAAGAACTACATAGTGTCTGGCATATAGAGTATGCTCAATAAATGGTAGAGATCATTATTATTATTATTTTTTAATTTATTATTATGTTTTTTAAGACGGGGTTTCACTATGTTGGTCAGGCTGATCTTGAACTCCTGACTTGTGATCTGCCCGCCTCAGCCTCCCAGAAAGCTGGGATTACAGGTGTGAGCCACTGCGCCCGGCTGATCATTGTTATTATTATAAGACATGATTCCTGTGCTCTTAGAAAGTGAATTCATAGGATGTTGTAAATAACAGAGCTATAGTGATGAACACTGATAACTTGCAAATGTGATAAAACAGAATGTCCCCTAACATTTTAGTTATAAAACTAACTAAAAGGAATCACATGAAGGATAGCTCGAAGGCCCAGAAAATTTTAATGAAACCAGTTTAAAGTTATTATTACATCTTAAGAATATATCAGTCAAAACAAATTGCTATTCAACTGTGGCAGGAAGAACAGTAGTTCCAGGACTTTGAGTTTTATGACCTAGTTAGGAAAAAAAAATTGCAGAATATAATGAAGTGCTGCCAACTTTTCAGTTTACCCAAGACTGGCATGAAAAAAGATCTAACAGTCAGCTACCACTGTCATGTCCAGAAGGAAAAGATGTTTTATCTCCAAAAAATAACAAATAGCATATCTTCAGAACAAAGATAGTAATTCCCAGAAAGTCTGCTAATCCAGGGAGATTTTTTTTTTCTTTTTTCCCCAAACAGGTGAAAATCTCTGTAAAGGCAAGCAATACTCTTTGGACCAGCCCTTGGGATAAGAAAAGTCACAGTTGGGATTGAGCACAGTGACTTATGCTTATAATCCCAGTGCTTCAGGAGGTTGAGGTGGGAGGATCGCTTGAGCTTGAGTGAGGAATTTGAGTAGTGAGATCCCTGCCCCGCCCACCTGCACCATCTCTACTACAAAAAAAATTTTTTTTTAATTATCCAGGTGTAGTGGTACATGTCTGTGGTCCCACCTACGCAGGAGGCTGAGAAGGGGGGTTGCTTGAGTCTAGGAGATTGAGGCTACAGCTGAGAACATCCCATTTTACTCTAGCCTGGACCACAGAGCAAGCTCCTATCTCAAAAAAAGAAAATGCAAACACCAGTAGTGCCCACTGTCCAAGCAAAAGAAAACTATACCTCTAACTTTGACCTATTCCTGGTTCCAGTTGCAACACCATTTCTTTTTTCTCTCTTTGTTTCTTTTGTAGAGTCAGGGTCTCACTACGTTGCTCAGGCTGGTCTTGAACTCCAGGCCTCAAGTGATTCTCCCACCTCAACCTCCCAAAGTGCTGGAATTACAGACTTGAGCCAACTG
Organism: Cebus imitator; assembly: GCF_001604975.1. Lineage (NCBI taxonomy): Eukaryota > Metazoa > Chordata > Mammalia > Primates > Cebidae > Cebus > Cebus imitator. The sequence goes on along the minus strand of NW_016107360.1, from coordinate 11,903,300 downwards.
TGCCCTGCCTTACAACACCATTACCAATGTGAAGACAAATATAGGAGATTTAGGCATTGATTTTGAGTACTTCCTGTTAAGTACATTCACCAGACATTTGATTTGTCTGTTTCTCTTATACTCATAAAGCAACCATCTAATTCCAATGTAGATCAACCTACAGGGAGAGCCTGCGTTGACCACATGAACTTCAGATATTTCCGGCAAATCACAGAAATGACTTCTAAATATGGCTTAGCTTCCTATGTAGCTTCATTACAGGAGAGAGAATATGTTGATTACGTCCACAGGGGTATTGCTGTTTTATTTCTCCTAGTAGATTAGTAAATTTGCATTCTGGTGCTATTTTGGTCTCTTGTACTTTTCAGACAACTTGTCCCAGTCTCTCAGGGCCTGTTTACTCCCAGGCACTGAGAAAATGATATTTCCAGGCTATGGAAGCAGCTGGTCTTCTTGTACACCATGGCACATGCACTATATTCCTTTTTTTTTTTTTTTTATTTTTAGGCAGAGTCTTGCTCTGTTGCCCAGACTGGAGTGTGGTGGTGCAATCTCAGTTCACTGCAACCTCCACCTCCCAGGTTCAAGTTGATTCTCCTGCCTCAGCCTCCCAGGTAGCTGGGATTACAGACGTGCATCACCACGCCCAACTAATTTTTATATTTTCAGTAGATACAGAGTTTCACCATGTTGGCCAGGCTGGTCTCAAACTCCTGACCTCAAGTGATCTGCCCACTTCGGCATCCCAAAGTACTGTGATTACAGATGTGAACCACTGCGCCTGGCCATGCTATTCCATTTTTAAAGTTATACCTACCTACTGACGTTTACAAAAAAAAAATACGTAAAGAATGACATGGCTTTATTAGTCAAGGTGCAAGATAAACTCAAAATATATTGACTTAAATAAAATGAAGTTTCTTTCTCTCTTATAAGTCTAGAGTAAGAGGCCCAGGGCTGGTTTGGGGGTCCTACTTCGTTAGAGCAGAGGCTTGGATTTCATTCAGATGTCCAAGTTTCTTCTGTCTCCTTGCTTTACTACCTCTGTAGGTATTGTCTTCATCCACATGCTTGAAACTGGCTCTCTCCATGTTTATATTCTAGTCTGTGGGTATGGAAAAAAAATGTCGAGGGCAAGGGACTCTGGCTTTAAAGAAAGATGTGGAAATCACACACATCACTTCTGCTCACATCTTACTGGTCCAAATTTAGTCATAAAACCACATCTAGCTGCAAGGCAGGCTGGAAATATTCTGCTCAGTGTCATTGCTTGTGGCTAAGAATATATAAAACATGTTGGTTTCTTTGAATTATTGATCCAGACTTGTGGAATGATCCCTGTGAAATGTTTCCTGACCTTACTATTATGTAAAGAATAACAATAAACCTGCCTCCCCTTCCTCCCTGCCAGAGGTAACCTCTAACTGAAACCTGGGTTAATTATTCTCTTGCTTAAAATGATAGTTTTAGGCTGGGAGCAATGGCTTACACCTGTAATCTAGCCCTTTGGGAGGCCAAGGCAGGCAGACCACTTGAGGTCAGAAGTTTGAGACCAGCCTGGCCAACAGGGTGTAACCCCATCTCTACTGAAAATACAAAAATTAACCAGGCATGTTGGCAGGTGCCTGTAATCCCAGCTACTCAGGAGGCTGAAGCAGGAGAATCAGTTGGACCCTGGAGGCAGAGGTTGCAGTGAGCTGAGACCACACCACTGCACTCCGGTCTGGTCAAAAAGAGCAAAAATCCAACTCAAAATAATAATAATAATAATAATAGTTTTACTATCTGTATCTGTATTCAAAAAATGAAATACTTTTTGTTCTGCCTGTTTTGAGTACCATATAAATGCACTTATTCTTTTGTGATTTGCTAAACTTTGCTTTGACTTCTGGTTCCTTTTTGCTTAGCAATTTCACCCATAATTCTTTTTCTCCTGTTACATTTTACTGTAAATGGAAGGAGCCAGGCCCCTTCTTTAACACTGCTTAGAAATCTCCAATTTCATCACTTGTGAGTTCTACCTTCCACAAAACACTAGAACATAAACACAATTCAGCCAACTACTTTGCCATATGTATAAACTAAATGGGAAAGTTTGTTTTTTGTTTTTGAGATAGGGATTCATTCTGTCGCTCAGGCTGGAGTGAAGTGGCGTGATCGTGGCTCACTGCAGCGTGAGCCCAAGCAATCCTCCCACCTCAGCCTCCCAAGTAGCTTGGACCACAGGGATGTACCACTGCACCTGGCTAATTTCTTTTATTTTTTGTGGAGACAATGTCTCGCTATGTTGCCCAGGCATATCTTGAACTCCTGGGCTCAAGCAATCTTCTCACCTCAGCCTCCCAAAATGCTGGGATTACAGGCGGGAGCCCCCTGCTCAGCCCTCTACTCACTTTTCCCCCTTAGCATTTAAACATACTCAAATGTCTTTCCTCTTTAAAATGAAAACAAACAAATAAAAACCTTCCTTGAATTTGCTGTCTTCTAATTTCTCCTTTCCTTCACAGGTCACGTTTCTTGAAAAAATAGGTAAGATTCATTGTCTTTATTTCTCCATTTCTCATTCTTTCCTTAAACTATTGTGACTGGCCCCACCATTTCACCGAACCTGCTCTCCATATTAAAGTCAACAATAACTGTTTTTTTTTTTTTTAAGACAGAGTCTCGCTCTGTCACCCAGACTGGAATGCAGTGGTGTGATCTTAGCTCACTGCAACCTCCGCCTCCCAGATTTAAGCAATTCTCCTACCTTAGCCTCCCTAGTAACTGGGATCACAGGTGTGTGCCACCACACACAGCCAACTCTTGTACCACGTTGGTCAGGCTGGTCTTGAACTCCGACCTCATGATCCGCCCACCTCGGCCTCCCAAAGTGCTGGGATTATAGGCAACAGCCACCGCGCCCAGTCAGTCAACAATAACTCTTAGCTGTAAAAGCCTATACAGATTTTTCTGTTCTTATCTTACCAATCACTGATTATGATAACCAGCACTATGAAATATTCCTTCCTTGAGCTTTGCTGCTGCTTCAACTTCTCTGATATCTTTCTGTCCTTGTTTTCCTCCCCTATGGACTCTGCGTCTCCATCTTCAAAAACTGATTTTTCTACACCCCTTCCCACCTCTTTAGGGGTGTTCCCACGGGCTTTATCAGCAACCATGTTCCCTTCTCATCTTAGAAATGTTTGGATAACCCCATCTACACTGATGATTTAAGTATCATGTATTAGCCCACGACTCCCAAATATGTATCTCTAACTCAGACTCTCCATATGGCCAGTTCCCCTTGAGCATGCCCACTTCCGACTCAGTGTTACCCAATTCCCTGTCTTAGGAGATGGCACTTTCATCTACCCACTCACCCCAAAGCCTGGGAATCTTCCTAGATTACCCATTCTCCTTCAAGTCTCCTTCAACCCCTGAAAGTAACTGATAATAACAGTTTGCATCTCAGATATCTCTCATACCTGCCTCTTTCTATCACTCTCAGCATGAATTATTCCTGAGCATCTATTATGTCTTAGATAGTTTTATCTTTTATGGTAGTGGCTCTTAATGATCACTGTAGAGCAGAACTTGAGGAAATTAAGAATAAATTTGGTTGGGTAAAGTGGTTCATGCCTGTAATCCCAGTACTTTGGAAGGCTGAAGTGGGTGAATCACCTGAGGTCAGAGTTCGAGACCAGCCTGACCAACATGACCCCATCTCTACTAAAAATACAAAATTAGCCAGGCATGGTGGCACATGCCTGTAATCCCAGCCACTTAGGAGGCTGAGCAAGGGGAATTGTTTAAACCTAGGAGGCGGAGATTGTAGTAAGAGATCCTGCCATTGCACTCCAGTCTGGGCAACAAGAGTATAACTCTGTATCAAAAAAAAAAAAAAAAAAATCGATGGTCGATGACTCACCTTAGAAATTACTTTTAGATGACTGGACTTTCATATTTTGAAAAAGTTCTAATGTGCACTTAGGATGGCAAGCCATTGCTTTATGATCTGTGAAGATGAATTGGGGTAGATGTAGAAGTCATCTGACTAGGAAGTATCAGAGTGATCCAAGACTACCAGAAATATGTCATGAGCCTCTGGTAATTATACTCTTGAACAAAGCCAAATAAACAACTGCAAAACCACATACTTCAGCTATTCTTGTTATAATTGTTATATGGGATATTGGACAAAGTTGATCCACTGCTTTCTCAATCACAAAGGGGCCAGTAGGTTATATAAACATATGATGTCAACATGGGAGACTGCCTGACTTCTCCAAGGCATCTGATTTTAATTTCTTCTTTTTCTTTTTTTATTTCTCTCTAATCCCATGAAACATTGTGATTCCCATTTTTAAAAACAATGTAGCACATTTTGAAGATGAAATTTTACCTGGAGCTGTCAGTCTAAAATCCTATTTGAAGTCATGCCTGTGGATTAATTTGCTCAGTAACTGTCTGAGGTTGACACCCATTGTTGTTATCCTATAGCTCTTCATCCTCTTGTGGGTACCCAGAACATATCTTTCCTTCATCCTGCATGCTCAAGCCATTTAGTTTGAGTGAGAATGACCTCAGCTTAGCTCCATTCTGAGCCCTGATACCAAGGCTTTGTATTATTCCATTGTTTTGTCCATAGCAATTGATTCAGAGATAAGCTAGAAACTAATCAGTTTCTGTGAGGACAAAAGTTTCCTCTGTCTTCTATAAGGAAATTCATATCTACCCCAGGATGGTTCAGTATTAGTATGTAAGCAGCCATAGCCACTGGTCATGAGCTGCTATGGGAGCAACTAGGATAGTGCATGATGCTTGAAGATGAAGCCAAGATCATGGCAGGCAGAGTGGAGACACAGAGAACAAATTTCTCTACTATGGAGTGCTCAGTAATGCAGACCAACATCCTCTTTTTCTTTATTTAGGCGAATTAAAGTTTTAAAATAATGTATGCTATGGTCTGAATGTGTTTCCCAAAATCGATAGTTGGAAATTAATCCCCCATAAAACAGTGCTGGGATGTGGGGCCTTCTGGGAGGTGTTTAGATCATGAGGGATCTGCCACTGTAAAAAAGACTTGTGGGAGTAGGTTTGCCCTCTTTCACTCTCCTGACATGTGAGGACGCAGCCAGCAGGCCCACAGCACCTTAATCTTGGACTTCCTAGACCCAGAACTGTAAGAAATACATTTCTGTTTTTTATAAATTACTCTGTTTGTGGTATTCTGTTACAGCAGCACAAAATGAACAAGATAACCTGTAACATAAAGACTGATTTAATATGCGGTCTTTATTAGAATTAAAATAGTTTTGGCTGGGTGTGGTGGATCATGCCTATAATCCCAGCACTTTGGGAGGCCAAGGCGTGTGGATCATCTGAGGTCAGGAGTTCAAGAGCAGCCTGGTAAACATGGTAAAACCCTGTCTCTACTAAAAATACCAAAAATTAGCTGGGCGTGGTGGTGGGCACTTGTAATCCCAGCTACTTGGGAGGCTGAGGCAGGAGAATCGCTTGAACACGAGAGGCAGAGGTTGCAGTGAGCCGAGATTGTGCCATTGCACTCTAGCCTGGGCAACAAGAGCAAAACTCTGTCTAAAAAAAAAACCAAAACAGTTTTATCACTTGTATACATCCCTTTCTAATGTTATTAATTCTTATGCTAGTTAATTTTTTTTACTAGTTATATAACTAGGAAAAAAGTAAGGATTATTTTTTTTTCTTTCCATACTCAAAGAGCATAAAAATTCAGGTCCATGATTGAGCAACAAAATTATCAAGATGGACTGTAATGGGGATTTATGGGAATTTGTAACACCTTTACACCATAGACATCATCAAAAGAGTTAAGTCTCAGGCTTTTTACCATCATGCCATATTAGAAAGTATGCTGGGCATGGTGGCTCATGCCTGGAATCCCAGCACTTTGGGAGGCTGGTGCAGGTGGATCATTTGAGGTCAGGAGTTTGAGAACAGCCTGATCAACATGGTGAAACCTTGTCTCTATAAAAAAAATACAAAATTAGCCAGGTGTGATGGTGCACACCATAATCCCAGCTACTCGGGAGGCTGAAGGAGGAGAATTGCTTGAACCCAGGAGGCAGAAGTTGCAGTGATCCGGGATAGTGCCATTGCACTCAAGCTTGGACAGTAAGAGTGAAACTCCATCTCAGAAAAAAAGAAAAGACAGAAAAAATATGTAGTGCATTGCTCAATAGTATTTATGAACATTAACATGTTTAGATATGTTTTATGAAACAGAAACAAAAAATATAGTTAATTCATTTGATTAAATGTTCATACTGAATTTGCATGCTGAGGACTACATAGTAAAATAACTATGAATATTAGGTTGTATGATAATAATTGGCAGAATCAACAGATATTTATTGCAGGGTAATTAAATTTATTCAATAACCTTTTGTAATCTATATTTATAAGGATCCTGTAAATTGGATCTTATAATCCAATTACAAGATAGTGGTTGACCACCACGGTCAAAGGTAGACATATGGAACTGGAAAACACACAATTGTTGCTACGGGAGTATAATTGCTTCTAGGCCCCCTCAGATGACAGAGCAAAGAGACATGTGTATACTATCTTGTGTCTATATACACATTGATAAGTATTTCTATATGTAACCATCTGTATCTATATTAAGTTAAGCATGAGTTCATACTTATGTCTTCCACTCTAATCCATTTAAATAAATGCAATAATATGTACTTAGATTTGCTCTCATCTTAGGACACATTTCAATTATCTTACCAGTGTTTTCTGCTCCAAAACATTTATGAAACTGCCTAGAACAAAGACTTGTCATGCCTATTCAAATTCTTGTGGCTAAGTGACTAAGTTCTGGCCAGTGGGAAGGACAATTGTAGGTCGGGACTTATATGAAGCCTTCTGAAAATGAGAACAGTCTGCTGACACATCCCTTTCTTTTACTTTTTCCTCCTTTTCTTTCCTCTTGCCTGTAAACTCAGACAAGATGACTGGACCACTAGCAGCTATTTGTGATCATGAAGTAATTATGAGGCTAGAAAATCATTTTAGATGTAAAAGAAAACGAGAAACTTGGATTTTTGACAACTCAGAGCTGTCAAACTGGCCCTGGTTCTGCCTACATCCACACTGCTTTTATAAGAGGAAAAATCAAATTGCTATCACTTGAACTTTGTTTTATCCAACCAAACCTGATGCTGATAGTTTTTGAAAGTGACTTTAGATATAGTTTCTTAATCAAACTGGATTCTTTTTATGACTGCTTATATATTATTCAGAAAAAGACTTCTTGAGAAAACTCATTTTGAGCTTAGTCTTAAAAAGTGGGGAGTGTAGAAGTGATATTAAAACATTTGGAAAATAAAAAAGGAAGGAAGAAGAAAAATAGAGAACCTGAGGAACTCAGAGTGCTCTGGGCAAGGGAGACAGTACTGCATTATAAAGAATGGTATCTTAGGAATAGGTGTAAAAATGATTAGATAGTGCTGGCCTTGTTGGGAAAGTCTTTTTCCTCTTCTTCCCAGATTCTGATGACAGGAATATTAGATTTTTTTTTTTCTTTTTTTTTTTTTG
>NW_016107360.1:11890266-11895549 GCF_001604975.1 Cebus imitator | reverse complement strand
CCATGTTAGCCAGGCTCGTCTTGAACTCCTGACCACAAGTGATCTGCCAGCCTCGGCCTCCCAAAGTGCTGAGATTACAGGCGTGAGCCACTATGCATGGCCTCAAACATGTTTTAATTGCTACTTGAAATATTTTCTGATGGATGCTTTCAAATCTTTGTTAGACAATTTTAACTTGTCATCTCAGCATTGGCATCTATTGTCTTTTTTATTCAGCTTGAGATCTCCCTGGGTTTTGATATCATGAGTGATTTTTAAATTGAAATCTGGTGTCATGAGTGAGTTTTGATTTAAATCTGGACATTTGGGCATTATGATATGTTGGATAATATTTAAACGTTTATTTTAACTAGCGTTTCTTGATGCTGCTTGGCATTGGGCATCAACTTCTAAAATGGCAAGTGGTGGTAGAAGTCTAGGTTCCCTATTCCACATCTGTTGACACCAAGGGTGGTTCCTTGTTATTGCTGGGCAATGCTGGGAGTTTCAGTGTCCCACTAGTTTTCCACTGATACTTCCCTAGCTGAAAGGGCTTGGAATGTCTCCTTACTGCCCCCACGTAGCCTCCACTGACACCATAGAGGGGAAGGGGTGACGTCTTTACCACTAGGCAGTGATGAACGCTCTGACTCTCCAACATGCCTTTAATTACACCATCGAAACAGGGAAAGGGAGAGGTACCTCATCACTGTAAGGCAGGAATGGAAGTCCAGGCTCACCCTGTGGTTTCTAGTGCCACTGATGGTACAGAAGGATATGCATGGAGGAGTACTTGTTCCTGCCCAGTTGAAGATGAAAGTCCCACCCCTCTCTTTGGTTTTCTCTGACATCACCTTAGAGGGATTGAGGAGTAGAGTGATTGGGGTGTTAGGATGTTGGGGTGTCTCATCACAACCTGGAGAGTGTGGAAGTCTTAGGCTCCCTACTCAGCCTTTGCTTTAAGGGGTAGGGTCAGTGTGTGTTATGGGGTAGGGTCAGTGTGTGTGTGTGTGTGTGTATGTATTGTTTGTCAACAGTAGAGTGAATATCTTCTAAATGTTTTTTTTCTTGATAGGCTGCTTCTTTTTTATCATTTGGCTAGAAAGAGCAGCCTTTTATTAGGGCACTTTTTGTCTATGCCTCTTGGGATTTTTGGGGTTTCTGGTTTTCGGCTTCTCCATCACCCAGTTTGGGATATGTAAGGCTGCATGAAAACCCAAGGAACTTCCCACCATGTTCCTCTCTGGACCCTAGCCAGTGTGACTTCTCTTCACCTTTCAATGCCTTCCTATGTTTATCTTATATATAATGTCGAGTTTTTAGCTGTACTTAGAAGAATAGGTAGAAATGTATCTACTCTATCTTCCCGGAAGCAGAAGTCAGGGGCCACTATAAGGCACTGAAACAATTTCAAACAAAAATGCGTGGCAAAGACTCAGGGAGGAGTGGCAGTGCCTTTCAAACAAGAGCATCAGGAGGGCAATCAAATGAAGAAAGCTTGCCAGCCATAAGCAATAACTGCATTTGCCAGTACCATAATATCTATCTGCAAGCACCTTCAAACAGTAAGAATTACTTTAAAAATCATAATGCCTGGCTGGGCACGGTGGCTCATGCCTGTAATCCTAGCACTTTGGGAGGCTGAGGTGGGTGGATCACCTGAGGTCAGGAGTTCAAGACCAGCCTGGCCATCATGGTGAAACCCCATCTTTAGAAAAAAAAATCATAATGCCTTTTAAAAATCATAGAAACATATGAAAATTCCTTAATTTATGAATTAATGTACCGCTTCTTGAAGGAGAAGTTATTCTACAAATTGTAGGAATATGGAGAAATTGTGACTTATCTTGTGGTTATAGTTGAGCAAGATGAGCCAAACTGTCAATACCATTGTTTTCAAAGCCACCACCATCAGTTAAAATAAAATTGAAAGACCTCATGCCCAGCTTTAGCTCTGCCTGCTCTTTTTGAGCCCCTTCCCCTTTTCTCTACTTCTAGTTCTAGGAGAACGTTGTTCACAGGAGGTAGCCTTTCATTAACGCTCATTGTCAAGAAAAGATACCTATAAATAACCCAAAGAAACAAAAACAGTAGCTTACGATAAAAATGACAGAAGCAATCTGGCAGGCCGATTGGATGTAAAATCTCAAGAGGACTAGGATAAAAACTGGGAGATCAACTGATGTGGTGTCTAGTGTTATAAATAGCTCTGCTATATAGGATGACATAGTTGAAAGGCCAACTGCACTTCAGGAGCTAATTATAGAAACCTATAGGGCTGGGGGGAAAAAAAAGACGAAAGAAATCTATAGGGGCACATTTATTGGTTGCCAGAGATCTATTCCAGCTAAAACCGGACAAAACCAAGAAGACAGACACAGGTGGGAAATGCTCAAGAAACTGATTAACCCCTAGTAGGGGTGGGGACCCAAATCTAGGAGACGGTCCAATTGCTGAAATGAGTTTTTCCTCCTTTCCTCCCTCCCTTCCTCCCTTTCCTTCTGCTTTTTCATTTAGTATTGTGTAGAAGGTTGGGGTGGAGAGATGGCCAAAGAAGGGAATTATTTTCCTCTCATTACAGATAGGGACCTTGCAGTCTGTACACGTTTTTGGAAACGTCGTCAGCATGCTCAGACACATGGAAAAGCCCAGATGGAAATGATCCAATTCCTTTGCTTTCCCTTTAGTGGTTTTCAATGCCATGGGTGACTGGATAGAGTGGAACAAAAAAAGGTCAAAGTCAAATTTGTTGAATGTGCTACTTAGATTGGGGTTCCCATTTCCCTAGCTACTCCACACACACTCTCTTTCCTGTGGTACTGCCTTTCTCCAAAGGCTATAGTCTTGGTTTGGTGTGGTTCCAACCCTTTGGTGGAGTCAGTGGAGATGAGAAGCACTGCAATTACCCTCAACGGGTTTAGACTCGAATGTGTACACCAAGCACTGACCGAAGAATGAATGAATGTCTGTCTCTCTGCAAGGCGCAGTGGCCCAGGCCTGTAATCCCCAACACTTTGGGAGTCTGCGGTGAGCGGATCACTTGAGGCCAGGAGTTTGAGACCAGCCTGGGCAAGATGGGAACACCCCGCCTCTACTAAAAGTGCCCTCAAAATTAGCCAGATATGATGCCACAGGCCTGTAGTCCCTTCTACTCCGGAGGCTGAGGCTGGAGAATCACTTGAACCTGGGAGGTGGAGATTGCAATGACCGAGATCGTGCCACTGCACGATCTGTCATCCAGCCTGGGTGACAGACTCCGTTTCCACAAACAAACAAAAAAAGGTCTTTCTAATGCACATACATACACTACTACTTTCTGGATTGTATCTTTAGTTTTGCTTACAAAATGGATTTAGGCTGTAGAATTTTCAAAGATTAGAGAAATGTGCCTTGGAATAGAAAGTGCAAATTTCTAGTAATTCTTCCCTTCAAAGATAATGTTACCAACTTCTTTTCCTACTATTTTTCGAATTTATTGACAAACTGTTGCGTTAAAAAATATCAAGTGAAACCACCATGGCACATGTATACCTGTGTAACAAAGCTGCACGTTCTGCACATGTATCCCATCTGCACAAGTACTCCAGAACGTAAAAGTATATTTAAAAAATAGTTATTACACAGATGGTAGCTTTCTGAGTATTTTCGAAGCTGCGAGTCAGTTTTGTCCTTTTGAGCAACGAGGAAACACGCAATACAGCCCTCCGTAGAGCGGTGCTGGGGACAGGTTTTCTGAGGAGGCGGGAGCCAGTGGCGGCCACCACCTCCCACACGCCCATCGCTTTGATAAACGAGGAGACTCCCGCCCGCCGGCTGTAAACGAGGCACGAGCTTGGGGGAGGAGCCAGGGCGCCTGAAGTCACTGTTGAAAAAGGCCTCTTATTGGTGCTTCGCGCAGCCGCGGACCTTGGAATTCTGATTGGTCTGTTTTCCTGTCCGTAAGGGGATTGACGGTCCCTACCGCGTCAGGCCGCTCCTCTCCGAGCCGTGCTCCTTTCCTTGCGCCTGGGCGCCCACCCCTGAGCGGTGAGAGCGCGTGCGCGAGCGCCACTTTCCGTGGCGGAGCCCGCCAGTGCCGCTGCACACGCTCGCAGTTTGTGGGCCCTGCGGGAGGCGGCGGAGGTCACCGCGGGGAGGAGGGGCGGGGGCGGTATGGCAGCCTCCTTACGGCTCTTTGGAGCCGCCTCCGGTCTCCGGTACTGGAGCCGGCGGCTGCGGCCGGCAGTCAGCAGCCTTGCAGCGGGTAAGGACCTCGCGCCTCGTTCCCCTTGTCCTGCTTTCGGCCGCTCGCTTCTTCTGTCCGGACGGCCGAAGAGGTGTTTTCACGGGAGACGCTGCGGTTGGGCTGGGGCTTAAAAATCAAAATTTTGGCTGGTCTAAAGGCCTGTCCTCTTCTGCTGCTGCCGCTCACTCCGCGAGTATTCCCCTCTGCCTTCCCTCCCTTTCTCCCTGACTCCAGATGAACGGGTTCAGCGCCCTTATCGGGATTTAGGAAGAGGTGGGGAAGAGCTTGGGGTGAAGGGGGGAGTATTTGGGATCCCAGCATGCTGTTTTGGAGTTTGGACTTCGAGGACGTTTGGAGGGTCCAAATCCAGGGGGCAACCCCGCACTCACCCCCAGCCACCCCTGGCCTTTCAGCGCCCTGGGGGTGCACCTTGTGTGGGCACAGTCTCGGGCAACAGGGCCTGATTGATGTTTAACCACCTGAGTCCGGGGGGGATGGCCTTATTACACAGGCGGTATGTACAAGGCAGGGAGTAAGTCGTTCAGCAAAGTTTGAGTCACCCTTGACCAGCAAGACGGGCTTTCCCCCGCTACTGTAACTGTGCTACCTAAAAAATGTCATTTCTGTCAAATTATGAACCAGTACACTTTCAGCGTCCTCAAGATTACGGGCAGAATTGATTCTGCCTTCCTCCTCTCATACCATTGTAAATTGTGGAAGCTAACCATGACTTTAGGAAGAGGCGGTTTTTAGAGCCAGGAGATCTAATAGTCTTTCATGTTCTGCACGAGGAACATGAGGCCCCTTGGATAAGTGAATCAGGATATCCCCAGCAAGATCTAGAAAGTGGTTCTCATTTCTTCCTAATTCCTACACTTTCTATCATATCAGGACTCCTCTTTAATTGAAAAATTGGTTGATTTCTGGGGACACTGCTGTTGTCTTCTATGAAAGTTTGAGAGTTGCAACAATGCACCACTGTTTAGCAAGACTATTCTGAGGATTAACAAAAAAGCCTTGGCATTAATTTTTTCTAATCTTTGCTTAAAAAAACAGCGAGTTAGGATTTGAGCCCCCCC
>NW_016107360.1:11887445-11889631 GCF_001604975.1 Cebus imitator | reverse complement strand
CAGGCAATTCTCCTGCCTCAGCCTCCTGAGTAGCTGGGATTACAGGCACGTGCCACCATGCCCAGCTGATTTTTTGTATTTTTAGTAGAGACGGGGTTTCACCGTGTTGACCAGGATGGCCTTGGTCTTTTGACCTCGTGATCCACCCGCCTCGGCCTCCCAAAGTGCTGGGATTACAGGTGAGCCACCGCGCCCGGCCGAGATAATCTTAACAAGAAAATTAGACACTTTTCCGCAGAAGCACCAGTTTTCACCTCAATTCTTTGAGTTATCATTAGCCAAGGAAGACTTATTTGCTGTTTAAGGGTTTTACAAGGTGTTCTAATGGTATTTTAATCAAATCTTGATGTACCTTTTAGAGTTATGAAAGTTCTTACCAATTCATGGTGGAAGAGGCTGAGGCTTAAGACTGTAATACTTGCCTCTGTAAATTGGGAGGGTTTACCTCAGAGTGTTGATTAGACTACTCTGGCATATGATCTTGTACTTTTGGCTCTTTGGCCCAAAGATATTGTAAGAATATAGATTTCTGATTGTAAATGGTTCTTTTGTAATGCAGTGGCTAAACCTCTTCAGCAATTGTTTTTCTCTGGAATTATTTTAAATATTTAAATTTCTGTTTACTGCAAAAGTGTTAACTTTTTTGACATTAGACTCTTAAAGAGTAGAAAAAATCTACCTGCAAGTTTAGAGTCAAATGTCATTAAGAAAAAGAACCATGTTCAAATAGTAATGTTATGTGATACTCTGAATTCTGTAGGATATTTGTAGTATATTTAAGATATTTATGTCATACAGATAATATAAGGATCTATATAATTTATTTACTGTTTACAAAAAATGAAACCTAAAAGTTGCCAGTTAGTAGCACATCTTTTTTATTTCTTATGTTTTAGAGGTCTCCCTGTGTCGACCAAGCAAGGGTACAGTGGGACCTTCTTAGCTCACTGCAACCTTGAACTCCTGTACTTGAGTGATCTTCCGCCTCAGCTTCCCAAGTAGTTAGGACAGCAAGGGTGCACCACTATACCTACCTAACTTAAAAAATGTTTTTTTGAGACAAGGCTAGTTGCCTGCTATGCTGGTCTAGAACTTCTGGTCTGAAGCCATCCTCTTGCCTTGACCTCCCAAAGTGTTGGTTTTACAGGCATTAGTCACTGTGCCCAGCCTGCAACATCTTATTTATTTATTTGTTTATTTATTTATGATGGGGTCTCTCTCTCGCCCAGGCTGAAGTGCAGTGGTGCAGTCATGGCTCATTGCAGCCTCTACCTCTTGGGCTCAAGCAATCCTCCTGCCTCAGCCTCCCAGGTAGCTGGGACCACAAGTGCACACTGCTACGCCTTAATTTTTTTATTTTTACTTTTTGTAGAGATGGGATCTCACCATGTTGCCCCGGCTGGTCTCAAACTCCCGGGATCAGCTGATCCTCCTGCCTCAGCCTTCCAAAATACTGAGATTACAGGCATGAGCCACTGTGCCTAAGCCTAATTTTAAAATGCTTAAAGCATTAAAAAGCATATAGAAGAATTAGAAATATTAAATTGTACATATATTAGTATTTCATCACCTGTTTGATGAAATTAAATTTTGTATGTTATTTTACAAGGTAATTAAGTTTAGTTTCAGATTTATTTGTACAGTGGAAAAAATGTACAGGATGTAGGCCCTCTACAAAGTGTCACGTTGTGACTCTCCAACTTGTACATGGAAATATAAATCACATCAGATCATCTTGAAGTGACCACCTGACTAAAGGTAGGATGGAAAAATTAGCATCATGCATAGAAACAGGAATACAATATTATTGGTCCTTTTTGTATATATGAAATTTACTTTCAGAGTAGCATAACTCATTGGATAAAGCAAATATATAATGGCAGTTTTCCCCTTTAGATTAGCTTCTAGGGCTGCACATGAAATTCTGAAAAGCTGATCATGGTCCTGGGACTAAAACTTGACCTTAAACTTGTGAAATTACTTAAGGAGTGTATTTATTACTAAAATAAGTTGACTGAAACCATAAAGGCCTTTATAGAGAAAGTCATCATCCTTAGTTTAGTAACTCTTTTTTTTTTTTTTTTTTTCCCCGAGGCGGAGTTTCGCTCTTGTTACCCAGGCTGGAGTGCAATGGCGCGATCTCGGCTCACCGCAACCTCTGCCTCCTGGGTTCAGGCAATTCTCCT
>NW_016107360.1:11873136-11887310 GCF_001604975.1 Cebus imitator | reverse complement strand
CACCATGTTGACCAGGATGGTCTCGATCTCTTGACCTCGTGATCCACCCGCCTCGGCCTCCCAAAGTGCTGGGATTATAGGCGTGAGCCACTGCGCCCGGCAGTTTAGTAACTCTTAATATTAAAGCAGGTAGAGTGCTTATGATGTACTATTATGTGATAAAATGGACATACATTGTATAGAAAATATAACCTTATAATGAAAAATGCAGTCAAAAGACTGAAAGTTCATGCAAAATGCTGTTTTTATTTTTGTGTAATGAGATTAATGTTTCTCATAACTATACTTTTTCATACATTCTAGTTTTCTGCAATGAAAATGCATTACTGTGAATAGAAAAGAAGCTTCAGAAATGTAAAATAATTAACTTGTTAGCAATTTTTGCATTTTGGCACTTAATGAAACTTGATTTTTGGTAGCACTTGAGGTTATCAAGTTAACATGGATAACTCCCCATGTTACATTGGAAAAAGGTCAAAATCGGTTAATTTGCATGTGTAAATTCAGAAACAAGCTTTGCCAAGTTTCTAGCTAGTTCTTTTCCCATTGGTCCTCGGTAATGGACACTAATGCTAGTTTCTTAACCAGTCAACTAGTATCACCTTTGTATTTTGTTGATTGATTTTCTCCCTGCTTGGTTTTATTTATGTTTTAACCCTTTTTCCCACATTACCGTCAGAAGTTATTTAAGAGAAATGCTTTATTTAGGTTTGAAAGTTTTTAGGCAATAATTATTCCATTATACTCATGGATTTCTGCCTCTTTGGGTGTGAATTCTTTTATATTTGCCAAGCACTTTTTCTGGTGTTTCACTTTAACTAAAAGCTTTCTTTCTCCAGATACAGGGCATCTCCACCTTTCTATCTCTTTGGCTCTTAGTTCTAACCCACTAGGCAAAAAGGGGCAGTTGGCATAGGACTTGAACTGAGTGCTACTTCTTGACCACTTTTGGTAAAAGTAATACTTACTATCTATCATGTGCCAGGCACTCTTTAATACTTTACATGCATTATCTCAAGTAATCTTTATAATAACCTTCTGAAGTAGGTACTTTTGTTTATAAAACAATGTCTAGAGAAGTAACTTGTTACTTCAATGTTGTACCTGTAAGAAGTGGCCTTATCTGGGTAGGAACTGAGTCCTTCTAAACTCAGAGAAAATTTTAAACCTTATCACCATCAATAAATAACCTCTTTTGACATCTGGTCATCTAATTATATCGTCCTTTCTTTAACTTTGCTGCAGGCAAAGATGAAATAAAGACAGCTGAGCCCTTCTTTGAAAACTTTGTCTTCTTTCACTTTGATGTTGGCCCATCCAACATGGCCTCATTGTTCTTGACTTCTTCAGCTTCAGTAACTAACATCATCAGCACTCCAGCTTTTCTGGGATCTTATTAGTGGGAATGATTCTCTTGCCGAGATTTCACCAGCAGATCTAGTTTTCTGATTGATTTAAGCGCCTCGGTGATTCTTGTTCTAACAAACATATTGTACTTAATGCTCATCATTACACCTGGTCCTTTGACTCCCTCCCTTTTCTTTTAAGTACATACACATGCTTTCTTCTTTCCTCATTTCTTTAGGTCTCTCTCTAGGTTTGTCTGTACCCAATCTCAAAGTTATTTATAATTAGGAATTTTGCTGATGCCTAATACTATTTTTCTCAGTCTCTTGCTGTATTTCTGGATAAATCCATTGTTGTGGTCTGTTTGTGCCTTTCCCCAGCTGTCGCTTAGCTTAGTGATACTGAGAGTCACAGAAGTTTGCTGATGAGATACAAGGCTTTCATTAATTTCTTGTTCATTCCCCATTACATTTTCAGATTTGCCACAGCATTTCCAGAACTTCAGCTTAGGGCTGGCAGGTCCTGAACCAGTCATTTGGCAGAAGGATGCTATTACCGTGTATTAGTTTAGGCAGTTTGAACTTGACCTTAGGTCTAGGGAAAAGAATATTGGAGAGTCAACCTGCAATGTGTAATGATTGCTGCAACACTGTTCACCTTTGCACAATCCACTTTATCAGCATCATTACTTTGTAATTTTATCCGAACTGGCTTTTATCCCCATTTGATGAAACTCACCTAGCTGGTTATTGATTCACATAACGTATGTTAAATTTCACTGTGTGCCACTTCATTTATTTCATTTTATTATAAAAGTAGTTACAAAAGTTACATGCTCATTTTAAAAAATGGGAACGGTTATAAAATAAAAAGTAAGAATATTTTCTTCGACTCAAACCCAATAGTCCAACTCTTTAGATGTAACTAGTGTTTATGTATCTATACAGAAAATCAGAAAAATGTATCATTTTTTCTCCTTTTAATACTGTATCCTATAATGTTCAGCATTTTGTGTGTGTGTGTGTTTTTGTTTTTTTTTTTCCACTTAATGACTTATCCTGGAGATTTTTTCCTATAATTTTAGATATATCTTTTTTTAAACATTTGCACATTTCATTGTGTTGATTTGCTATGAATTATCAAGTGCCCTACAAGGTATATTTAGTTATAAATTAAGTGCCTTATTAATATATATAATTAGTTATAAACAAAGTGCCTTATTAATATATAGTTACAGTTTTTGACTGTCACAAACAGTACTATAAAAATCTTTGTGTTGTTCAGAATGTAATACATGGTAGGGATTGCTGTGGCCCATAGTTGGGAACCTTTTTTGTAAATAAAATTATATTGGAACACAGCTATATCCATTTGTTTATGTGTTGTCTGTGGCTGCTTTCAAACTAGAGTAGATGAGTGGAATAGTTGTTACAGAAGCCTTATGGCTCACAAAGCTGAAAATAATTTACTGCCTGACTCTTTAAGAAAAAGTTGGCTGGCCCCTTATGTGTAGGATATATTCCTAGAAATGGAATTGCTGGGTCAAAGAATATGCATGTTTTAAATTTAAATTTTAAATAAAAGTTCAAATGTAAATTTTTTTTGCCAAATTACTGTCCAAAAGGTTGACCTAATATACAATTTGACAGTATATGAGAGCATAAGTTTTCATCAGTTGCTTCTTACCAGGAACAGTTTTTATCAAAGAAACAAATAAAACTTATCCAACAGGTAAAAAATGGTATCACATCATTTTTTTTTTTTTTTTTTTTTTTTTTTTTTTTTTTTTTGCTTTTTTCTAATTATTACTATTTTGGTTTATTTTTAGATGATTTTTTGGGTTTTTATTTTTATATTTTCTGTTATTGTGATTTTTGCCTACTTTAAAAAAATCACATATTCATATTCTTCTACATTTTAAAGTTATCTTACATATAAAGGAAAGTAGCCCTATTTTTGTCATGTGTTGGAATTATTTTTCTTAGTTATTTGTATTTTATCTGCTTGTGATATTTCTTCCCTATCTTAGAGACGCTAAACTTTATCCCCCTGTTTTATTATAAAAAATATGAAGCAAAATAATATAACTGACATCCATATACTTTCCTTAGAAACAGCAGTTGTTAATTTTGCCACATTGACTTTTTTCCTTCCATATATATACTTATCCCACTTGAATCATATGTAAGTAAATTGCTGACATGACCCGTTAACCCTAATGCTTCATCTTGAATCTAAGAATGAAGACATTATCCTATGTAACCAAACTACCATTATCCTACCTAAGACAGTTAGCAGTGATTCCAGGGTATCATCTAATGTACAATTTATATTCAAAATTTCATTATTTTCTTAAGAATGTCTTAGCTTTTTTTTTTTTTTTCAAGTTAGGATCCGTTCAGACTTCATACTTTACATTAGATCTATCACTTTAGTATTTTTTAATTGAGAGCTGTCATTTGTTCGTTTCTGTAACACAATATTGAGTTTAAAAACAGCTTTATTAGCAATACAGTGACATGATAAATTGTACATAAAGTGTACAATTTGGTAAGTTTTGATGTATATAAGCCAATGAAGCCCTCATCACAGTCAAGATAGTGTGGCTGGGTGCGGTGGCTCACGCCTACACTCCCAGAACTTTAGGAGGCTGAGGCCAGCTGATTGCTTGAGCTCAGGAGTTTGTGACCATTGTGGTCAACATGGTGAAACCCCATCTCTACAAAAAAATACAAAAATTAGCTGGACGTGGTGGCATGTACCTGTAGTCCCAGCTTACATGGGAGGCTAAAGTGGAAGAATCATCTGAGCTTGGAAAGTTGAGGCTGCATTGAGCTATGATCACACCACTGCACTTTAGTCTGGGCAACAGAGTGAGACCCTGTCAGAAAAAAAAAAAAAAAAAAAAGATAGTGAACATATCCATCACCATATCCCTGAGATTTTTCCATACCTCTGGAATATACAAATATTAGCATATTTTTCCTAGGTATAGATTTCTAGCTGACAATTTTTTTTTTCAGTATTAAAAAAAAAGTTACACCACCGTCTTCTCATTTGCATTGTTTCTGATGAGAAATCTGCCTTTGTCCTTATCTTTTTCCCTTTCTACATAGTGTGTTCTTTTTCCTCTGGCTGTTCTTGTGCATTTGATTGTGATGTGTCTTGGTATAGTTTTCTTCACGTTTCTTATACTGGGGTTCATCCAGTTCCTTGGATGCATGGGGTTTGTAGTTTTCATCACATTCGGAACATTTTTGGGCATTAGTTCTTCACATATATTTTCTGCCCCATTTCTCTCATTTGAGCACTGTAGTTACATATGTGTTTGCGTGGTTGAAACTGTCGCACAGCTTATTGATGCTCTCTTCATTTTTTAAATTATTTTTTTCTCTGTGTTTTGGATCGTTTCTTTTGCTATATCTTCAAGGTTACTAATCTTTTCTTTGTGGTATCTGTTCTTTTGTTAATCTTCTGGTGTAATTTTCATCTCACACATTTTATTAATAGATTTCATCTGAAGAAATTTAATTTGGATTGTTAAAAATATCTTCCATAATTCTACCTTTGGAATATATGGACTACGGTTACAATTTTTAATGTCCTTGTTTCCTAATTCTAACATCTGTGTCAGCTTAGGGTTGGTTTTGACTTTTTGACTTAAGTATACACATTCCCTTGGGCTTCTGAGAGGTTCAACTTTTGGGCTTCAGCCTCTTTATACTCATCTGGTGATTTTATTAACTTTTACACATTTCACCTCTTACTTTGAGACAGATGGCTACCAGGTATCTCCCTTTTTTTCTCACCCTATCCCTGAAACGTTGGTCATGATATTTCAAATAGTCTGTTGGACATCTTTCAGCTCATTGACAGCTCATAGTTATACTGTTCAAAAGTGAGCTAGCTCTCTTTGATTTCTTCACTTAGGTATTGATAACACTATTCTCTTGCTATCATTTTGGACCTCACTCTTATTTTAGCCCATAATGCAATACATTGTTATATTCTTTTACTTCTGTCTTTGAAATATTTTTTATACCTATCTTTTCCTGTGGCTACCACACTTTGTTAACTCTTTGTTATGGACTGAAATTTTATGTCCTCACAAAGTTTATATGTTGAATTCCTTTTTTTTTTTCTTTAGTTTTTTGAGATGGAGTCTTGCTCTGTCACCCAGGCTGGAGTGCAGTGGTGCGATCTTGGCTCACTGCAGCTTTCACCTCCCAGGTTCAAATGATCCTTCTGCCTCACCCTCCTGAGTAGCTGGGTTTTCAAGTGCCTGTCACCATGCCTGGCTAATTTTTGTATTTTTAGTATAGACTGCGTTTCACCATGTTGGCCAGGCTGGTCTCAAACTTCTGACCTCCCGAAGTCCTGGAATTACAGGTGTGAGCCACTGTGCCTATCCTAAATTCCTAACCCTCAATATAATGATATTAGGAGGTAGGTCCTTTGGGAAGCAATTAGATCATGCAGGTAAAGCCCTGTGAATAGGATTAGTGCCGTTATACAGAGAGACATGAGAGCTGCTTATCTTTCTGCTCTCTGCCGTGTGAGGATACAGTGAGGAAATGGCCTTCAGGAGGCTGCCACCTTCATCTTGGACTTCTTGGCCTCCGGAACTACGAGAAATAAGTGTTTGAGTGTGTTGTTTAAGCCATTATGGTATATTTGTTATAGCAGCCCAAACTAAGGCATGTAGAAGATTACTGTCACTTTTTTATTGTTCTTTTGCCTCCAGGCTTTTTCTTCTTCAAGTTCATTTATTGTACACTGCTGCCTCATTTCTATTCCTAAAGTGTAAGTCTCTTCTGTCATTTCTCTTGGCCAGTCCTTCAATAACTACCTCTTGCCTACAAAATACAAGTTGTTGAGCATCCTTCCATCCTTCCACATTGTGGTTGCATTGTTTTTTTTTTCTTTTTTTTTTNTTTTTTTAATCTTAATCTCTTGCTGTTTTGTTTCTTTGTGCCTCCTTTAGGAAGAATAGGGAGCAGTATCATACACTGTTTACAAGTGGAGACTCTAGAATTAGAATGTCTAGGTTTGAATCTTGGCATTACAACTTAGTACAGTATTGGGTATTTTACTTCAGCTCACTAAGCATCAGGGTTCTCAGCTACAAGATGGGCATCATATATAGCATATGGTAACAGTACTGTTTATAAAGTGCTTAGTACAGTATCTGGCATGTAGTAAAATTGCAGTAAGGATTAATTCTTACTGTCATTCATTTCTTCATGGCTCTCCTAGTTCCTTGTGTATATTCATGTTCCTTTTTCTATATGGAGTTCCCCTCCTCCTTACCCTCCTATCCATTTGAAATCCTACCCATTGTGTAATATCCACATCAGATGCTACCTTCCTCAAGTTCCCACACCATGAATTCTCATTTTTCATCAGCATGGTTTTGTAATACTTTATCCTTAACTGTCTTATGTTAGTGTTTATGTACATGGTTATTTCTTCTTGGCTTTTAAGCTTGTTGAAGGCAAGGACTGTATCTCTTACCTTCCATGGTATCTCATTTGGTACATGTTGCTTAATACTGAATTTGTGAATGAATTGTGGTTCTGCCTTACCCTATTTATGAAGTGTTTGACCTAGAGTGAATTGCCTGTTAAATTAACTGTCTTTAAATTATAATCTTCCTAGTTTCTAGTGTTTTTAGATTGCCAAATTATATCTTTTCAGCCTTAACAGAGTAGTCAGGCACAGTAATGCTACATTTTCTTTCTGGTTATTATTGCTAGTTTGTTTTTGAGCATTAATTAGAGTTCTCTGATTAAGTGTACTTATTCTGTTTAATACCAAAATAAAATTTCAATAAGGTGTCATTTTTCTGTCATTGAACCCTGTGTGGGCCAGAAAGACAAGTAATTTCTATTATACCAGTGTATTAAACTTAGCACGTGTAAAATGATGTTGCACAGAAATAACACCCACATTTAATGGAAGTGTTAGAGTTGGTCATTAAGTTAAAGGAATTAAATATGCTTCTAACCCAAGAAGACCTCTAGTTCTTAAGTATTAGGGCTTCAAATAATTTGCTTTTAACAAATCTCATTCCATTCAGATTAAGTTCAGAGAAGAGCAGATTAAGTTCAGTTGAGAGAACGTGAAACTTAAAAGGTTGACTGTGATTAGTTGTTGCACTACACAATTTTAAAGCTGGAGTTCTTGAAAGAAAAAAAATAATACTGGGAAATGAAAGGGTAAGGAGAGTTATTTCTCTTTTTTCCCTCGCTAGACTCTGAGCTTTTAAAGGACAGGGACCATACATTGCTTGTGTCTATCTCTGAGCTCTGTCATAGTACTTCATACAGTGAATATTTGTTGAGTAGAGTTCTCAATCTAGAAAGTGAAAAATTGCATCTCTTGTTATTTCCATGGTAATGTAAAGCCTCCCAACTCTGTAACGCATTACTTTGATTCATATGCCCACAGTGTAATTTTAAAAAGTCTTACATAAAAAAGAAAAGAATAAATAAAGCCCAGTTTTTGAGGCTTTTTTTTTTTTTTTAATGGCAGCCTGGTCAACATGGTGAAACCCCATCTCTACTAAAAGTACAAAAATTAGCTGGGGGTGGTGGGTGCGTGTCTGTGATCTCATCTACTCCGGAGGATAAGGCACGAGAATTGCTTGAACACAATAGACAGAGGTTGCAGTGAGCCAAGATTGCATCACTGTCCTCTAGCCTGGGTGACAGAGTGAGACCCCATCTTAAAATAAATAAATAAATAAATACATAATAAAAATAAGGAAGTCTCTTTTTTCTGAAAGTTCAGAGTTGTTAGACCAAGGTCCTGATACTGTTACACTTGCCCTTTAAAGTCTGTGGAAGTATGTCCCCTTTCTGCCCCAGACCACCTCTATAAACTGGTGATTTTCGTTTTCCTGGGTTTAACATCTTTTTGAGACTTTTTTTTTTTTTTTTTTTGGGTACCTTTGGAGGAGGTGGTTTCCATAACTTTGGGATTGGGAAGATAAAAAGCTTTTCCATTCTTGGAGCTGGTCCATGACATAGGTCTTATTGAATACTTTCTGTCTTTTATATACATTATTAAGGGTGATAATATAGAATACTTAACATTGTAGGTGAATTACATATTAGGTGTTTTATAAATGATAACATTATTGAATTTATAGTTAGAAATGGTAAGTACATGTCATACAGGTACAAAACAAGGAAAATCTTAAAATTTTGTGAATGTGCCACAGAAAACTAAATAATTAGAAGTTAGTCTGCCTGCACATTGTTGATACCTTTAAATGTGGTTAGGTCCATTAGTTTAAAATTAGCCTTTTAAAAGTTAGTGGGTTTTTTAAAAAAAATAAATGTATTATTATTTTATTTATTTTTGAGATAAGAGCTCAGTGTGTTGCATGGGCTATTCTTAAATTCCTGGGCTTGAGCAGTCCTCCTGCTTCAGCCTCCCAAGTAGCTGGGATTATCGGTGTACACCACTGTGCCTGGTTCCTAAAAGTTTCTTTTATTAAAAAAAATCTGAGTAACAATTGACTTACTAATATTAAATGAATGTTTTCATTAAAAATGTTATTTGCCTCTGTTGAAAATAATGTTTTGAAATCAGTGTGTTCTAGGTCAGTGGCTTCTAAGACTCCAGTTGGATTCATTGGACTGGGCAACATGGGGAATCCAATGGCAAAAAATCTCATGAAACATGGCTATCCGCTTATTATTTATGATGTGTTCCCTGATGCCTGCAAAGAGTTTCAAGATGCAGGTGAACAGGTAAGACCTTTTCTTTAGATTTGTTTTAGATTTTGAGGATTGAAAATGAATATACATTCAAATAAGTGACAGCTTCTTAGAAAGAAGTATACCCAATGGAGTTGTAAACCTAATTCATTGTTAATTATGTGTGTGTGTGTGTGTGTGTGTGTGTGTGTGTGTGTAAACATTTATCTAACATCCAGATGTGCAGTAAAGAAGAGTTCTCATCAGACATTCAGGGATATCTATTCTTTGGCAGATAGCTTGGAACGTAAGTTTAGTCAGAGGGCCTTGCTTTAGCTCTGTATCAGTTTCTGAGATAGTAACTTTACTGATTCTGCTGTTAAAGTAGTTAGTTTGGTGGAAATAACCTCCTATGTTATTAAAAGAATAATTGTCTTTAAAACAAGAGTAGGCTTAGAGATATAAAGGCTAGTTTGAGTTCCAGCTCAGATAGTTCACATTTTGTCTTATTGGGAGCAAGTTACATCACCTCTGCTGATTTCCTCATCCTTAAAATGTGAATCATGACAACCTATGCCATTAGATTGTGAAGCTCAAGAGAATGTATGTGAACATGCTTTGTAAACATCATATGGCAGTACTTTGTGAATAATTATTAGTTATTGGCTGTAAACCAGGAGACAACCAAAAAAACACTACGTCCTATAATGAAGAGTTGAGTTATAGTGGATCTCTAGTGTTTTGTTTTTAGGCTATCATTCACGTTTAAAGAATTTTGGTAGTAGAGTTTATCATGCTGGATGATAGCATCTTCTGGTTAAGTCTTGAGTTGTTTGGATTTGTTAAACTTTATGAATAACTCAAATTACAGGAGGCCGTGTATCAATATCTGAATATAGAGGGTTTTTTTTGAGATATGAGGGAAATTCTTCCTGGTCCAGTTGTAGAGTAGTAACAGGATAGAATGTGATCCCAGAACAGAGAATACTGAAAAATTCCTGAGAAAAAAATTTCACAGTCAACTTCTAGATAATAGACTTGAAAGTAAATTCTGAGAAATGCTGTAACTAGATACAAAATAGAAAGTAACTTACAGAAAGGCTGTTTTCAGAACTAGATGTCTGAGTCTTTTTTCCTTTCCATGGTTTTTATGCCATATGGAAATTGCAGCAGTATTTCGTGAAAATGGAAGTATGACTTTGGAACTTTTCAGGGTAATGTTGTGGCTGCTTATGCCTATTTAATTTCTGAATACTGATGCTATACTCCCAGTATAGCAGGCTTACAGGCTTAATTAATATAGGGACTTAGCCTTGTTGGAGAGATTTGATCAGTTATTTAGTAATCTGGGAAAGGTGGCCTTTTACCATCTTCAGAGATGGTGAGCATTTCAAGTTGTTATTCAGTCTGAGATGAACCAATTAGTAGTTATTTTGAGGAGATGGTTATTACTTTTTGGGTTAACACTTTTTTGATATTGTCATTTTATGGTGGTTTATCTGTCAGTAAGAATAACAAGGGCACTTGATCTTTAAACAGAGGAAATATCTTCAGTTAAATACAGAATTTAAACAAAGAGTGGGGTAGGAATTGAATGGAGTCTGTTACCCTGGACCGGCAAAGCAGAAGCTTGTGACCTTTTAAATTGTTACTGACACAGGTCCCTCTATGCCTGTAGCACTTCTGGCTTGTCTGTGGAACAACTGTAATGAGCATCATTGCTTTATGAATCTCTCATCTGCTTTTTCCCAGAATTCTAGAGCTTTCTGATGCTCTGCCTGAATTACCTCATACTCTGAAGTTACCAGGCTTGCCTTTGTTTCCCAATAAGATTCTTACTTCTTTAGTGTTGCTTATTTTAGCTAGGTATGATTGAAGGCTACCTTAAGTATAAGATTTATCCTTGCATGAAGGAGATATTTATATTTTGAAAGAGAGAGTAAAGAATCTAATACAGCCTCTTTCTTTCCGTGCTGGTAGCGCTCACGCAGAAATGGTGAACGTTCCTAAAACCCGCCGGACTTTCTGTAAGAAGTGTGGCAAGCACCAACCCACAAAGTGACACAGTACAAGAAGGGCAAGGATTCTCTGTATGCCCAGGGAAAGCGGCGTTATGACAGGAAGCAGAGTGGCTATGGTGGGCAAACTAAGCCGATTTTCCGGAAAAAGGCTAAAACTACAAAGAAGATTGTGCTGAGGCTCGAGTGCGTTGAGCCCAACTGCAGATCTAAGAGAATGCTGGCTATTAAAAGATGCAAGCATTTTGAATTGGGAGGAGATAAGAAGAGAAAGGGCCAAGTGATCCAGTTCTAAGTGTCATCTTTTATGAAGACAATAAAATCTTGAGTTTATGTTCAAAAAAAAAAAAAAAAGAATCTAATACAGTATTTAGTGAGCATCTACTATGTGTCAGGTCTTTTGCAAAATATTTTGTATATATTATCTCATTTTATGTTTGCAACAGAAGTGTTATCAAGAAACCAATGCTTAGAGAAGCTAAATAGTATCCCTAAGGTTATACAGTTGTTGTCATTACCTGCAGTTTCACTTTCTACAATTGCACTTACCTATGGTCAAATGTAGTCTGAAACTATTAAGTAGAAAATCAAGAAATAAAGAATTTATAAGTTTTAAATTGCATGCCATTCTGAGTAGCATGATGAAATCTTGTGCTGTCCTGTTCTGTCCCACCTGGATGTGAATCATCCCTGTGTCCAGTGTCTCCATGTTGTAGACACTCCCTGCCCATTAGTCACTTACTAGCTGCCTCAGTGATCAGATAGGCTGTTGTGATATCACAGTGCTTATTTTCAAGTAACCCTTATTTTATTTCATAATGGTACAAAGTGCAAGCGTAGTGATGCTCGAGGACTGTTATAATTGTTCTATTTTATTATTGTTGTTGATTTCTTACTGTGACTAATTTGGAAATTAAACTTTATCATAGGAATGTATACATAAAGAAAAACAGGCTGGGTGCTGGGCCTCATGCCTGTAATCCCAGCATTTTGGGAGGCCGAGGCAGGCGGATCACTTGAGGCTAGGAGTTCAAGACCAGCCTGGCCAACGTGGTAAAACTCTGTCTCTACTAAAAATACAAAAATTAGCCAGGCATGGTGGCGGATGACTGTGGTTTCAGCTACTTGGGAGACTGAGACATGAGACTCGCTTGAGCCTGGGAGGCAGAGGTTGCAATGAACCAAGATTATACCACTGTACTCCAGCGTGGTCAACAGAGGGAGACTCTTTGTCTCAGAAAAAAAAAATCAGCTGGGTATGGTCGTGTGTACCTGTAGTCCCAACTACTTAGGCGGCTGAGGTGGGAGGATTGCCTCTGCCCAGGAGGTTGAGGCTGCAGTGAGCTGTACACTCCAGCCTGGGTGACGGAGTGAGACCTTGCCTAAAAAAAAAGGATTTGGTACTGTCTGTGGTTTCAGGCATCCGCTGGGAGTCTTGGAATGTATACCTCTCAGAGGAGTGGTTACTACTGTACAGTGAATGAATAGTAAGAGCCAGTGTCTTTGTCTTTGACTTTGAAGTTTTGGTTTTTTAAATTACTTGATGCATAGTCACTAATTAGTGAAATTAACATGAAAGACATTTTTGAGTGTGTGTGTGTGTGTGTGTGTGTGTGTGTGACATCTCTGTTGATGATTCTGAAATGTAGCTGCCTGTTAACCTATCTATAAACTAGATTGTTGGAAAATAAAGTGCCTTGATCAGTCAAGCCACTGATCATTTGTCTTGCTTGCCCCTTCTCTTGTGTGGTTTTATACCTATGAATTATCAAATCATACAAATATGTGATTCCAAACTGTGATAAGTCTAAAGAAAAAGTAAAAGCTCACATTAGTTTTTAATAAAATATATGTTACATTAGGTAAGAGGGTGGATAGGGGAATTCTCTCTAAAGACCGTTTAGGCAGACAGCAAAAGTAAGTAGGATTTATGCAGATTGAGAATGAGGACAAAGGAGCAATTTCCTCAAAAAGTAGAGCTTCAGTCTTTGCTAAAGACTTTTATCCTAGGTCAAGATATAGCTTGAGTGCCTACCATATGTGTAGTACTTTACCTAATGCTGTTGGAGAATAAAACAAGTTGAGTTTGATGTGACAAGGCGTTGGGTATGTCTTAGGTGGCAAGACCAACTAATACTACAAAGAAGCCCATCCCCCAACCACTGCCAAGATTGCAGAAATGCTGGCTAGTTGATTTCTAAAGTCAACTGTACTTTCAGTGAGAGATTTGCAGGGAGGAAAATCAGATGTTGTTTTGAAGAAGTGCTTTTCTTTTTTTGAAAGCAAAAACTGAGAATTTATTGTTTCATGTATTTGAAGAGTTGGGGAGTGGTTTGGCCTTTGGCAGAGCTGAATTTAGTGATACAGATATTGCTAGATTCTTTTCTTTTTGCCTCTTGGGTCTGCTTTTCTCCATCAGGTTCCTCTGTCTCTTCAAGGTGCAAGGTGGCCACCTGCAGTTCCAGGTGAAGAAGCGTTTTAGAATATTATGACCCTGGAGGCTTTTCTTCAAGCTTTAACTAGTAGTAAAACTATAGTCATGCACCTCATAAGGACATTTTGGTCATGGACTGTATACATAAAGGTGGTCCCATAGGATTATAATAGAGTATTTTTACTGTACCTTTTGTATGTATAGATAAGTACACAGATTCTTACATTGTGTTACAATTACATACAGTATTCAGTACAGTAACATTGCCATACAGGTTTATAGCCTAGAAGCAATAGGCTATACCATGAAAGTCTGTAAGTGCTCTCTGATGTTCGTACAACGTGAAATCGCCTGTCGACCTTAAATAACAGTTCAGAAACTATGATTAGGTATAGAGTTTATTTGAGCCCAAAAGGTGGAAAATGGCCACCTGGAAGCATAAATTCAAGTTGTCTTGAATATATACTATTAGCAGATGTTACAAGTGATTTTGTTTGTTTGAGACAGGGTCTCTCTCTGTCACCCAGGTTGGAATGCAATAGCGTGATCACGGCTCACTGCACCCTCAACCTCCCAGACTCAAGTGATCCTCTGAGGCAGGTGGATCACTTGAGGTTAGGAGTTCAAGACCAGCCTGGCCAACATGGTGAAGCCCTGTCTCTACTAAAA
>NW_016107360.1:11853742-11872936 GCF_001604975.1 Cebus imitator | reverse complement strand
TATTTAAAAAAAAAAAAAAAGAAATGTAATCAAAACCATGAGACACACCCCACTAGAATCTAGATTAAAAAGTCAGGTAACAAAATGTGTTGGTGAGGTTGTAGAAAAATTGGAGCCCTCGTACACTGCTAGTGGAAATGTAAAATGGTACGGCCACTTTGGAAGAGTTTGGGAGTTTCTCAGACAGTTAAACATTAGAATTATGCCTTGACTCAGCAATTTCACACCTAAGTATATGCTTAAGAGAAATGAAAAATTTGTATCCACACAGAAACTTGTATATAGCAGTTTTATTTGTAACAGTGAAAAAGTGGAAACAACCCAAAAATCTCTCAGACTAGAACGGCTAAACGAAATGTGTTATATCTATACAATGGATGATTATTCAGTAATGAAATGAAATACTAATATTTGCTGCAACATTGATGAACCTTGAAAGCATGCTGCATGAAGGAAGCCAGTCACAAAAGACCACATACTATAGACTTTTCATTGAAAGTCTATAGTAAGGAAGCCTATATAGAGACACAAAGTACATTAGTGGTTGCTTAGCGCTGGGAAAGAGGGAGAGTTGAGCGTAGAGGAATGATAGCTAATGGATATAAGGTTTCTTTTTGAACAGGTTCTAAAATTGATTGTCATGGTTGCATATATCTTTGAATATGCTAACAGAGCCTTGCTTTGGTACACTTTAAATGGGTGAATTACATGCGAATTATATGTCAATAAAGGTATTTAAGAAGATGTATTGAAGTTCTAACTCCTAGTACCCGTGGATGTGACCTTTTTGGAAACAGGGTCTTTGAAGATCTAAGTAACTTAAGATGAGATCATCCTGGATTTAGGGCAGACCCTAAAGCTAATGACAAGTGTCCTTACAAGAGACAGAAAAGAAGACACAGAGACACGGGAAGGCGATGTGAAGATGGAGGCGGACATTAGTTTTGTTGCTGCCAGTCAAGGAATATCAGGAGCCATCAGAAGCTGTAAAAGGCAAAGATGGATCTTCCCTTAGAGCCTTTGTGGGGAGCGGGTCTCTGTTGACAGCTTGATTTCAGACTTCTGGCCTCCAGAGCTGTGAGAGAGTCAATTTCTGTTGTTTTAAGCGACTGCGCTTGTGGTAACTTATTGCAGCAGCCATGGAAAACTCATGAGCAAGCATTGGGAATCTACAAAATGTGTAGGTTTTGAATCTTTCTTTACCACTTAGTATATGTGCAATCTTGGGCAAGTTTTTCAGTGTCTCTATGCCCTTGTTTCCGCATATGTGAAGAATAATCATACTGTTTTCATTGAGTTGTTAAAGGGATTAAATGAGTTAATTATGTGCAGAACTTAAAATACTATTTGGCATATACTAAGCACTGGATGTTAATGTTAGCTATAAATTAGTTTCTATCTGCCTTAATTTCACCTCTGCTATACACAGCTGTTCCTCTTTCCATGCTGTCCATTCAAATGGTAGATTCAGATATTCTCTTCTTTGTGAAGAAAAGTTACTTTTTATTACATAAATCACTATGGGTTAAGTCTACTGTAGGTTACCTTAGCAAAACAGGGGATAGGACCTTCATTAAGTTCACTAATTAAACAGATGTTTCTTGAGAACTTTGTATGTACCAGGTACTGGGAATATAGCTCAGAACGAGATAGTCACAGTCCTTGCCTTTAGGGAGTGGTGGCAATCTTGGTTCACTGCAACCTCTGCCTCCCAGGTTCAAGTGATTCTCCCACCTCAGCCCCCTGAGTAGCTAGAATTACAAGCGTGCACCACCATGCTCGGCTAATTTTTTTTTTTTTTTTTGTATTTTTAGTAGAGATGGGGTTTCACCATGTTGGCCAGGCTGGTCTTGAACTCCTGACCTCAAGTGATCCACCTGCCTCAGCCTCCCCAGGTGTTGGAATTACAGCATGAGCCACCTTGCCTGGCCATTCTGATTACATTTCTATGATGCCTAATGATATTGAGCGTCTTTTCATGTGTTTACTGGCCGTTCATATATCTTTGTGGTGGGAGAAATGTCTATTCAGATCCTTTGCCCATTTAATTGAATTACTTGTCTTATGTTTGCATTGTGAGACTTCTTCATATATTCTAAATACAAATTCCTTATCAGAGATATGATTTGCAAATATTTTATCTCGTTCTGTGAATTGTTTTTCACTTTCTTGATGGTGTTCTTTGGAGCACAAGTTTTTAATTTTGATGAAGTCCAATGTACCTATTTGTAATTCTGTTGCTCATGCTTGCCAGATCCAAAATCATGAAGATTTACCTCTGTGTTTTCTCCTAACAGTTTTATAGGACATCTTTGAGGGTTGGGGAGGTGGGCCACTAAACAACTCACGAAATAGATAATTATTACTTAATTCTAACTCCATAGATATTTTTTTCCTCCTCAAAAATTGCCTTAGCACTCAATTGCAGTCAGATTAAAATTTTAATAGAAACTTGTTTTCTATTAAAGCTCTCACTTCATTAGCTTGACTTGATATAGTAACAGGGGGAGGAAATGACACCTGTCCTTAAAAATGTTTGAGTCGTTTCCTCCCCGGCTGTGTAAGGATAGGCCGCCATCATGAACAACACAGTAACTATCCACACTAGAAAGTTCATGACCAACCAACTGCTTCAGAGGAAACAAATGGTCATTGATGTCCTTCACCCCGGGAAGGCAACAGTGCCTAAGACAGAAATTCGGGAAAAACTAGCCAAAATGTACAAGACCACACCGGATGTCATCTTTGTATTTGGATTCAGAACTCATTTTGGTGGTGGCAAGACAACTGGCTTTGGCATGATTTATGATTCCCTGGATTATGCAAAGAAAAATGAACCCAAACATAGACTTGCAAGACATGGCCTGTATGAGAAGAAAAAGACCCCAAGAAAGCAACGAAAGGAACACAAGAACAGAATGAAGAAAGTCAGGGAGACTGCAAAGGCCAATGTTGGCACTGGCAAAAAGTGAGCTGGAGATTGGATCACAGCCGAAGGAGTAAAGGTGCTGCAATGATGTTATCTATGGCCGTTGTGGATTTTTCACGAGAAGCTTAATAAACTAAAAACTTTCATGTGAAAAAAAAAAAAGTTTGAGTCAACTCAAATATACCCTGAATTTTGTAACCTTTAAACGTTTCAGGGTACTATTGTGGCAAAAAGTTTCAAGGTTTCACACATGCTTTTCCATCTCATCCCAAGTCGTGTCTTAACCTTATAGTAGTAGAATGAAATTCATTTTTTAAAATCCAACATTTTTAAAAACTAAACATAGCTATGAAATAATAATGTTGACATTTAATGTATCAGAACATATTCATACAAATTAATATTACCTTTTAAAGTAGTGATCTTAGTAAATTACATTTGTTCTGATGACATTGCCACTGTTCAAAACATTCTCTCAGCTGCCAACATAAATCATTTATCAACAAATGCTTTCATTTTCTGTTGCCCTCAGGACCAAAGCTTTTCACCCTTTACCCTTCTCACTTCATTCATCTAAATTTCACATTGTCCTACCTTCCACTGCTGTTAGAAGCCGTACTCAGAGGACCTCTTGGAGTCAGGATGCTTAAGAGAATAAGAGATGTGGGGAAGAGAGGCAAGAAGATTCTGTCTTCCAGGCTTCCTGCCTCAAGTGAACCACACACAGAAATTTCCCCACTGTGTATTGGGGGAGGGTGGCAACTGTACACAAGGAGCTAAGGCAAGCCTTCACTATTCACTCATGTGGGAGGAGCACTGACCCAAAACCTACCTTTCCTTCTTCACACCCAGCGACATATTGCAAGGAAGAAGAAAAGGAAAACCCAGTAACTGAGTCTGTGTCCTAGAACCCTAAAATTTCTATGCAGGAATCTTGGAGACCTTGTCTTCGTGACTTTCATGACTGCAAAGATAATGATATCTTTCTTGGGTGAGTAAAAGATTATATGTAGTCTTCTGTAATTCCATATCAGAAATGAAATGACCCTTAAGAATTGGCAGTACATTATTCTTTGTATTACAAATTCCAGGAACATGACAATAATAAATGTGGCAGCTAGTCAGGAATAAAAATGCCTTTAAACAATTGCCACTGGGCATGGAGAGTGGTGGTGACCAAAGTCCCGTGCTTGTGTCTCTCTGGGCCTGATAAATTTTGCAAGTCTCACATAGTTTAGACTGCTCCAAGTTATTTTTCTTTTCTCACAATGTGTTTCTCAGAACCTATCTCCTTTGCATGACTGTACGTGGATTGTTAGGGAAATAAAAACTTTGACATGTTTAATATGCTTTAAATGACTATTTAATAGCTTGCTTATGCCTTTAAGTGTTAACCTATTCTGAAAGGGCATTTATAATTGGTTGAACTTGTTATTTGCGACCATTTCCATAAAATATGTGGACATTTCTATTTTCTTATCCCTTTTTTTTTAAATTTAAAAAAGAGACAATCAGAGGGAAGTTTTATTACTATTATATAAGGGTTTATTAAAATAAGTTGGGCAGAGTGATGGACTTAGAAAATGAGTGTGTTTGTAGGGCAGCCTCCAAGGCCCACAGGAAGCTTGCAGTTGATGATGTTTTTTAACTTTTAGGTTCAGGGGGAGATATGCAGGGTAAATTGCGTGTCACGGAAGGTTGGTCTACAGATTATTTTGCCATCCATTTAATAAACATAGCACCTGGCGAGTAGTTTTTTGATCTCTACCCGCCTCCCTCCCTCCACCCTCAGGTAGTTCCCAGTGTCTGTTGTTCCTTTCTTTGTGTCCATGTGTACTCAGTGTTTAGCTCCCACTTATAAGTGAGAACATGAGATATTTGATTTTCTCTCCTTGGATTAGTTTCCATAGGATAATGGTCTCCAGCCCTGTCGATGTTGCTGCAGAGGATATGATCTCATTCTTTTTTATGACTGCATAGTGTTTCATGGTGTATAAGTACCACATTTTCTTTATTCAGTCTACCATTGATGGGTATTTAGGTTGATTCTATGTCTTTGCTATAGTGAATGTGATGAACATATAGTGCTGTGATGAACATACAGGTGCATGTGTCTTTATGGTGAACTATTTATTCCTTTGGGTATGTACTCAATAATGGGATTGCTGGGTTGAATGACAATTCTGCTTTGAGTTCTTTGAGAAATAGCCACACTGCTTCCACAATAACTCAACTAATTTACATTCCCACCAGCAGTGTATAAATGTTACCTTTTCTATGCAGTGTTACCAGCATCTGTTATTTTTTGTCTTTTTAGTAGCACCTATTCTGACTGGTGTGAGATCATATCTTGTGATTTTGATTTGCATTTCACTAATGATTAGTGATGTTCAGCATTTTTTCCATATGCTTGTTGACTGTGTGTATGTCTTTTTTTGAAAAGTGTCTATTCATGGCCTTTGCCTACTCTTTAATGTGTTTGTTTGGTTTTTGCTTGTTGATTTAAGTTCCTTATAGATTCTGGATAGTAGACCTTTGTGGGATGCATAGTTTGCAAACATTTTCTCCCATTCTGTAGGTTGTTGGTTTACTTTTTGTTGAGAGTTTCTTTTGCTGTGCAGTAGCTCTTTAGTTTAATTAGGTCCCATTTGTCAATTTCTTTGTTGCAATTGCTTTGGTATCTTTGTCTTGAAATCTTTGCCAGGTACATTGTCTAGAAATTATATTTCCTAGGTTATCTTCCAGGGTTTTTATAGCTTTAGGTTTTACATTTAGGTCTTTAATCTATCTTGAGTTGAATTTTGAATACGGTATAAGAAGGGGTCCAGTTTCAATTTTCTGCAAATGGCTAGCCAGTTTTTCCAGCACCATTTATTGAATAGGGAGTCCTTTCCTTATTGCTTGTTTTTGTTGACTTTGCCAAAGATCAGATGGGAGATGGGTGTAGGTGTGCGGCATTGTTTCTGGATTCTATTCTGTTCCATTGGTCTATGTGTCTGTTTTATACCAGTACCATGCTATTTTGGTTACTGTCGCCCTGCAGAAAAGTTTGAGTTTGAAGTCAAGTAACAGGATGCATCCAGCTTTGTTTTTTTTTGCTCAGGATTGCCTTGGCTATGTGGGCTCCTTTTTTGTTTTCATATAAATTTTAAAATAGTTATTTTCTAATTCTGTGAAGAATGTCATTGGTAGTTTGATAGAAATAGCATTGAATCTATAAATTGCTTTGGGCAATATGGCCATTTTAACAATATTGATTATTCCTATCCATGAGCATGGAATGTTTTTCCATTTGTTTGTGTCATCTCTGATTTCTTTGATTAGTGTTTTGTAATTCTTGTTATAGAGATCTTTCACCTCTCTGGTTGCTGTATTCCTAGGAATTTTATTCTTTTTGTGGCTATTGTGAATGGGGTTGTGTTCTTGATTTGGCTCTCAGCTTGATTGCTGTTGGTGTATAGGAATGTTAGTTATTTTTGCACATTGATTTTGTGTCCTGAGATTTTGCTGAAGTTGTTTATCAGCTTAAGGAGCATTTGGGCTGAGACTATGGGGTTTTCTAGGTACAGGGTCATGTCTGCCAACAGGGATTGGTTGACTTCCTCTCTTCGTATTTGAGTGCTTTTTATTTCTTACCTGATTGCTCTGGCCAGGACTTAAGTACTGTGTTGAATAGGAGTGGTGAGAGAGAGCATCCTTGTCTGGTTCCAGTTTTCAAGGGGAATGCTTCTAGCTTTTGCCCATCAGTATGATGTTGGTTGTGGGTTTGTCATAGCTTATCCCTTTATTATGTTTGTGTTTCTGTTGGAAACAGATGCATCATTTCAGCTTTTAGTGTCTTTTTCAAAAACGTAATTGATAATAATAACTAGATCTTCATATTGTAGAAATTTTGAATCTTGAAATTGTGAATGCAGTGATTTGAAAACATAAACCCTAGAACCAAACTGTCTGGGCTCAAATCTCAGCTCCACCATTTTCTAGCTATACGATTTCAGATTACTTAACCTTTCTCTGCTTACATTTCTTATTCTTATATAAAATGGGGATAATAAGAGTACCTTTCTCTTAGTCCAAAAGAACCTGGCACATAGAAAGTACCACTGCTGCTGCTGCTACTATTACTGTTGCTGCTGTTGTTATTGTGTCCATACCACATTTCTCCAAAATCATCTCTAACACACCCCAAACGTACCACTGTCTTGGCTGAATCATTGAGTCCAGAATATGTTGAAAGAGCGTCACATTTATATTTTCATTCTTGATTATAGCCAG
Organism: Cebus imitator; assembly: GCF_001604975.1. Classification (NCBI taxonomy): domain Eukaryota; kingdom Metazoa; phylum Chordata; class Mammalia; order Primates; family Cebidae; genus Cebus; species Cebus imitator. The sequence continues at coordinate 11,865,732 of NW_016107360.1, read as the reverse complement.
AAGGCCGAGAAGTGATATGTAGACATATTTCTAAATGAAAGAGTGAAGATACAAATTAAAACCAAACTAGGAGATAAAGTGATTTGATAGCATTCCTGTTTAAGAATCTATTCTGCACTGCCCCTCCTGTCCCACATTTATTTTGTGGGAGATACTGGTTTTTCTTTTTAACTTAAGCCTTAGCATCAAGGGCATGCGACTTGTGCTTCATTTTGATTGTGTAAGATTTTCCTTGGCAATGCTGCTGATATATGCCAAAAGTCTGGGATGTATGCACCATTTCTGTGTGAGTTTTGTGATTGAACTAGGCTTAATTAGATTCTCTTTTCTTTTGTTTTCTCTTTAAAATCTTGGAAACCATTTTGTTGTTCCTAGGTTGTAAGGCTGAACATGTTTGCTTATGTAAATCTCTTGGGATCTAATCTGGCATCCACTCAGGTCTTGTTAAAGAAGAGCTTTAAAAGCCTCTTGCTGAGTGGACTCCATCATTGTTGACCAAATGTTTCAAGATGTAGCCACAAAGTGCTTTTTTCAGTTTTTCAAGTGTAGTGTAATTTTGATTTTCTACTTTAAAAGATTAAAAAACACGGGAGTGACAAGTTTAACAAGGTCACGGTCATTTTGTTTCTTTGTAAATTTCTGCTACCCATCTGGTTTACTTGGAAGCAACGCCGAACTTATGTGACTGTTTTTATCTGTAAGAGGCAGCAAGATTTTTCTCTTCATATAAAGCAACTAGGTAGCAGTTGTCTTCTTCCAATGGATATGTAAAAAGGGGATGCAGTCCCTTCAGATTACTCTTGGCTCTTCACCCCCTCCTCATCCAGGAAAGCAGATTTTTGTTTTTAATTAAACATTTTTAATTTAAGCAGATTTTAAATTTATTCAGTTGCCTGTTTTTTATATTATGTACCCACCATTGATGCATACTGGCATGCAGGTAAATCAAAGTTAAATTCACAGAAATTGGCTACAAGCATTCTTAAAGACTATATTGTGGTATATACAGAAACCAATTTCCTGTAGTCAAAATTGAGATAATAGAAAAGTAGAATTGTCTTAATTCATAATAGTATAAGTATGAGGCAGTTGGAATTAGCAGGAGCTCTCTCTGGAGCAGCCTTGACAGTCAGGGCAGAGCCATGTCCCAGAGTCAGCCAGGCCAATGACCATCCACAGTTGTGGAGGTGTTGAAAACCTGCACAGTGAAAGTCCTGCTAATGCTGTGCATTTGTGCTGAATCATTGCATGTACTTCCATTCCCCTCAGCTCTTTTTCATAGGAACCATACCTTCTTAGAACTTAGATTATTAAATATGAAAAATAGCTCTGCCTAAGTTTCCTTTTACTTTGGAGATAGGAACCCTGAAAGATAACACAAATCACTATTCTTATTTTATAGATTTGGCAGCTGAAGCTAGAGATGTTACGTGGTTTACACAAAATCACTCGTGACTTATTGGCTGAGCTGCAACTAAGCCTGGGTCTCTGGCTTCCCAAATTAGTATTCCTTTCACTGATCCATGCTGTCTTTGCTTATCCATTCAATTAGCAAATGTAATTGAAGGGACTCTAATTAGTTTGGCTTCTAAAGGCTTTTGTAGTTGGCGTCATATTGGCAACAAGGTTGATTTTTTTTCCTTCCAGCTTTTGAGTCATGGCCAGATTTTGTCAGTTAGTTATTTCAGGGTCTTGAAGTCAGCACATGGATGGTAAGATTATTTGAATGTCTATTTATCTGTCTAATAAACATGCCTTTGTAGTACAAATTAGAGACTGGTATGATGTACCAGATACGTGTGTGTGTGTGTGTGTGTGTGTGTATGTGTGTGTGTGTGTGTGTGTTTATTAGATATAGAGCAGTTGTGGCCAGTACGGTGGTGACATTCCAGCTATCACTACCATTGTGTGTTTTTTCTGGGCCTGTGAGCTTTGACACTAGTTTCCTATATAATTGAGGGGTTAGCAGTATTCTGGCATTGCAGCCATCTCAAGAAGCAGATGCTAGGGATGCAGGGGGCTGATTGGCCACCCCATGCACTTGGCAAGTGCCTGAATTGGCACTGCCAATTCATGGGATTAAGAAACTTGGAGGTGTGAAATACCCTTAGGTCTGTGAGCTAATTGTTGTTGCCCCTTCAGGGCCCCTATAAAGGAGTTATGTAGATGGAATTTAATTTCTTTCAGTAGGCGAGAACTCAATTCCTAAGAGGAAGTCGGAAATTAACTCTTAGACTGCAGAACTTGCTGATGTCCCTGAAAGATCTAGAAGGATGGAGCTGCAATAGAAGGAAAGCATGCCATTGTTTTGCATTCTGTTTATTGGAGTAGAGATGAACAAATGGGACTGTCTAAGTAACACGTGTTTTTGGTGTAGTACAGGAGTAGAGAAGTATGACTACTATAACTTTTTTTTCTTATCATTTCACTGAGCTCTATTTTTCTTGAGTAGACTTGAACTGTTTGCCAGGAAATAGTTGCCTCTTCTAGAGTCTCAATATTTATGCAGGTATAGGAAAGGTTTTCATGCAACTTAAGCACTTATTTGTCATTTAATGGAAAATTTTTTAATTTTTAGAATTATTTGTAGCAAATTCTGATTATATATCAAAATACACAGGTTGACTGTATCTCATTGTAGATTCTAAAATGCTGCATTGTCTTTAGAGTGAAACATTAAAAGAATATTCTTTTTTGTTTATTTTAGGGTCGGAGATGTTTTATAATATCATTTGCTGCCTTGTTAATACACAATATGCCAGGATACTTGATTAACTGAAATTTTAAAGGGTGACTTATTAAACTTCTTTTCATTAAAGCTGTATTTATCCTGAATTTGATTTAAAGCTGATAGTCTCTTATGGAAAATTGAAATGTAATTACTTCTAGCTCTTAATATTTAGATTACACACTATGTTTGGCTTCCTATTTCATTTTCATCAAATGCACATAAAAAATAAAAAGAAAATGTGTGTAAACTTCTACCACTTGAAAAACGGAGGCATTCTAATTCGTAAGACGCTTACATGTCACTTCACATTTTTTAGTAGAAAATATGTTTCTACATGCATAATATATGCAGAAATATGTTAGTTTTTACATATGTAAGTCATTCTGGAGAGAAATGCTCAATAATCTGCCTGATAGTCTTTTGTCTTTTTTTAATAAAGAGAAAAAAGGCTTTAAGGAGGATGTTGTGACAATTTTGAGATGCTGGATTTCTTTCCCTTTTTTTGTTTTTTTGTTTTTTTTTTTCCAGAGACAGGTCTCGCTCTGTTGCCTAGGCAGGCTGGAGTACAGTGGCGCGATCATAGCTCACTGTAACCTCCAACACCTGGGCTTAAGTTATCCTCCCATCTCAAGCCTCCCAAGTTCCTGGGACTACTGGTGCACACCACTACACCCAGCTAATTTTTCTATTTTTTTGTAGAGGTGGGGTCTCGCTGTGTTACCCAGGCTGGTCTTGAACTCCTGGATTCAGGCAGTCCTCCTGCTCCAGCCTCCCAAAGTGCTGGGGCTACAGGCATGAGTCACTGCACCCAGCTGATTCTTTCTATTAAAGGAGAGTTTGAGTCAGAGGAGGGAGCTCCTGGTCTCATCTGACCTCTTTGGTTGCCACTCGGCTGGCCGGGTTTATCAAGGTCAATATGTGGGAGAGAGCAAAGGGTGGGGGATGTGAGTAATAGTACATCTACTCATGCATGCACCTACACAAACAGGATAGACAGTGTAACTTTCCTTTGCAGTATGTTCATGGTCATTATTAAATCAGAAAGGAGGGTTGAGAGAGTGCCCTGATACCTATCCCTGTATCTTTATTCTATATTTAATTTCCTTACAAGTTCTGGTACCTCATGCTGTTAACCTTCCTAGTGGTATTCACAGTCTTTGTAGTGTTTATGTCCTTGTCCTGACCTTTTCTTTTCTGAAACAGACTTATATTTTCTTCTTTTTTTGCTTGAAAATAGAGACGGGAGGATGGTAGGGATTGGGATTTGTGATTTTGTTAGGGGATTTTGCTGCCCACCAAATCACTAATGAATTTTACAGTTGAGTTACCAGCTTTGTTGTACTAAAATATTTTCTTAGTCAAAATGTATACCAAAGAGTAGGCTGTATAGGAATCCAACTAGGAAGAACCCATGAGAAGTATGTCTATTCCCAGGACTGCTGGGTTTTGCCCTTTTACCCTCAACTCCCTTCACACTTTTAAAAATAAACCATAGATTGGATTTCACAGAAACTGCATCTGTGTATAATGATGTGCCTTTATTTTGGGCAGTAAGCTTTATTTTATTTATTTATTTATTTTTTGTCATTTGGAAACAAGGATTAGTTTTTATGCACTGTCACTATTATAGGCATGCATGAAAAGTGGATCCTGTTTATGCTCTAGAAACTGCTTACATTTTAATTTAAATAATGTACCTTTGCAATTTTTTTTAAAGGTAGTATCTTCTCCAGCAGATGTTGCTGAAAAAGCTGACAGAATTATTACAATGCTGCCCACCAGTATCAATGCAGTAGAAGCTTATTCTGGAGCAAATGGGATTCTAAAGTATGTATTTCTCAACTGTGGATATTTTCTTCTTAGGATAGTTCATGAATTTCACGTGTTAGAACTATTAGGAAATTACAATTTTGTTTGTTAAGCCTTTCTATACTATTTCCTTTTTTCATAAAGTGAATAGTGTGGTGGGTTTTCTCTTTGTAAAAGGCTTATTTTTTCACTGATGTCAAGTATGTGACATTGCGAATAAATTCTTTTGGTTCTATTTCTTTAACTCTTGCATTAAATTTACCCTTTCATTGGTAATATGTTTAAGAGGCTTTTAAAACTTACATTTTAAACTGTGCAACTATTAATAATAAAATTTTCTTACAGCTTATAGAAATTCAGGAAAAGCATTTTATGAAAAATGTAGTCAAACATTGGAAAGAACACCATTGTTAAACATTTTATTATATGAAAAAAGTTACTGTATGTCCTGTGGGTTAGTACGTCTGTAGTAAGAACTTTGGGAAGTTGGAATTACTTTGGGAAGTTGGAATTAAGGTTAGCGTAGCTCTTTATGTCAGGGGTTGCAAATTATTTTTGGGAAGAATCAGACTGTCAATGACCTTGAGCAGTAGGATGTAAATAACTCCCACAAACTTGGCGTTCCGGTAATGGAACACTAGGCATAAATCGGTTAAGTAAAATATAGCTTAGGTTAGAGTTTCCTAACCAGTGCCTATTTTCCCTGGCTCTAGAAACTTTTTGGTTAATTGCTGCTTATTGCCAAACCCTTGCGGTTATGTTAGGATGTCAGTGGTTGAATTCCTAATTTAGTTTTCTCATCTCACTGTTTCTATTCCTAACTTATTTTGTTATTCAGTTTCAGCAAAGAGCTAGAGCAAACTGTAGATGCCGTAGTCACATGAAGGGCTAAAAGAAAGGGTTTAATTTCATGAAACTGTAATATGTGAAATTTGAAGTTTTTGAAAACGGAATTGCGTTAGAAAACTAACCAACTTGTAAGGAAGGAAGCAAAGACACTTGGATATTGGGCAGAAAACTGATAAGATAAATGTTTAGATTTCAGGGAAGGTTAAAAGACACTCATTTTGGATGGAGCTCTCAGGGCCACAGTCTGTGTGGTCCGGAGGCATCCTAGCTGTCCCGTTACCTAGCCTGTTTCATTTATGGTCCTGCTTTACCTCTCAAGGAAAAGTTGCTAAAAAGAGGAGATATAGTTCGGCATGTGTTAATAGCCTTTGTTGAGGTATATAGTGACTAGCTACCAGAACAGTTTTGTTCAGGGAGTGTTTTTAAAAAGTTTGGCTTTACATTGAACTATAATTTGCTTCTTATGGGTGGTTCTTTATTTTTTCTGGGTGAGGAGCATTTCCACATACCCAGTGCATGTATAATTTTTAGGATGACTTTCCATTTGTTTAAAGGTTTAAGATCTTAAAATATTAAGATCACAGATTGATAAACAGTTTTTTTTAGGTTAAAGAGAAACCTAGATACTCTTAGAGTATGCTATTTCTCTTCTGTGAAATATACACAACCATTGCATTTGAATTGTAACAATTCATATGTCTGTAATTGTTGTTTAAAGACTTTTATATGTATTTTTCTTTTTATTTTGAATTGGTTTTGCTATGTTGCCTAGTCCGGTCTCCAAGCCATGGCCTCAAGTGATCCCTCTGCCTTGGCCTCCTAGAGTGCTGGGATTACAGGCATGAGCCACCATGCCTGGTTATGTTTAAACCATTTTGTGTGATATTTTTAAAATAGATTCTTTTTAGTAGTTTTTATCAATGGTTTTTCTATTTTCTTCTTCAGTATTTATTCAGTTTTAATTTTCTAATCATGATTCCATGTCTTCTGGGTTAGTATACCTATAGTAAGAACTTTGAAATGTTTGGCCAGGCACAGTAGCTCACACCTGTAATCCCACCACTTTGGGAGACTGAGGCAGGATGATTGGTTGAGCCCAGGAGTCCAAGATCAACCTGGGCAACATGATGAGGCCTCATTTCTACATAAAATTTAAAACTTAGATGGGTATGGTAGCATGCACCTGTGGTCCCAGCTACGTGGGAGGCTGAGGTAGGAGACCCTGTCTTAAAAAAAAAAAAGAACTTTGTAAAGTTTGAATGAAAGGTTAGCCATAGCCCTTTAAAGAAATTATAATTTAGGTTAGAGTTTCTTAGCCAGTGAAGATAGACACTGCCTTATAGATAACAAGGGAATTATGTAGGTGTATATTTTGTACTTATAGTAAAATGAAAATTTTTTCTTTAAGAATACCATTTAAATATTGATGCAAAATATGATATATGAAGACTCTTTTCCCTTTATAGTTTTTATACATAAGTTACCCTAAAAAGCCAAAAAGACTGTGAGATTTTCAGATTCTTTCATATATTTTCCTTTCTACCTGTTTGATATTTTATTTTGTCATTAGAAAGTTATAATTATAAAAGAATATGCCATCCTGACACAAATGGCTAGATTTCAATTGCTTATGTTTATTCTTGATAGTGGAAATAACATGGATATATGAAATTTGCTTGTTAAAGACAAATAAATTACTTTTTAATGAGTCAACTATTTTACAAACAAAAATTTAAGTCCTATCAAATACCCTTTTAAAGTTAAAAGGTGTTTTAAATTGCTTACATCTTAGCCTCATGTTTATTATTATGGTTAGTGTGTATTTCACCTGAAATCAGAATTTATACCATGTAGTATATTAGATTTTTCGGATTTTTTGAAAAAGTTTGGCTTTACTTTTGAACTATAATTGATCTAAAAAAGAACATAAGATTTTAAAACCTGTTCTAATTAATAATGCTTTTAATACTAAACTAAAAACCTGCTTGACACATGGCAGCTTTTTAGCAGTTTCTAATTCTGTAGATAGTTGCATGAAATTTTTACTCAGAGTTGTAAACTAGAAATATTTTTATTTATTTATTTAGAAAAGTGAAGAAAGGCTCATTGTTAATAGATTCCAGCACTATTGATCCTGCAGTTTCAAAAGAATTAGCCAAAGAAGTTGAGAAAATGGGAGCAGTTTTCATGGATGCCCCTGTTTCTGGTGGTAAGTGGTAGCTAAAATTTTTGCAAACCTATTTCTTTTTGTCAAAAGGAGCAGTTACGGTTTTGTGGTACCATGTGGTTTTGTGGTAGTTATTTTTAGACCTGTTACAGGATTCCTACTCATAAAAAATAAAAACAAACTGACATGTTATTTAGTACTCTTAAGTCTAAATAACGTTGTTAGTCTTAAATTCAGATAAAAGGATGTCACAACTTTGAAGTGTAGTGAATTTTTGGTCCATTTACTGTGGATAGGAATACATCTGTTTTTAGAAAAAAAATTTTTGGAACTCATGAAAAAAATAATCAGCTTAAATAATCCTGTAACTGTTGAAGAAATTGAACAAGTGGTTTAAAAAAAAAATCATTTCACAAAGGTAACTTGGCTCAGATCATTTAACAGATGAGTATTACCAAAATTTCAAGGAGCAGATCATCTAAATTTTTATACAAACTTTCCCAGACAATAGAAAAAGAGGAAATACTTCCCAACTCATTCTGTAAGACCTATATAACTCTGATCTTTACACCAGATAGAAATGTTATGAAAGAGAAAAATACAGGTTTATTTTAGTCATGAATAGACATGTAAAAACTTTAAAAAAGTATATTAGCAAGATAAATCCAACCATGTATTAAACACTATAACCAAGTTTCGTTTAGCCCATATATGCTGAGATGGCTTAATTTTAGAAAATCTGTGCATATAATATACCATGTTAACATGGTTAAAAGTTATATGATTGTCTCTTTTAGAAGAAAAGACTCACTAATGAAATTCTAAAAACTTACTATTAAATCATATATTAATAGCAGGTATCTGGGTAGTTTGGAATGGCAGGATTATAGCATGATTTTTCTGTAATTTCTAAGTTTTCCAAAATCACTGTGTAATCAGAATTACTGTGTAAACTTTTATATTTATATATTTGTAGCAGTATAGCAGTAGATAGCAGAATACAAATTTTATTCTGTTTACATTAAACTTGATTGTGGACTTTAGAATTAAAAATAAAATATAATAATTTTATATTTTATATGTAAAATATAATTTAAATCATTTTGTATTTTTTTTTAAAAAGAACTTAATGATCTTGTAAAGGTACCTCATATCCCAAACAATTTTTGAATGTAAGTGGAGGAATAATAATTTCTAGCTCTTCTGATTGATATATTGAATTACTTAAATAGGATTTAGGTATAAAGATTTATGATAGGGTATAGGTACGTTCATCAAAAGTACCTACAAGATACTAATAAGCAGTTTTAAGGTTGGTGTTAGTGTGATGTTTATTGGATGGAATTAATAAACTGAATAGTTCTTTCTTAGAGTGGTTCTACAGTTGAATTTGAAAATTGATATGGTACAAATGATCTTGCCATTGATTTTCTTTAGCTTCAAGAGTACAACCTGAAATTATAATCTGATAATAAAAATTACCAATTTGATTTTTGAAATATAATCTGAGATAACTTTGATATTATTCTTTTGTTCTTATCAAGCAATTTTTAAACTTTGGTTTGTCGTTTTAGGGCATAAAAATGCTAATATAATTGAATACACTTGAGTCTGCACTATATAGTAGATTAAAAGCTTTGTGCAGGGATGATTTGTGATAATTTATTGGTTGACACATGATCATTATGAGGTTAACTAGTGTATCATAGCTTATTTATATTGGTCTTATTATTATGTTTATATTTTTTTAACATGGTTTGTTACAAACTGTTCCACTTCTCCACTTAAATAGACTGGTTTAAAAATTACTGTATTTTAACTAGATAAAGTTAAATGAAAGTGTTTTAGGTCCACTAGGTTTGATTGTTTGTTGCATGGTGACAGACCAGTATGCAGACACAATGGGATTTGCAGTAGAGAGAGAGTTTAATAATTGTAGGTCAGTCAAATGAGGAGACAGAGGAACCTTCAAATTTGCCTCCCTGAAGGGCTTGGGGATGGAGCTTTTAAAGGGTCTGAACAAGTAGGTGATGGGCTAAAAGGTGGGCATTGCTGATTGATCAAGAAGCAAGGGGTAAGGTCCTGGGACAGGGAGATGAAGAAATGGCAATCCTGTGCAGAGTTGGTTCCTTGGTTGTGATCTTTAGACTGTTTGGCTTTAGCCATTCTGCTGGAATTCAGGATCTGAAAAACACCATAAGCAGTTCTAGGGTAAAAAGGTCCAGTGTCAGAGATTCTGTCTATAGGAACAATGGTGGAGCACGTGGTCAGCATGCCACATGACTCTTGGTTAGTTAGCAGCTGCAGGGAAGTAGGTTGAAGTACCCCAGTGCACCCTGGTCAGTGCCTGACTATAATTCTGCCTAAAGACTAGCTTGTAGTTCTCCATTAACTCTGTGAGGGTGGTTTCTAAAGGACTTGGGGAAAAGCATGGCTTAGATACCCAAAATGGGCCCACAGTTTTATAGAAGCCCTGTTGCTCATCAGTCTTGAAACATGGAATTTTTGAGATCATTTGAACAAAACTGAAGAATTTCTCCCCATCCCTTTCTCTCAAGTCTTCATCTATTTCCTTTTCCAGACTTTTAAAAATGCATCATGGATTTATATATAGGTACATACAGATAGAATAGTATTCTAAAACTGTAAATGGGAACATAACTATACTTTTATTATTCTGTGGTTAGTATTTTAAAGAGCAGTTAAAAAAGAAACTCAGATGAATTTGAAATATTGATTTTTGAGAAGCAATTGGTTTCTTCAGTCAAGCGTTTCCCCCTACTTCCTGCTAAGTATTATTCTAGGGAGTAAAGTAAGAATTATTACTTAATCATTTTTCTAGCCTATGGAGTAACAATTTGAAAATTTTCCTTTGGTTTCATTTTGATACTTAGTAGACTCACTGTGTGATGGCTCCTGCATACATTATCCTTATTAGAAATAATACCATTGTATTTAAGTGCTATGTGACTTGTTTTAAAAATCGAACGTATATCCTTATTAGAAATAATACCATTGTATTTAAGTGCTATGTGACTTGTTTTAAAAATCGAACATAAGTAATGCTTAAACTGTTAATCACCCTGAAACCAATGTGAAGAACCATTTTAATATTGATGTAGTTATCACTTTGTAGTATAGGTAGTAGTTTATAAAGCACTTTGGCATGCCTCAACCTATTTGGTGTTTCTTTTTGTTTTTGTTTAATTTTTAATTTTTGTAGGTATATAATAGGTATATATATACTTAACAGGGTAGATGAAATGTTTTGATATTGGCATGCACTGCGTAATAATCACATCATGTAAAATGAGGTTGGTGCTTCTTTTTGAAGCTGTCAAACTGTACATCTGTTTTTTGAGACGGAGTCTCGTTCTGTTGCCTGGGCTGGAGTGTAGTGGCATAATCTTGGCTCACTGCAACCTCTACCTCCCGAGTTCAAGCAATTCTCCCTGCCTCGGCCTCCTGAGTAGCTGGGATTATAGGCGCCTGCCTCCACACCTGGCTAATTTTGAATTTTTTAGTAGAGACAGGGTTTCGCCATGTTGGCCAGGCTGGTCTTGAACTCCTGACCTTAGGTGATCTGCCTGCCTTGGCCTCCCAAAGTGCTGGGAATACAGGTGTGAGCCACCACGCCTGGCCTCAAACTGTACATTTTTGTCAGAGCCCACATCATGCTGTATTTATAGCCTATGATTTTCTTCCTCTTGAGTTTAAGCTTTTTAAGTTTAGGGAGTAAGTTTTTTTCCCCAATTAAAAACAATTTAATATTGAATATATGTATAAGATATTTGTAAAATATATGTGAGGTATAAAGTATAAGTATACATTGAACTAATACATACCCCTACTCAGTTTAAGAAATAGAGCCTTACTATTTATTACCTTTGAAGTTCTTGCTTCCCCTATCCTATTTTCTGTTCTCTCCGATGAGAGGTAACCAGCATCCTGAATTTCGTGTCTTATTCCCATGCTTTTCTTTATAGTTTAACTCCACATGTTTTTATTTCTAAACAGTAGTTTATTTTCCACTATTGGAACGTTATAGAAATGGAATCATAATGAGCATGTTCTCTGACTTGCTTTTTCACTTTACATTGTATTTCTGAGTTTCATCCCTAGTGTTACTAGAGCCCCTGGCTTACTTGCCACCTTTGTGAGAATTAGAACGGGGTACCTCTTGCCAGGTGCAGTGGCTCACGCCTGTAATCCCAGCACTTTGGGAGGCTGAGGTGGGCAGATCACCTGAGGTCGGGAGTTTGAGACCAGCCTGACCAACATGGAGAAATCCCATCTCTACTAAAAATACAAAATTAGCTGGATGTGGTGGTGCATGCCTGTAATCCCAGCTACTCAGGAGGCTGAGGCAGGAGAATCGCTTGAACCTGGGAGGTGGAGGTCGTGGTGAGCCAAGATCACGCCATTGCACTCCAG
>NW_016107360.1:11852266-11853712 GCF_001604975.1 Cebus imitator | reverse complement strand
AAAAAAGACAGAGAGGGAAAGAAAGGAAAAGAAGGAAGGAAAAGAAAGAGAAAGAGAAAGAAAAAGAAAAGAAAGGTATCTCTCTGTACCAAAATAGCACTTCACGTGAGCAAAATTAACCTTTGTATAAAGAAAAAGGTACTCCTTTCTCTGGACACATGTAGCCCTATGTCAGCGTTTGTGGTTTGACACATTGAATGTGGATTAAATGTCTGCCCTTGCTCACCCCTTTGGCTAGATGCCCACATGTAGTACATAAAATGTACTGCCATTACGTGTTTGTTACATCTAGTTCATTAACTAGATCATTTTAACTGCTCTGTAGTATTCCTCTATATAAATACATCACTATTTCTTCTTTCTACTGTGATATACATTTGGGTTATTTCCAAGTTTAAAAAAATATTATTCGCATTCCTATACACCATGGAAAGGTGTCTTTTTTTTTTTTTTTGAGACAGTGTTTCCTTTCTGTTGCCCAGGCTGGAGTGCAGTGGTGAGATCTTGGCTCACTGCAACCTCTGCCTCCCAGGTTCAAGCGATTCTCCTGCTTCAGCCTTCCGAGTAGCTGGGATTACAGGTGCCCACCACCACGCCCAGCTAATTTTTTGTATTTTTAGTAGAGACCGGGTTTCATCATGTTGGCCAGGCTGGTCTTGAAGGAAAGGTGTCTTTTTAGTCTCTGCTTTTCCAGTGTAATGCTTGACCTCCTGGACTCAAGGGATACTCCAGCCTTAGCCTCCTTAGTGGCTGGGACTACAGGTGTGTGCTACCACACCTGGCTAATTTTAAATTTTTTTGTAGAGATGGAGTCTCACTGTGTTGCCCAGTCTGGTATTGAACTCCTGGGCTCAAGTGATCCTCCCACCTTGGCCTTCCAAAATGCTGGGATTATACCTATGAGTCATGGTACCCAGCCTTTATTTTCATCTTAATTTCTTAGTCAAACCAATGGTCATTCAGGAGCGTGTTTTCCCCAACCCCACTCATGTATTTGTATAGTTCTTCTTCATATTGGTTTTAGTTTTATTTTATTGTGGTCTGAAGAGATACTTAACATGTTTTCAGTTTTTTTTTAAAGTTATTCAGGCTTATTTTGTGGCCTAATAAAAGGTCTATTCTGGAGAATGTTTCATATACTGATGAAAAAAATGTATATTCTGCAACTGTTGGATAGAATGTTCTGTAAATGTCTGTTGGGACCATTTTGTCTAAACTCCAGTTTAAATTCAATGTTTATTTCTTGATTTCCTGTCTAGGTGATCTGTTTAATGTTGAGACTTGGGTGTTGATGTCCTCCACTATTACTGGATCTCTCTTTTTTGATCTAATGATATTTGCTTTATGAATCTGGGTGTTCCAGTGTTGGGTGGATATATGTTTGTAATTGTTATATCATCTTGCTGGGATTGATTCCTTTTTCATTATTTAATATCCTACAATTAG
>NW_016107360.1:11830142-11852236 GCF_001604975.1 Cebus imitator | reverse complement strand
TTTTTTTTTTACTGTTCTTGATTTAAAGTCTTTTATCTGATGTAAGTATATAACTTCTCTTGCTTGCTGTTGGTTTCCATTTGCATGGAATGTCTTTTTCCATTCTTTTACTATCAGTCTATATGTGTCTTTATTAGTGAGCTGAGTTTCTTATAAGCAGTTGGATTGTGTTTTGTTTTGTTTTGTTTTTAAATCCATTCAACCATTGTGTATCTTTTAAATAGAGAATTTAATCTGTTTAGTTATTATCAAGGTCATTGATATGCAGGGCTTTGTCCCTGTCATATTGTTAATTATTTTCTGATAGTGCTACATATTTTGTTTCTTTCTTTTTCTCTCCTTGTTAGTCATTATGGCATAGTGGATGTCTGTACTGGTACCATTTGAGTCCTTTTTTCTTTGTGTGGTTGCTTTGCCAATGAGTTTTATATTTCCGTGTGTTTTTATGATGGTAAATGTCTTTTTGCTTCCAGGTTTAGGATTCCCTTGATTATTTCATGTAGGGCTGGGCTAATGGTAATGAATTCCCTGAGCATTTGCTTCTCTGGGTGGGTGGGTGGGTGTGTGTGTGTGTGTGTGTGTGTGTGTGTGTGTGTTTTCCTGTCAGCACTTTGACTTATCATCCTGTTCTCTTCCAGCCTATAAAGTTTCTGCTGATAAATCTTCTGTTAGTCTGATGGGGTTCCCTTTACAGGTGACAGTGGTTTTGTCTTGCTGTTTAGCTTTGACTATTTATATATGTATTTATTTAGTTTTTAGAAACAAGTTCTCAGTCTGTTGCCCAGGCTGGAGTGCAGTGGTGTGATCCCTTGAACTCCTGGGTTCAAGCAATTCCCCTGTACCTCAACCTCCTGAGTAGCTGGGACCACAGATACACATCACCATGCCCAGCTAATTTTAAATTTTTGTAGTGACGGGATCTCAGTATGTTGCCCAGGCTGACCTCAAACTCCAGGGCTCAAGTGCTTCTCCACCTTGGCTTCCCAATGTGTTGGGATTACAGGTGGGAGCCACCACATCCCGCTGGCTTCGACTTTACACAATCTGATTAAAATTGCAGGGAAGATCTTTTAGCATTGTATCTTTCTGGGGATTGTTGAACCTCCTGTATCTGAATATCTAAATCTCTTGCTAGACTTAGTTTCCATCTATTATTTTGTTAAATAGATTTTCTAATATTTTCATTTTCTCTTCGTGTTTGGAGATACTAATAATTTGTATATTTGGTCTCTTTATGTTGTCCCAGATGTCCTGAATGCTTTACTCATTCTTTTTAATTTTTTATTTTTGTCTGACTGCATTATTTCAGAAGATCTATCTTTACGTTCTTAGCCTTTTTATCTTTCTGCTTGTCTAGTTTTTTGTTGAAGCTTTCTCTAATGTATTTTATATTTCCTTCAATAAATTCTTCAGTTCCAAAGTTTCTGCTTGGTTATTCTTAAAGATATCGATCTCTTTGGTAAATTTCACGTTCATATCCTTAATTGTTATTCTCATTTGTTTGCATTGTGTTTCAGAATTAATCTGAGCTTCTGTAAAATCATTATTCTGTCCTGATGAATCTGCAAGAAAAAAAATCAATATTCTGAATTTTTATCTGGAATGTTGAAGAGTTTTAAACATTAAAATACGTTGTTGGAGAATTGTTGTATTCCTTTGGAGAGGTCATATTTTCTTGCTTTTCCATGTTTTCTGTGTCCTCATGTTGATATCTGTGCATCTGATATAACAGTCTCTTCTTCCTATTTTTGAATTTACTTTCTGTAGTAGAAGACTTTTTCTTAAAGGTGTATCTGTGGTATGATTGAGCAGGCCTCTTTGACTTTGATTCTGGTTGCATGCAGTATTGTAGTTGCTGCATGGTTTCTATGGCTGTAAATAACTTTACTATTATCTGTTATTTCCTTGGAAAGTTAGAGTGCAGTTATTAGTGGAAGCTGTGGTGAAGTTGTGGTATGGACTGGGAAGCCAGGTAGGCCAGTCTTTAGACCCTAGTGGTGGCAGCAGTGGGCTGTGCATGACTTTGTTCCTCAGGGCAATGTGTGATTGATATAGTTTGGATATTTGTCCCCCCAAGTCTCATGTTGATATGTAATCCCCAGTATTGGAGGAGAGGCCTGGTGGGAGGTCATGGGGGCAGAGTTCTTGTAAATAGTTCACCATTATCCCCTTGGTGCTGTCCTCACAATAAAGAGTAACTTCTCAGGAGACCTGATTGTTTAAAAGTGTGTGGCACCTTCCCCCTCTCTCTCTCACTCCCACTCTGGCATGTGATATGCCAGCTCCCCTTTTGCCTTCCACCATGAGAAAAAACACCCTGAGGCCTGTCCAAAAGCTGCGCAGATGCTGGTGCCATGCTTCCTACAACATGCAGAACCAATAGCCAATTAAACCTCTTTTCTTTATAATACTCACCCTCAGGTATTTATAGCAATGCAAGAACAGCCTCATACATGCCGGCACCTGTGTCAGTGGTTACCATTGGGGCAACTCTTGGACCTTCACATGGCTTATTCCAGTGCCAGTAGTGGCTGTGGGGACAGGATAGGTGAGCAGGTCCTCATGTCCCTGGCCAGCTGGAGTGGTGTGAGCAATGGCAGTAGGGGTGGCTTGATTACCTTCTGGGTCCCTATAAGTGTGGGCTGGTGGTGGTGGCAATACAGGGTCAGCCCCAGAAATGCTGCTACCAGGCTTTCCTGCTCTCTATAGCAGCAGTGCCGCAGTGCTATACAGAGTGGTGCAGGGGGCCCTGGCTTTGCATATGAGCCTTGGCATGGAAGCCATGCTGCCAGTGGGGTTTCAGTCACCACTCACCACACCAGATAGGTAGCCCTCCAGTTTGCCTGGCCCAGCCTCCGGTGGTAGCAGGAACAGGTATACAGAACAGGGGGAGGGGTACCATTCTCTATGTGAGAGATTGATCAAAGAGGCTGCTCCACTAGTGGGAGAGGACTTTACTCTTCCCTTGCAAAGCCAAGCACAGGTTTTTGTCATTGCTGGGCTTGGGAGTCACTTCTCATGGCCCCCTACAGAGAGCTCTCAGATACTGTAGAGTGTGCTTGGGTTTCCTTTGTCCCAGGTACTGCCTTTCAGTGCACTGCACCATTTTTTTTCCCTGGGGAGTAGTATTCCCTATGGGTTCAAGTATTTTAGATCCAGCCAGTGCTGTGCCACCACAGCCATTCAAGTCTTGGGGAATGGTGAGTGACCCAGCATGAGTTTCCTGTCTGGTGCACTGGCTGCCGTTGCAGGGTTTCCAAATCTGTACCTGTGCCAGTGTCAGGGTTCATGTAGGTAGAGGAGCTCCCCTGTGGTTCAGATCGCAACAGTCCATTGCAGAGGCGTGGACTGCTGAAGCTTTTTTACTTACTGTTTTCCTGTAATACAGAGTCCCTCGGGGCTCTTGGCTGATCTTGGTTAAGCTGGCTGCTCCCTTTCTTATCTTTCTATACCTCCGGTGTTTTCTGTGAATTCACCCTTGAACTCTGTTGTTCTCTCCACTTGAGTTATTTTTATTCCTAATTTTGACTCTTATTTCTGGAGAGGGTGGCTGTCTGATATCTGTAGTTAGCCATCTTGAACCAGGTAACTGAGTTTTGACAAATTGGTGAAAATTTAATAAAAGTTGTTGGAGTGTTCTTAGGACTGCTAGGGTCAAAGGCAGTGTTGTGTCACTTAATGTTAAGCAATTTCATCATTGTTCAAACACCATAGAATGTACTTACACAAACCTGAATCTAGGCTGTATGGCCATAGCCTATTGCTCCTAGGCTATAAACCTATACAACATGTTACTGTACTGACTACTGTAGGCAGTTGTAACACAATGGTAAGTGTTTGTGTATCTAAGCATATCTAAACCTAGAAAAGGTACAGTATTAAATACAATATAAATGATTAAAAATGGCACACCTGTATAGGGCACTTACCATGAATGGAGCTTACGAGTCTGGAAATTGTTCTGGATAAGTCGGTGAGTGAAAGTGAAGGCCCAGGACATTACTGTACACTGCTGTAGACTTGATAAACACTACATACTTAGGGTACACTAAACTTATACAAAATATTTTCCTTTCTTCAATAATAAACCTTAGCTTACTATAATATTTTTACTTTAAAAAACTTTGACTTTTGTAATAATATGTAAAACAGTAACACAGTGTACAGCTGTACAAAATATTTTTTCTTAATATTCTTATAAGCTTTTTTCTATTAAAAATTTTTTTTTTCCTTTTAACTTTTTTCTTTAAAAATGAAGACATGGGGGCTGGGTACAGTGGCTCATGCCTGTAATTCCAGCACTTTGGGAGGCCAAGGCAAGTGCATCACTTGAGCCCAGGAGTTCAAGACCAGCCTGGGCAACACGGCGAGACTCCTGCTTTACAAAAAATACAAAAATTAGTTGGGTGTGGTGGCGTGCATCTGTAGTCCCATCTACTTAGGAGGCTGAGGTGGGAGAGTCGATTGAGCCTGGAAGATAGAGGGTGCAGTGAGCCGTGATGGCACTACTGCACTATAGCCTAGGTGATACAGTTTTCTCTATGTATAGGGTTTTTATCTTGTATCAAAAAAATAATAATAATAATGAAGACATGATCACACACCTGGGCCTTTCCTAAGCCTTCACATTTACTCATTTGATATTACTGTGATGTGGTTTGGATATATGAGCCCTCCAGACCTCATGCTGAAATTTGATCCCCAGTGTTGGAGGAGAGGCTTAATGGGAGGTGTTTGGGCCATGTAGGCAGATCCCTCGTGAATAGATTAATGGAATTCCTTGGAGGTAAGGAGTGAGTGAACTCTCACTCTTTTAATTCCCACAAGATCTGGTTGTTGAAATGAATCTGTCTCCTCCTCCTCCTTTTTCTTGCTTCCTCTTTTGCCTGTGATCCCTGCACATGCTGGCCCCCCTTCACTTTTTTCTGCCATGAGAGGAAGCAGGCTGAGGCCCTCAGAAAAGGCATTGGTGCTAGTGCCATGCTTCTCGTAAAGCTTGCAGAACTATGACCCAAATAAACCTCTATTCTTTATAATAATTATCCAGTTTTGGGTACTCCTTTATAGCAACTCTAAATGTACTAAGACACATTGTCTTCCACTTCTACATCTTGTCCCACTTGAAAGTCTTCAGGGGCAATAACAGGCGTGGAGGCATCATGTCTTAAGATAACAATGCTTTCTTCTGGGATACCTCCTGAAGGACCTGCCTGGGGCTGTTTTACAGCTTACTTTTCTTTATCAGTAGAAGGAATAGACTGTATTTACTCTAAAAATATAGTAAATCCATAAACTTGTAGCAGAGTTATTTTATTTTCATTAGCAAGTATTATGTGCTGTACATAATTGTGTGTGCTACACTTTTATCTGACTAGCAGTACAGTAGATTTGTTTACACCACCATCACCACAAACATGAATAATGTGTTGTAATGTGATGTTACTACGTGAATGGAATTTTTCAGCTCCATGGTGATCTCATGGGACCAGTGTTGTATATGCAGCCAGTCATTGACTGAAATGTCATTATGCAGTGCATGGATGTAGTATGTCTAGCTGTTAAATGTCTCTGTGCTCCTAGACTTCGGTTTTATTATTAGAAAGGACCTTACTAATAATTTAACTCTGTTAACATTTTATAGATGGAAAAATTGAGGTTCAAAGAGGGTAAGTGACTTGCTCAGGGTTCTCTAGCTTGTTAGCAGCTCTAGGACTAGAATCAATTTTCCAACTAAATCTGATGTTCTTCCAAAACATGTCATACCTTCTTCCCTTCAGTCTCATTCTTTGGTGGCCTCGTCTCTTTTTCATAGCAGTCATAGTTATGAGAAGGGATTCTCATAACTCCACTTATATCCATTTACCCCAGTGACTGTTCCCCTGTCTCCTGTGTTGGTAGCTGATAGGCATTTGGCATGTAGTGAAAACAGGGAATTGCCATATTTCCTAGCCCTCAGAGGCTAGTTTATAATCTGAAAGAGGCTTAACATTTCTGTTTCAGATTCATATAAGAAGAAACCATTGAGAAGCCATTATTCTTGAATCTGGAGAACTCAGGAGAGATCAGATCAGTCCTATTAGGTTAGGTCCATCCTGGAATGTTTGTTAACTGGCTCTAAGGGGCATTTGTTCTGTGGATGAATTGGGATGGAACCAGTTTTTGGGGTCTTTCCTTTTTTGAGATCCTCCTTGCTTGTGCTGTTTCATCAAATAAGCCTCTAAAGAAAGAGAAAGTAAAGTGGTATTTTGACATATCTTTAACATGTTTTAGTTTAACGGGATAAGATCTGTTTTTAGGTATAAGAATTTGTGAATTGAACAGAATTATAGTTGAAAGCAAAGGGATGAGAGGATTTTTATATAGCAACAATGATAGTACGGAATCTGTGCTATTGCAAGGACTACTGTGTTATGCTTATGTTTGTGCCTGTCTCTTCTACTAGACTGAAGAGGGCAGACAACATGTCTTACTTAGTTTTATATCTCCAATATCTCCTTCTAGGCACTTAATAAAGTATGATTGGTTGAATCAAGAATCTTTTCTTCTTTTAAAATTCAAAATTAATATTAAATATTTTGAGCCTTCTTGCTGTTATTCATCTTTCTGAAGCTCTCCTCCAGGTTATTTCCAGATTATTTCCCTGTCTGTGAAGTTTAAGCTAACTGTCTCTACATTTTGTTATCAGTCAGGTAGTAGGCATATACTATGTTTAAAATGTTGTTTTGTAATATTGGGTGCCATTGTGGTCAGTGTGATTATGATCAATTTGGTGGGGATGGGGTAAGAGAAGTAGACAAATACTCAGAACAACTTAAAGAGGAAGTTCTTACATTAAAAGTTTAGAATTTAGAAAAACATGTTAATACCATAACTTGCAAACAGTTACAGAATGCAAAATATTGCAGTATGGCAGTATTCCCAGTGTTTAACAGGGAGAAGTGGAACTCCTCAGTACCAGTTTAATCCCTAACAACATTCTAGGCACTATAAGAAACAGTCCTCATCCCATCTGGGTTGCCTATTATTACTTAGACTTTTATCTCATAGTCAGCTTTCTAGATATTTAATGAGAGTGTAACACTAGATTTAGGCCGGGAGCAGTGGCTGACGCCCATAATCCCAGCATTTTGGGAGGCCAAGGTGGGCAAATCACTGGAGCCCAGGAGTTTGAGACCAGCCTGGCCAACATGGTGAAACCCTATCTCTACCAAAAAATACAAAAATTAGCCGGGTGTGGTGGCGTGGACCTGTAGTCCCAGCTACTTGGGAGGCAGGGATGGGAGAATCATTTGAACCTGGGAGGTGGAGGTTGCAGTGAGCCAATATCATGTCACTGCACTCCTGCTTGGGTGACAGAGTGAGATCTGTCTCAAAAAACAAACAAACAAAATCCACTAGATTTAATTTATACAGCTGATTCCAGGCCAACAGAAAGACTCTTAGTTCTGGAAATGGAAAGTTTCTGTTAAAGATCAACTGGAAGTTTCTTAAGATGCTTCCCAGCAACAACCTAGGGGAACCAGTGGGAATTTGGAATTAGTGACAGTTATTTAGGACATATTCTTTAAATAAAGAAAAAGGGAATTAATTAATATAATTCTCCTACCACCTTTAGTTTTTTTGGTGGCTGTTGTGCTTTTATTGAAAGAAATTTCCTTGGATGGTAGAGAGAACCTGGTTCACATACATGCACACACACACACACACACACACACACACACACACACACACGTATAAATCAGGCTTTCTCTACCATCCAAGGAAACTTCTTTCAATTTATTGTTTAATAAAAGCACAATAACAATAAAAGCACAGAAGTTTCCTTGGATGGTAGAGAGAGCCTGGTTCATATCTATGCATATGTATATGAATATATATATATATATAGGTTTATATATACATGTGTATATTTACGTGTGTGTATATATATACACACACACATATACGTATACATAAACATATGTGTGTATGTATACATATATATGTTTATTTTTTTAAACAGGATCTCTGTCATCTAGGCTGGAGTGCAGTGATATAATCATAGCTTACTGCATCCTTGAACTCATGGGTTCAATCAGTCTTCTGCCTCTGGAACATCACCACCATGCCCAGCTAATTTTTTAATTTTTTTGTAGCAGCGGGGTCTGGCTGTGTTGCCCAGAGTGATCTCCAACTCTTGGGCTCAAGTGATCCTCCTGCCTTGGCCTCCCAAAGTGCTGGGATTACAGTTGTGAGCCACTGTGTCTGGGTGAGCCTGTACTTTTAGAAAGAGAATGTAACTTTAAAAATCAAGGTCTGCATTTCTTTCTTCAAAATATATTGTACTTGAAATTATTTATATAGTCCTTATAAGATTTATCTACTTGTTTCTTATTATACACTTTAATCTCATCTTCTGTATTATGCTCACAGCATCTTTACCACAAGGGACTTGCCTCATTTCCTGGTTCCTACAGTGAAGGCACTAGGGTTAAGGCTTTAAAGATATTCAAAGTCCTTTGCCTCTTGAAGCTTACAGAGGAATAGAGTTAACATAAAAATAATTTCAATGATAATTGCTTTGAAGGAAAAAAAAAAGGCAGGGTTTGGGAGATAGAAACAGTTTGGGAGATAGAAAGTATTGAGAGTGCTCTTTTGGATAGAGTGGATGGAATGCCCTTTCTGGGGAAGTGATACTTAAGCAGAGGTCTGAATGAAAAGGTCTAGGGAAGCGCGTTTCACTGAAAGGAGTTGCTCTCTAAGGGCTCTGAGACATTGACCTAGCTTGGTGTGTTCATGGAACATTTATCTGTGCATCACCAGACTTAACAGTTGTTTCACTCAGAGTTTGTTAAATTGAATAACCTGTACTTGACTGCCCATATGTCTAATATCATGCCTTTGTTTATCAGTTTGTTGTTTCCAAAGTAAAGTGAACTGGGCTTTATGTAAATTAGCCCATGACACTGGTCTCATTAAGTATGATGCCCTATTAATTTGTGCAAATCACATTTTTATGAAAGTTGTAATCCTTATTTAACGTCCAATGTTGTTTAGTCATGCCATTTTGGATACATGCACTTTGATGGTGTGTGTGCAGTGGATCTGCTACCACAGTGTTGGTTCCAATTTGATCAGCTCTCATCTATAATGAATGCTAGACATACAGCAAATTAAAACTATTGTTGGTGACTAATGACCAAATACTGTTCAGTCTGCACCTAGGGCATCATTATGACTTAACTGTGCCTGAATAATTGAAGAATAAACTCACTGATTGCCTAATACGTCTGTAGATTTGCCCAGAGACCTTAAGTTGAAGTGACTCTAAAGTGGTACTTGTAGTTAGCCCCAGGCATTGCATGTTGGCAAGCCTCATTGATTTGCTAAACTGTATTGTTCTAGGTACAAGTTAATGTTAAAATTAAATAATTGAACTTGTGTGTATGTGTTTATATAACAGTTCCCTACCAGAAAACCAAATTTTATACTCTACTTGGCTAAGTTTTAGTAATTTGTTTGAGACATTCTTAGAATAAGCACAAAGCCTATTAAGAAATTTATCTTAGAGCGCTAGGCTTGCTTGGTAAATCTCAATGAGTTTCATATAGACTTCATTATTGTTTTTAAAATCAACCATGCAGGCTTGGCCTTTACTGCTTACTGAACTGGCTACCTACTGTTTTTCCACTAGATCTGTATCTAATTTATGGTAAAAGGACCACAAAAAATTATTTATGTTTTGGCACCTAGCACTATTATAGTTAAGGGTCTGTTGGCATTTCCATTAAAACGTTTTCTTAGAGAAGTTTATAACTTGGCAGTTTTACTTGGCTTTGGGCTGAAACATTGCTATTTTTGTCCAAAAGCAAATTCTTCTATCAAATTTCATATAACTGAAATTGCCTTGGTTTATAATGTGTAGAGGGGGAAGGGCTATCAGAATAGGTTTTTCTTTCTGATACTCTCACAAGTGCTTTGATTATACAATAGTTTTGCATGTGGCATTTATTCTTATATTTTATTCTTCAGTAGGAATTTATTTTTGTTCCACAAGATGAACAAGTTCTAGAGCTCTGTTGTATAACATAGTGCCTACAGTTAACAATACTGTGTTGAGTATTAAAAATTTGTTAAGAAGATAGATATCAGGGTAAGTGTTCTTAACCACAAAGCAACCACCACCACCACAACACGTGGGTCATGAGGAAACTTTTGTAGGTGATGGAAATATTTATCACCTTGATTGTGGTCTTGGTTTTATGGGTATTTGCATATGTTCAAACTCACCAAATTGTATACATTAAATATGTGCAGTGTATCACTTATACCTCAATAAGTCTGTTTGATAAATATTTTTAAAATGATTTGAAATATGTTGGTAAAATAATTCATATTCATGGCTTCCTGTCTTTAAAGAGGTATAGTATTATTATATTTTTTAAAGTAAATTTTGGCCAGGCGCAGTGGCTCACATCTGTAATCCCAGCACTTTGGGAGGCTGAGGTGGGCGGATCACCTGAGGTCAGGAGTTCAAGACCAGCCTGGCCAACATAGTGAAACCTCATCCGTGCTAAAAACAAAAAGTAGCTGGGCGTGGTGACCTGCGCCTGTAATCCCAGCTACTCAGGAGGCTGAGGCAGGAAAATCACTTGAACCTGGGAGGCTGAGGTTGCAATAAGCCAAGATCCCACCACTGCACTCCAGCCTGGGTGACGAACAAGACTGTGTCTCAAAAAATAAATAAATAGGCCAGGCGTGGTGGCTCACAGCTGTAATCCCAGCACTGCGGGAGGTCAAGGCGGGTGGATCACAATGTCAGGAGTTCAAGACCAGCCTGCCCAAGATGGTGAAAACCATCTAAAAATAAAAAAAATAGCTGGGTATGGTGGCATGTGCTATAATCCCAGCTACTAGGGAGGCTGAGGCAGAGAATGCTTAAATCTGGGAGGCAGAGGTTGCAGTGAGGCGAGATCGTGCCACTGTACTCCAGCCAGGGTAACAGAGACAGACTCAGTCTAAAAAAATAATAACTATTATAATAAATAAAAATAAAAACTTAACTTTTTAATTAGCAACTGCCGTTACTTATTATAAAATTTAAAGTACATTGTGCATTGACTTATATGAAAGGCTTGAATTACACTATCTTGAAAAATATAAAATAAGACTTTCCTTGGTCTGACTTGTTATTTAAAACTTTAGTAACACTCATAATTAAAGTATACCTTACTTTATTTGATGGACAAATCTATTTCCTTAGAAACGAGTTAAGATTGATCAGTACCAGTACACAGAATTGGGTCAGTTATGTTAGCCATTTACATTTCCCCATAATTTTACTTATCACTCTATATCCATAAAGTATCCTTTCTGTCTCTGGAGAATATCTTTAGCCTGGGATTTTCTACAGATTGCACAAGTAGTCCAGAAATGTTTGGTAAATAAATTCCAAGGGTTTCTTTGGAATTAGTCCTGAAGAAGAGGTGCCCATAAAAATCTTTTTACATTCTTTGGCATGCCTAAGACTGCCTTACAACAGTTGTCATAGACAAGAATTCATATATAAGGTGTTAAGTTCTTAACACATTCAAAGACGACTGCTGACTCAACTGCCCAAGATAACATGGTTGAGACAGCTCCAACAGTTTGTCTCCTAAAAAAATTACAGAAGAATGTGTTAGAGAAGGCAAGGTGTTCACTTTATAGTATCTTTTATTATTCCTATCATTATTTATTGTTAGTAATAATTCTTATTGCTAACAACCTACTTTATTTCTAAAAATTTACTTTTGCAGTTTGCAATTCCTTTTTCCCCAAACCTGAAGGCCAAATTTTAATTGCGTTGTAATATCCAATCAAGTAACCATTACACCAGCTGCTCTTGCCAGGCTCTATCCTGTGTGGAGGGGGAACCTGTGTTCTCTTCACATGGTTATGCTGGAAAGTATATGGATAAGGCAGGGGTCCTTCCCGAAGTAATCCCAGGGTATTTTTAATGTCCTTTAATTGCCATTCAGGATGTAAGTCAGACCAGACACAATTGGGTCTGGTCACAGTTTAGGACTAGTGGACCCTGTTTATATAAGGGTAAATTTAGCAAATGAATCTGAAGCTATTACTTATGTACAATTTCTTTTTCCTTAACATTTATTGATTTCTAAGCAATGTGAAATTCATTCCAGTATACTCTGTGTATTGTATGTCTTTATTTTGTGTTGTCTGTGATCCCTGGATAGTATTGGAAGTGACGTGGGAGGAGGAGATTTAATTGAGAATTTGACAAGGGTCTTGGCACCATAATCAAACCAAAACCTTATCAGACTTATTTGAAGTTTTCAAGAAGTCTGATTTTCTTCAAGTTTGATAATGTTAACAAATGAAAAGTATATGAAGTTTTAAGTCTGTCTTTCTAGATATTTACCATAAAACTGTTTTGTTTTGCATTGCTTGGGTGTTGTAGTTGTAAACATTTTAAATTTACATGCAAATTTCATAGTAGTGATTCTTCCTTCAGGTCCAAGGAAAGTATGGCAGCAGATATGCCTTTTGTCTTCTGCCTTGGAGAGATTTTAACCTGACCTGAAGGTAGAAGATTGTTGTTGTTTTGCCTTTAGCTTAGGTTACCTCCAGGGATAGGAAAGATGTGGATTTCTTTTAGAAGAGTGCTAAGAATTTTAACTTTAATATCTGACATCTTTTTGCATTGAGTTTTTGACTGTTAGTTTTGATCATCTTAATTGTGTATCTACTACAGCCTCTAGGAGAACATTATTCCTAGGGCGATTTTTAAAATGAAACTTAATACGAGGCCAGGAGTACAAGTAATTTTATATTAGTTACATTTCATTTCCCCTAATTCTTCTTATGTGTGAGAATAATACTGGTTCTCAAGCGACCAACATTTTTAATGTACTATGTCCATATATTGAAAGAATAGAAAACTAGTTTTGGCAGACAATGAAATAGTTAATTGGCTTTTCCAGCCAAGATAGGTTTGTAAAACTTTGTGAAAATTAAGAAATGGGAGGAAAAGTATTTTTCTATTCACTAATGGCATATTTTATTAACCCTTTACCTTAGACTATAAATTTTTTTTGCAGCATTCTTTCATAAGATAAGCAGCTGGAGGAAGGAGCCTAGTTTACTGTAATTGTCAAATATCTGCAAACATTCAGATAGTTAAAATAATTATTTTCATATAAAATCCTGGGTAGAGATGAGGTTTTTCCAAAAATAAATGATAATTTGGAGAAAGGAATAATAACAGCGACATAATTCTGACTTTAAGACCTATAATCTTTAATAACAAGTTTTTTTTATTATTATTATTTTTTTGAGACAAAGTCTTACTCTGTCGCCCAGGCTAGAGTATAGTGGCATGATCTCCGCTCATGGCAACCTCCGTCTCCTGGGTTCACGTTATTCTCCTGCCCCTCCCTCCTCTGTAGCTGGGATCATAGGCATTAGCTACCACACCAGGCTAATTTTTTGAATTTTTAGTAGAGACAGGGTTTCACTGTGTTGGTCAGGCTGGTCTCAAACTCCTGACCTCAGGTGATCTGCCTGCCTTGGCCTTCCAAAGTACTAGGATTACAGATATGAGCCACGGCTCCCAGCCGCAAACTTTTAAAAACAGCATTTAGAAATGTTTGATTGTATCTCACAGTCTTTAATTGGACTGAACTTTTATATTCTTATTGGTACACATATAAAATCAACAGCTTTTCATGATTCGGCATTTACATCTTAAATCTTGCACTCTGCTCTGTTAGGAAATAGAGCAGTGCTGGATATTTTGAAGTTAATAGGCAAAGTCTACATTTGGTACATAAAAGTTACCTTATGCAATATTCAAGAGCTAGTGAACAAGGGTTGGAGGGCGGGGGAGCCAGAGAACAGAGCATGCAAAAGAATGAGAGAGAGATTACATTGTCTGTTTCCATTTTAGTTGGTAGTTTGTACTGAAAACTGTAAAGTTAAACTTTTTGGAGTTGTTACTATCCCAAGTGGGAATGTAAAGTATATTGAACAAAATTTATTTAGCCTGTTAAAAAGTCAACCTAAAACTATAGTTAATTAGTTTATATTATTACATCACTTTTAGTAGAGACTCAGAACCAGTACAGTGTAAGAGGAGCTATTATCAGGTGAGCTGACTGCTACCCATATGGGGCTTTAAGATAATGATGAGTTTAAATTTCCTCTTAGAGCTAAGTGAGAATAAAACTGGAGGCAATAAATACTCTTGGCCAAAGCCATTAAATGAAAAAGCTGGGAATTCTCCAGCTCTTGACTTAAATTGTTTGTTTATCAGCTGGCGCCTAGTCTGGAGTCAAGAGCTTTGAAACTCTTGCAGGACACTTTCATTTCAACTTAAGGTAACTTGAGTTTATAGCTTTGGCTTTAAAGATTACTAATGATTTACTCATTTCCTTACCATTTAACCAGAGTGGACTTTTTCCCAGGAAGGGATCTGTGTTTATTTAGGGCCTTTGTCTGCGGAGGGATTAAAAGGCAGCCCACCAGCATTGTGAACTTGATGGTAATAAAAGGTCACCAAAACACACCATAAAAACATTCTTACCATGGAATTAATTATACAGTGTAATTTTACAAAGCAACTCGGTTACTCCATCTTACCCCCTCCCCCATATTTAAACATTTCAACTTTTAAAAAGTACATCTTTGGTATAATTTTGGTTTATGAAAAAAATGGTTTTTTCTTTTATGAATCTTAAACACTGAGGAAACTGTCATGTGCATACATACAGTTTAATTGCTTAAAAATCTTAATTTGAAATAAAAATGATCATTTATTGCTAAACTATGGGATAAATAACTTGTTCAGGAGGAGGTTAGAATAGTCAGAAGGGATGGTTGATATTTCATAGAACAGCTCAGTTTCTAAAAGCCTAAGTCCAGTTAAGATTTTATCTGTGCCACCAGGTGGCATTGCATCCAAACCTGCTAGAGATAAAAGAAGGATTTTAAAATATATTATTTTTTGTTAAATACGTAAAGATTTTGCTTTTGAAGTTGCCTTAAAACTGTATCTGATGTCAAGGTTGATTAAGTATCTCTATATCATTGAAACAATTTCTAAACTCTGTAAATATTTGTTTTTAGGTTGTTCTTGTTAAAACGAAAGTAAATTAAAATGACCCATTTGGAGGGGATTGCCATTTTTCATCTAGTAAAATAAACATTTAACATTTGGCTATTTTATTTTATTTTATTTTATTTTTGCTTTACTTGTCTAAACACTGGAAAGGGGATCCTGCCTATAAAATTTCTCACAAATATTTCAAATCCCCGCCCCCCACCATGTGGCAAAATTCCACCCCCTTCCCTGGCTCTTGTTAAAAAAAAAAAAAAAAGTGTCAGCAGGTTTTACTGTATGGGAATTTTTAAAAAGAGGGAGAGAGCTCTGAAAGGTGCAAGTTGGTCCTTTTCACAAGCCTAACTATGAGATTCATTAGGCAGTTCATGTTCATGTCTTAAAAGCTGTTTTTTGGAAAGTAAATTCTTGAGTTTCCTGTACTGGTTTTCAGGGAGTCTTTATAGTCTTTTGAAAAAGCTCATTTTAAAACAGTGATAATGTAAAAAGCACAATAAAAAAAGGCTCATTATAAATTTTATAAAAGTGTGATTTTTTTCATTAAAATACGTATTCATGTTCTATTTATATGAACCCATAAATATAAGTTAATAAACTGTAGCAGAAACAATTAAATTACTTAATACAACTATCCAGGTGCTAGGATATGTTGTCAGAATAAATAAAACTCAGTGTATAGTCTGTTGATTTTTATTCTTTTAAAAAATGTATTCACCGTGCAGAAATATGTTTAATGCTTAGCTTTGATCATTTCTCAAAAAGCTTAGTGCTACTCATTTTATACTCTTGCCTCTTCTCTGAGGCTTCTTAATGTGCACAACCTGTTTAAGAAATGTATATGTTTTCAAAGTAAATGTTTGACCTCCCACCTTGATGTTCCCACTTAAAAGCAAAACCCTACTCTCCCTTATATTTTGAATAACTTGATGAGAATGTGTGTTGTACTAAAACTAAATAATGCACCCTTCAGTATTACCAGAAGAGACCTTTTGGTTTTAAAAATTAGGAAATTTCACATTTGAAAGTAGTCTAGACAAAGGTACTCATGACATTTGACCCTGAAATTTTTACTTTTAAACTTGATACAACAGTCTGCTTCTTAGCTTTGTTGTATGCTAATATTTCTACTTATTTAACATCAAAAAGCTGTAGTGGTTTCTCTTTATAGATTATGCCTGTGTTCTGGAATTGCCTCCTGCTGTCCATGAATTGCTTCTTGGCTTGTGTTAGAATTTCTCACCAGGGTCTTTTGTGAGCTATGTAGCCAACATTTAAAAAAAAAAAAAAAATCAAATTTGATAAACTAGATTAGTAAAAATTATACTTACTATTCATAATTATAATTGAGATTTCTTGGCTCAGCATATCAATTTTATGCATTGAGTAAGCACATGCAAATCTCATGTAATGATATGCATACATATAGTTGCCTACAGTGACTGTGTTTTTTTAGTTATTTCTATAATATTAAAATAATGATTTTTTTGCTGAAATTCCAGAAATTTGAAAACATTAAAAACTAATGATCATGAGACAAACAATTCTTACTTGTTAGGGTGTTTGTTATTTAGTAATGAAGCATTTAGATTTTGGATTCTCTCATTTCAGTTGGAAATAGTACTGGTGTAAGTGAGTGTTGCCATGGGAACCTCCACGTAGATATAAAAGGCAATACTGTCTAAGTGGAGGAGGAGGGGCGACATACTGAAATACCACTAGTCTAAATGATCTATTTTATGTATGTGTTGGTGTGGGGGTGAGAGCTAGGATGAGAAGGGGAGAGAAAGTAGTAGAGAAAGTAAATATATTACCAGTCAAAGCAATTTACTCATACTTTTGGATTCTTTTAAATGGAACTGTTTTAAGGCTTGAAATGTGATTCTTAATTATTGGTATCATTTGTACACGTTGGGGAGTCCTTGCATACCATATTTTTAAACTATGATGGAATATGTTTAACTTCTTTGGTTTTAAATAAAATTTAATTCAGTGAAATCTGAGAATTAGCATATCAGTCTTTGACATGCTTTAATTATAAATGTCATTAAAGATGGGTATCGTATTTAATTCTTTTTAAATATCTGAAATTTAGAAAAACTAAATTGACTAGGACAGTTCATGTGACTTTCAAAGAAAAGCTGGCATTTTGGCTTTACAGAATTTTTAACATTAGATTTTAAAAATTAAATATTTCTGGTAATTTTGTATAAATATTTAGGCAAGGAAACAATGACTTATATCTACATGTATAATATTTTATCATTTAAAAAAATAAAGAAAACAACAATAAAACATCAAATGTTTTTATGTTCCTTAGGAGCACATAAAGATGATAGAGATGATTAGAGAACTACCAATTTAACTGCATACAAAGTAACATTTTTGTTTTTTTGTATGTTTAGGTTACAAAAAACAATGAAATTATGCCCAACCTGAGTTAGCCTGGTAAAATGCAGCAGCAGCAGCAGCAGCAGCAGCATCCTTGCAATTTTAACACTATGAATTCTGGTTGTCAGATACAAGTATAAAAAAAAAAGAGATAATAACCTGACAAAAATCGTTTAAACTTACCTTTTTAGTCAATCCAGAGGAAAAGTAAAGCTGCCAAGGTAATATAACATCCAGTAGTTTTTAAATTAAAAAGAGTAATTTAAATTAAAAGGGGTAAGAGGGCACGAGCAAGCAAGGGAGAAGAAAGAGGGGTGAAAACGACAGACACTTTGCTTCCCCAGGCCTGGCTGTATCTGATGTAAATCAACCAGCAGTGGGAAGTGTATTGTTTCCAACTCCACATAAACAATGCTGGGTATCTCTTTGGGAGTGGGTGGGTGCAGGGATGGATGGGGTTGTTGAGAAGGGAACTTGCATGCAGAGCTTATAATCATTAGTAGTTTTTTTGGCATGCAAAACATAGTAGGAATGAGAGTAAAGAATGAGAAAGTATGTTTGCACGTAAAATTGATCAAGTGAAACCTTAAAATGATGTGAAGTAATTCATCATTGTTAAGAGAATGCTTAGTTGTCAGTAATGTTCAGGTTTAAAAAAATTTTTTTTAAGATTGACACCTTATAATATAAAACATTTCAGCAATGAAGATACCCAGTGTTAAGTGTACTCTTGGCATAGTAGATCAGCTTAGCTCTAAACATGGCTGCTAAAAACTAAAAGACTAAGAAAACTTGTATTTCTTGGAAAAATAGGTAATAAGAGGGATGAAAAGTCAAGTTTATTTTTAAAAATAAGAGAAAGTAAGGGCTGTAACATCCATGTTATTTTTCTGTTTGTTTTTGCCCACTGCTTTTTCTTACCCCCACTCTTTCTTGGAGTAAAATCTGATCGTTTTAGCAGAGTGGAAAGTGTGAAAATACACACAGCCTTATCAATAAGTAGATTCAAAATATCTTTAATTACCTTAAATTTTTATAGTGCAGAATTTTCTAGAAGTCAACTCATTTATTAAGTAGCTTTAGTGTGTCAGGTTATCACACTGGGTGGTTTCTGTATTTTAAAACATTTCATCCTTATAGCATCCTCATGAAATGCAGACTCTCATTTTTTTCAGTGAGGAAGTTGAGGCTCAGGAAGGCACAATAGGATAATATACAATTTTAAGAATTGGCTTGATTTAGCAAAAAGACATTTTAGGTAGAGGATTTTCAAATATTATGACAGGACTAATCCATTCAAGTTTGGAGTTTCTTTGACTTGCTAGAATAACTAAAAGACTTTAGTTTGTTTTATTTAAAAACAAAATCAAGAAAAATACTTTTGCTGCTATATCGATATCATACCGTTCAGTGATCTTGCCCCCATATACATACCCACAATCAAAATATAGAAAGAATTATTAGCCAACCAATAAAAGTTCACTTGGGTAATGTAAAGTAATTTTATTTTTGGTTTTCAGTGCTTTAATCTAGTTAACCAAAGGAACAAAAAGGGCAAACATGTATAACCATTTTAACCTTCTAACATAATTTCCTTTATTGGTCTTTTATAGCAATTGGATTATTTAAAAGAGCCAGAATATCTTATTTAGTCATTAATCATAATATGAGTACACAGGACAGCTTTACATGTTTTCCCCTTTACCTTATATTTTTAAATGTTTATTTCCCAACATCATCCAGTTAAATGCACTTTTTCAACTTTTTAAATACCCAAAATTGACTTTTACAAAATATCGATGAGAATTTCTGTATTCAACATTAACCATGGATAAGCTTTTTTTAGTACGTTTATAGTTCAGGTTTCAACATTAATACATGATTAACAGTGTATCAGGCTTATTGCACAATCATAATAATAAAATATACCATTCAATCATTGCATTTATCACTTGGTGTTATACTGAAAGAATTATATTTGTAACATGATTTGCATCTTGTATTTTTAATCCCTCTCAGTATATATAATCTTTCAGTAGTTTTGTCAAAAGAAATCTGTCCCAATAACTTTAAAAAGAGGACCTTCAAGAATGAGAGGTGTGTGTTTTCTAATGGTTTTATCTTGAAGAGAACTCAGTGAAAGATCCTTTATAGATTATATTAAAAAGATCCAACCAACCAGTCCATACTCATCATGACTTAACTTTTATAGTTATATACATAGGCTTCATTGAAGGCTGTAAGAAAATCTGATGTTTATAACATTTGGCTTTGCCAGTATTTGTCTGAATTTTGCAAAGATCAAGTATGCTAAAGTATGAAATGCTAATGTATTTTTGGAAAACAAACCAAACCCCACTTACCCAATGTATTTTACATATTCTAAGAATGAGAATTCAATATCCTGATAAGTTCAGCTTCAAAACTCATAGATTTCTTGCACTAAATAAGGTTGGGAGCAGTTTGGAAAGGAGTAAAAAGGAGACCTTTCGTCTTATTTTGGTGTGTTCAAAGGTAAAATATAAACCAGTATTCTTGTTACTGTAGCCTGGAGCACTAAAGAAGAGCCTTCTATCAGTTACCAGATTGTTTTAGAAGTAGTGTATGAAGACTCTTCGTTTCAACTTGTTCTCCTTATTCTAAAGATTCCTGGTTTGTTATTTATACACATACATACACACACACACACATACACACAATTTCTAGAAATGCTTACTAGATAGATTGCTATGAAAGGAAAGGTTTAGAAAAAGATGAGTAAAGAAAATTACTTTTGAAAATATATTCTGACCCTGACCCTTACTGGGATAAAGTTCCAAGGGAATAAAGATTATTGCTAGCCAGAAAATTGCCCACCTAGATAGTGATGAAAACTGGAGTTTAGCTAACTCTTATTTTTGTGTGATTTTGCTCACTCTTTTCCTGTAGTTGGTTGGATTGAAAAGGATCTTTAGTGGGTTGTTGATTATGGCAGGACCAAGGTCAAGTTTAGTTTTGCCTGACTTCAGTGTTATCATCTTTTCAAACCAAAATGCCTTATGATAATGAGATTCTTTGTTGGATTACAAATGAACAATTCTTGATGTTTATGCATGTTTTACGTGATGTGTTTTTTGAAGATAGAGGCTGTCACTTTAAAAGGGTGGAATGTTATATTCTGGGAAGTATGCTAATGTGAACATATGACAGTGTTTTCATGAAGAAGAGATGATATGGGAAAACCATGGCAATGAAGGTGAAGAAAAATAAGAAACATGAAGGATGACTCATTCTGTTTTTGTTAAGGGAGAGAACTCCCTGACCCGCATCAGAACATTTTAGCATCTGGGAAATAAGAAGTTACTGATCTCTCTTATTTCTTCCACATCACATAATAACTTAAACTTTGATTTTCGCCCCCCCATTGGCAACAAAAATGCAATAGAGCTTCCTTTTACTTATGTCTGAGTTTTGAATTTTCATGTGATTATATGACAGTATACACAATTATAAACAACCAACAAACATTTACTTAGAATTTTCCATGCAAAAAAGGTTTCCATGCAAACCTTTTTTGAGAAAAAAAACTTTCCTTAAAAAAACTGAATCTTTTAAATAATTGGTATATGGTTTTATTTGTATTATTTTACTTTCTCTTGTTCGGTTTTAATTTTTAAAACTAATTAAAAAATTGAAATACAAACGATTTAAAGCAAGGTTTGGGAAGGAAAATTCATGTAATTTGCTCTGCTGTTTTTCTGCATTTTCAATAGAAATTCCTGTAAAAAAATATTATTTCCTTTTAATCCTTCTTTAAGTTCAACCTAAGGAACACATTTGATAAACTTTCCTATTTGGACCCAAAATAACAACTTTGATGGACTAATTGATACATACCTACTATATGAACACATCTTTGATACAGTGTTTGCGTTCTGAAGGGCTCCTTAATTATTTCCTCCCAGTAAGGAACTAAAATTGTTGGATGGAATCAATCACATATCATTGTAAGGTGTTCTGCATTTGACATAGATGATTACATTACTGTATGTGGAGTTTAAATTGTACCCAATTTATGCCTCTTGGTAGTCATACTTTTTCTTTTCCTTTCAGTGTGCACTCAGTACATAAAGCTTGTGTGGGAAAGAAGTCCTTGTTTCCTGTCTTTGTTGGTATTTGTAAGTTCCTAATCTTCTAAGCGTCTTGGGATGTAGGTCTGTACATCTTGACTAGGTTTGGGTAGTTTTTATGGTGAGGAAGAGGGAAAAAGATAGTATTGAAGCAATTCCTGTCTAGGTCTGCAAAGTGCAGATTGCATTTCTCTTGCAGTGGTGTTAGGTATATGGCCCTTTTTTGGGAAAGTCCTATTAAGTGTTTGGAGACCTTTATCTTTCTCTGTTTTGTTGTAGCAGATGGAGTTGTCCTCTGGTGTTTTTGCTAAGTATGATAAATGTTGTACTAAAACTGCTTGGTGGAAGTTTGATCTGGAAAGATTACTGTTCCTTTCAGTTTCCTGAAGAAAATAGAATCATAGTATTCAAACCATTAAGCAAACAAGTCTATGAGCAGACCAGCAATAATATTGTGCACTTGTAATTGATGCTTGTGATTCTTTTTCCTTCTTTAA
>NW_016107360.1:11828367-11829732 GCF_001604975.1 Cebus imitator | reverse complement strand
CCGCCTCGGCCTCCCAAAGTGCTGGGATTACAGGCTTGAGCCACCGCGCCCGGCGGTTCTCTTATATTCTTATATTCCAGAAATAAAACGTTTAATTCTTCCATTCGTATAGCACAGCAATCTTTAGTTTTATTTCTAGAAAGACTTCTTTGTATTTCCTGTATTTTTCCTTGGCCTTGCTTACTTTTAGTTTCATTCTGATTAGTTTGATTAATAGTATTTTTAGATAATTGTGTACTTCTAATAGTTTTTATGCAACGTGCAATTTATCTACACGGGTTTTGAAAGCTGTTAGCCACCAACTTACGTACTAGATGGAAATAAATTTTTATTGATTAAATTCTCCCAACAAACACACTTGTTGCTAAAAACAAGTAGAAGGTTCTAATCAAATTATTTGGCATTTAAAGACAGAGTTTCTTTCTTCTTGGGTGATTCCCACTGCAGATGTGCTCTGACACAATTGAGAGTAAATTTATAGCCTGAACTGAGTCTGTGGGGTGATTTGCAAACTTTTATTATCAGCCATCTCAGCTATTTGCCATTATTTTCTTACACTAATATAGGTAATCAAAAATTGATCTGGGATCTGAAACCCCCTCTTCAAATTCCTTCATATATTATCTCTTGTATGTATTCTTACAGTACTTCCAATAGTTAGGAGCAAAAGAAGATGGCAGCAGCATCCGTAGTCGCAAGCCCCTCTTTTTATTTGTGTTGGGGGAAAGTGATGAACTATGATCAAAACAGTAGGTGGTCTCAGTGGTATCTAGAGGCCACTCATATCTTTGACTGTGATTATGGCATCTGAGATACAGGATGCAAAGGAGTCTGGTTTGGGGGATTCTGGCAGTGCCTTTTGTAGTGGTGTAGCTTCTGTACCCAGCATACTATTCTAGGCCTGAGAATACAGGATTATTGATTCCAAGCGTCATTGTTTTTTTTTTTTTTAACTGAGGCTGCGGGAAGCTGGGAGCTACATTTTGAAACCTAATAATAATCATCGTTTTCCCCTGGCCTTCCCTTTTTCTGTATGGTTTCCATTTTCACTTGTGTCTTTAGCTTAAAAAATATGTATTTAGTCCCTACTATCTGCTAGGCACTGAGAATACAATGGTATACATCACAGACCTGCTTTCCTTCCTCTTGGTGCTTATACTCCATATGTTTGTGTCATCTTACAAAGTATCTCAAAATACTTCTTGGAAATAAGTATATGAATTATAGGGTCATCAGGTTTTTTTGCTACTCTGTCTCTTTTAAAAATCTTTCTCAACTGGGCACGGTGGCCCATGCCTATAATCTCAGCAGTTTGAGAGGTCAAGCAGGTAGATCACGAGATTAGAAGTTTAAGACCAGCCTGGC
>NW_016107360.1:11808918-11827742 GCF_001604975.1 Cebus imitator | reverse complement strand
AAAAAAAAAAAAAAAAAAAAAAAAAAAAAAAAAAAAAAAAAAAAAAAAAAAAAAAAAAAAAAAAAGTTTTATTGCATATATATACATATGCACACTTAAACAAAAATGGGATTTTTTGCAAATTACTTTTTAAAATTTCATGTATCTTTTAATATATACAGATTGAGTACCTGAAATCTGAAATTTGAAATGCTCCAAATCTGAAACTTTTTGAGCACTGACGTGATGCTCAAAGGAGATGCTCATTGGAGCATTTCAGATTTTGGATTTTTGGATTTGGGCTGCTCAACCAGTAAGTACAATGCAGATATATTCCAAAATCTGGAATCCAAAACATTTCTGGTCCCAAGCATTTTAGATAAGGGACATTCAGCCTATAATAGATTTACTTTATACTTTTAAATTGGGGCAAAATATTTTATTGTGTAGACAGACTTCTGTTAGGCTACTCTGAATATTCTTGAGCAGAGATATTTTCATGTATATGCAAATTTATCAGTAGGAGAAATTTTAAGAAATGGTATTTCTAGGTCAAAGAGTGTGTGTATTTTAAATTTTGGTAGATGTTGCTAATCTTTTCATCAAAGTTTTTACATCCACCAAAAATGTAGGATAATGCTGTGGTCTGAATGTATCCCCCAGAATTAATGTGTTAGAAACTTAATTCCCAATGCAGCAGTGTTGGGGACTTTTGGGAACTCTTCAGGTCATAAGGGCTCTGCCCTTGTGAATGGTTTAATATTATAAAAGGGCATGGTGGAGGGAGTTTGGTCCTTTGGTACTTTTTTGCCTTTCTGCCTTCTGCCATGTGAGGACATAGCATTCCTCCCTTCCAGAGGACACAGAATTCAAGGTACCATCGTGGAAGCACAGGTGGAACCCTCACCAGACAACAGACCTGCCAGCACCTTGATTTGGATTTCTTAGCCTCAGAAATGTGAGAAATACTTTTCTGTTCTTTATAACTTAGCCAGTGTCAGGTATTTTGTTGTAGGAGCACAAAAGGAAAGAGCATTTGTTCATACATTTGCAACAGGCTGGTTGGGGGAATTGATACACTATCTTTACATTTCTTTTCTAGTCTAATAGGTAGTAAAAAATAGTATAGTGTGGTTTTGATTTTTTCCTTTTTTCCTCCAAATTATGGTCTTGTTTGAGCATTTTAAGAACATTTATTGCCATTTATTTGCCTTTTTAAAAAGTGGTTGCTAATTCCTGTCCTTTGTGCATGATTTTGTTAGATTTATTCATTCAGCTATTTCTTATTTATAGTATACTAGGCATTGATCTTTTCTAATCGGTATGTATGAGTATCAAATGTTCATTCACTTATTCAATAAATATTTATTATCTGTCATATACCAAGTACTAGTCTAGGCCTGGGAATAGAGCATGGAACACACACACACACACAAACACACACATACATATAATCCTGCCCTTATGGAAATGACACTGATTGATTGATTGAGACAGAGTCTCTTTTGCCTAGGCTGGAGTGCAGTGGTGTGATCTAGGCTCACCGCAACCTCTGCCTCCCAGGTTCAAGTAATTCTCATGCCTCGTTCTCCCTAGTAGCTGGGATTACAGGTGTGTACCACAATGCCTGGGTAATTTTTGTATTTTTCATAGAGGCGGAGTTTCACCATGTTGGCCAGGCTGGTCTTGAACTGCTGGCCTCAAGTGATCCACCCACCTGTGCTTCCCAAAGTGCTGGGATTACAGGAATGAGCCACTGTACCTGGCTAGAAATTGCATCTTAATGAGTATGAATATGTGTGGGGAGATAAAAATGTTGCAAATATTTTTTGCCAGTTTGTCCTTTCTTTAGTCTATTAATGGTAATTTTTAAAATACAGAAGTTTTGAATTATTGTACAGTTGAATGTATCAGTCTTCTCTTTATGGCCTTCTCTTTGATGTCCTATCTAGAAAAGGTTTATCCTCACTAAATTTGTAAAATTAAAATGAAATTTATGTATATATTCTTTTAGTTATTTTTATGATTTCATTTTAAAAAATTTAAATTTTTGATTCCTTTGAAGTTTATTTTGTTGAGGGAATGAGGGTAGAAATCTAGAATACTTTTTGTTTTAAAAATGTATTTAGGCCAGGTACAGAGGCTCACGCCTGTAATTTCAGCACTTTGGGATGCTGAGGCGGATGGATCACAAGGTCAAGAGATCGAGACCATCCTGGCCAACATGGTGAAACCCTGTCTCTACTAAAAATACAAATATTAGCCGGGTGTGGTGGCGGGCACTTGTAGTCCCAGCCACTCAGGAGGTTGAGGCAGGAAAATCACTTGAACCTGGGAGGTAGAGGTTGCAGTGAGCCAAGATCGTGTCATTACACTCCAGCCTGGGCAACAGAATGAGACTCTGTCTTGAAAAAAAAAATGTATTTAATAAAAATCTGTCTTTTTTCCCTTCATTAATTTCAAATACCCCATTAATTTCTTACACTCAATTCCAGTATATATTTGGGTCTTTTTCTGAGCTCTCTGTTGATATCTCACTGTTGAATGTTTCCTAAGTAGGACAACTTTCCATTGCTTTATTTTACTGTCTGGAAGGGTAATCGTCTTTCATTGCTCTTTTTCTTCCCCTCAGAATTTTCCAGACTACTTTTGCTTGTTTATTGTTCCAAAGCGACATGAAAATTTTATCACTTTCCTCCCAAAATACTATTAATATTTTCGTTGGGATTGCACCAAATTTATGGATTAATTTATGGAAAATTGATATATTTACACAACTAAGTCATTTTATTTAAGAATAAGTTATACTCATTGATTTCTTTTTGTGTGTCTCTGACTAGGACTTTAAAGTCTTCTTTAGGCTGGGCACAGTGGGTCATGCCTGTAATCCTAGCACTTTGGGAGGCCGAGGTAAGTGGTTCACCTGAGGTCAGGAGTTTGAGACCAGCCTGACCAACATGGTGAAACCTCATCTCTACTAAAAATACAAAATTAGCCAGGCATAGTGGCTCATGCCTGTAATCCCAACTACTTGGGAGGTTGAGGCAGGAGAATTAGTTTAACCTCGGAGGTGGAGGCTGCAGTGAGTTGAAGTCACATTATTGCAGTCCCGCCAGGGCAACAAGAGCGAAACTCCATCTCAAAAACAAAAACCAAAAAACTTTATGTAACAACATAAGCATTTCTTCAACAGTTTATTCCAAACTCTTTTTATCTTTGTTAGTGCTGGTATTATAAACTGACTCCTCTTTTTTTAAAAAAAAATTTCTGTTGATGTTTATGCATATGAGAGGTATTGATTTCTACATATTAATTTGAACCCTACTTCCTGTTAGAATTCTCTTATTATTCTTACTGGTTTTTCAGTTGTTTCTCTTTGATCTTGTGCCTTTTTTTCTAAATAATTTGCCTCTTTTTATAAGTTTTATCTGTGTTTCTTAAGTAGTTGTTAAACATTTGGTTAATACTTCCAGAATAATATTGAATAATAGTGATAACAGGTCCTTGTCATGTTCCTGACATTAATGAAAATGCTCTTATTGAGTAACTTAAACACAGTGGTATCTTTGGTTTGAAGGGGCTTTTTGAAAAATTAAGTTGAAGAAATATCTTTTTATTCATTCATTCATTTCAAGGCGGAATCTTGCTCTGTCACCCGGGTTGTGGAGTGCAGTGGTGCAATCTTGGCTCACTGCAACCTCGCCTCCTGGGTTCAAGTGATTCTTCTGCCTCAGCCTTCTGAGTAGCTGGGATTACAGGCCTGTGCCACCAAGCCTGGCTGATTTTTGTATTTTTAGTAGAGACGGGGTTTTACCATGTTGGTCAGGCTGGTCTTGAACTCCTGACCTTGTGATCCACCCACCTCGGCCCCCCAAAGTGCTGGAATTACAGGCGTGAGCCACCACGCCTGGCCTTTGTTCTTTTAATGTATGTTTGCATTGTTCATTTCCTCAACCAATATTATGTTTCTACTATGGGTCAGTCACAGCATTGGCCCTGAAAAGTGAGCAGTCAGAAATAGGCACAGTCCCTGCCTGTGGAACTTACAGGTTGATTATCCCTTATCCAAAATGCTTGGGACCTGAAGTGTTCTGGATTTTTTTTTTTTTTTTTTTTTTTTTTGGCAGGGGGAGTATTTGCAGGATACATACCCGGATGAGCACTCCCAATTTGAAAATCCAAAATGTTTTAAAATCTAGTGTTTGAGTGCTGGCATGATGCTCGGAGGAAGTGCTCATTGAAGCATTTCTGATTTCAGATTTTCAGACTAGGGATGCTCAACCTGTATTAATCATATAACCATTAAAATCTGTATCATATTTTGCCCTGTGCTATAGCAACGTTACATTGAACTATAGGAGAATTTACCTAAGGTGGATTTTCTTGGAGGTCAGGAAAGTCTTGTTGGAAAAAGTAACCATTGATTGTGACCTTAAAGGAGAGTATGAGTTAACTAGGCACAGAGGAAGAGCATGCCTAGCAACCTGGTGGCACATTTTAAATAGGGAAGTATGGTTTTGGATGTGGCTGAAGAGAGAGGTTGGGCTGGACTAAGACCTTTTTCACAATTTTACTAATTTTGTTTATATGCTAAGAACAGTGGGAAGCCATTGAAAGTTTTAAGTAAGGGGACAGCATGATCAGTTAAGAATTCTAAAAGATCATGGTAGCTATACTGTGGAAAACATTTTAGAGATGGTGTGAGAGTAAAAGCTGGGATACGAATTGGGAGGCAGTTGTAGTCCTGGCAGATGGATGGTAGCTTGAGCTAGAGATGTAGAGATAGAGAAAAGTTGTCACATGATTTGTTTGTTTGCTTTCCTAAAAGTAACTTAGATTTCGGCTTTATAAGAGGTCAGCCTGTAACATTCACCAAGAATACTCATAGGATGAATGGGGCCAGGTGAAGCTGTGACTTTTGGGATAAAAAATAACCAAATTGGTCTGAGTACTTCTTGTTTTATTGTTTTTATTCTCATCCTGCTATTATTCTCATCCTATTTCTTCTCATCTTTCTTATTTTGGTTTCTGATCTAAAAATTCAGTCTCTTTTCTTCAGATTTCTCTTCATTATCTTAAACATCCTTTCATCTAGCAAACATTTGAGTACCTCTTGTATCACGCATTCTGTTGAGGAAAGAGATAAATGGACCCACAGGGACCTCAAGATCGTCATAATGTATTAGGTGAGACAGATGCATATTCATAAAACAACACATTGCACTAAATGTAACACAAAATGAAGCTCTGATACATTTGAGACATCATTTGGACGCCTTTCTGGAATAGGGGAGGTCCAAATTATATTTAAAAAAGATTAATGGAGATTTGCCGAGTGAGGAAGGGGAAGGCTGTTTTTAGGCAAAGGGAGTATAGCATTTACAAAGACACAGAACATGAAATAATACAGTGTTTTTGCTGAAATAATAGAAGTTTGATATTTTTGGATCTTGGCGTTTCTGGTTGTAAATGGAGAGGGAAGTGGGAAGAGATGGGATTGGCTCGATTGGCAAGACACTTACATGAAGGTTCTTCTAGAATCACTGTAT
This sequence comes from Cebus imitator, assembly GCF_001604975.1. NCBI lineage: Eukaryota > Metazoa > Chordata > Mammalia > Primates > Cebidae > Cebus > Cebus imitator. The sequence continues at coordinate 11,822,214 of NW_016107360.1, read as the reverse complement.
TCAGAAAAGCATTTACATTGATTGGGGGATATAAAAGGCTAGCATGAGAAATTAACATAGCAATATATTTAGGTTTTAGAATTTAAAAATTTTTTTAATGCCTTTTTACCTAGGTTAACAAGTAAATTGTTAAACTAAGTTTCAAGAGGACAGATTTAGTTGTACTTTTTAGAAAATACTGTCTTTATAAATGCCTTATATTGTATATAAATAAAAATAATGAAAGTTCCCATCCTCCTCACTGAAGGCAGTTAGAACTTGCGGTAGGTTCAGTGATAACCTAAGTGAGCTGAGAAGGCTCAGGTTCTCACCAAACTTTAAATTTACTTCTAAGGAGAGACATGGAGAGTCTCTGAGATTCGTAGAGAATTTTTTAAATGATGTTTTGATTGTACCTATTTAACTAATTGAATTTATATAGGGCCTCAGTTTAGAAAAGCTGAAAGCTAAACTTCAAATTGAAAATTTAAGACTTAGATGAGATCATTTGATACCAAAATATGATGGTATCAGTTAAGTTCCTTATAAAAAAAAGAAAAATCAACTTTTCTCTTGCAGTGTTAGCATTTTTCCTGAGCTCCTTTCTCTTCCCTTTAACCATTTCTCTGTTATTTGAGGGAGATATTCAAGGATTGAAGCTAACAGAGTACCTCACTGAAAGGCTGGAATAGAATTTCACTTAATCATACCTGGTAGTATGGTATAAGAAAGTTATTTTCTAATTCAAATGATTCAAATAATATTCGCTAATATTATGACCAAACTTTGAAGAAAGTGATAGTTGTAGTTTATAGAAATAAGTGAGATCCTTATCTGGGACTATGAAGGAATTAACAGATACCTTCAGAATGCTTTATAGCTGAGGTGTATGTAGATAGATGCACAGCTCTAAAGGGATCAGATGGGTGGTGGTTAAGCAATAGTAATGTCCCTTTTAAAATCTGTAAACCAGAGATCTATTAAGTACATTGCTTATTTTTTGCTGACATGGTCCTATGAGAAACCTTGTTTTTTTTTTTAGTGCTTCTGAAAGAATGAAGAAGAAACTACTCAGGAGGTTTTGAAATTTGGAGCGTACTCTTTTTGCTTTGTAAAACAGACAGTTTTGGATAGGCAGGAAGTTCTGATTAATGGGCAGCAGAACAATTAATTACAGTATAGAAGTGAATTAGGTATAGTGAAAAGAACACTTACATGAGAAATCGGAAGACAGATCTGAGTTCTGTTATTTCTTCTATCTGTTGTGTGACTTTGGGCAAATCAACTTTTCTGAGCCTCAACTTTTCTAGGTGTAAATAAGAGTGATGGGACTATTTATGCTGAGTCTAAATGCATTGCTTATTTTGAGACCTAAATAAAATGATGGACCATTGAATCTCTGGGAGTGAGCGTATTCCTTTCTCTAATGCAATTTTTAGGGTCTGTGCTTTTTGTGAAAATTGAGATTTTTATATTTTCTTTTTTTCTCACTGAAATCCTAGCCTCAGGGTTGACTTTATCAAAATGTTCGAACGTAATCATTGTGGAAAGATACACATTAGTGCTTACTCGAGAATGTTGTAACCCAAATCAAAACTCTTACTCTGGTTCACAAAATAGGACTTCTAGAACTTTAAGAAGAGGCAGTTTGGTATGATGGAACAATCACGGTATCTGGATTCAGGACTGCAATTTAGATCATCTACTGGTTGTATGACTTGAATATGTTCACACATATCCAAAAGTCAACCATAGAGTCTTTGCCACAGAAAAGGTTGCTCAGAGAACATAACTGTCTTCATTTTATATACAGAGAAGTATTTCTCCTGATTGCCTTTTACTGATTGCCTTACATTCAAGTATTTGATTTTGGTTTTCCTTTTAGTTTCTACCATATATTTGAAGATAGTAGAGTTAGAATCACTTTCTCTGATGCATACTAAGCATATGTCCTAGTTATTTATTATCTCTGTGCCTTTCTACATCTGTAAAATAGACATTATTATATAATATGTACCTCAAGTGTTGATTTCTCAAGATTCTAAGAAAGTGCCTGATCCACAGTATGTACTGAATAGTGTTCATTACTCCCATTCTTATTAAAATCACTGTTGGAATTATTAAGGGGAAAACACGAATTTCTCATTTAGTCAATAAGAATTTGAGAGCTAGCAGCTACTTTTAAGGATAAATTCTAGTTACTAATTTTTTACTTGTATATAAAGATTTGAAGGAAAAGATTTTATTCACTAGAAAAATTAAAACAAAAAAATTAGGTTTTTCCTAATTCAAATTTAAGCATTTTAATGATTTAAAAAAAATGTAATGGAAGCATACTTACCCTTTTTTGTTAATCTGAATTTATAAGTGGAAATGTAACATGCTGATGAAACCATTTTATTACATAAAAATACACATTTTCAATATATCTGTATTACTTAATAGTGCCACTCTCAGATTTTAAAAGTCATTCCTGTGGGATAGCTATTTATCCCTGCAAATGCAGATACTTCCTAATTTTCATACATATTATGATTCATATACTTCAGTGAAGTAGTTTGCTTTCATTTTTAAGTAGGGTAATTTAAAAAAAACTTTGGTCTCTCAAAAGTTAAGAGATACTTGATTTTAAAAAATGATCACAAATGAGGCTTTTGAAAAGCAATTCCTAAACAAGTGGATTTTAGGGGTTTAAGGCCAAGCGTATAGGCACTCTACTTTTTCACGTTTGATCAAGAACAGAGTAAAAAAATAAAAATAATCAGAGAATATACCATCTTATGCTCTGAGTATTGATTCCTCAGATATAATTAAGGAAATTTTAATAATTTCTAGAAGCAAAATTATAGAATTAGCAAAATCATCTTAGCAGAGAATAAGATGGTTTCATTTGGAAAAACTATACCAGGCCAGGTGTGGTGGATCATTCCTGTAATCTTAGCACTTTGGGAGGCTGAGGCAGGAGGATCACTTGAGGCCAGGAGTTAGAGACCAGCATGAGCAACATAGCAAGACCTTGTCTCTATGTTAAATTTTCTAAAACTTAGCTGAGTCTTGTGGCGTGCACCTGTAGTCCAGCCAATTGGGAGGCTGAGGCAGGAAGATCATTTGAGCCCATGAGTTACAGGCTACCGTGAGCTATGATCATACCACTGCATTCCAGCCTGGGTGACAGAGTGAGACCCTGTCTCTTAAAAGAAAACAAAAATAAATAAATACATAAAAACTGGTTACCAAAACTTCTTGCCTTGTATTTATCCTGGACCTCCTTTCCTTACGCATTTTCCAAATTCACTTAGAAAATGAAGCAAACCAAAAAAGCCAACAACTCTCTGTTGTCCACAGGCTTTGAACCTGAAACACAGTTGGATTTGACTTGTGTGTAGCCGGCAGCCTTTTTATGTTTTTGGTTTTGTAATCAACAATGAATGGTTATTTTTAGAGTAAAGATCCTAAACATTTATGTATTAGAAACATTCCCTGGGGACTGATGTCCAAATATCACTCTCTCTCTAATACCTATTTTAGCTAAATTTCTGTTGGTATTTGTATCATTGCATGATTCATAAACATTTACTTATTCCCTTTCCCTTCTAAACTGCTATACTCACTCATGTTGTGGAAACTGCTAGTTTGAAAGTGTAACACTGATGGACTCTTTTTCTCTTACCTCCTCAGTTGATTAAAATGTCCCATTTTATGATGACACTGCTTGGGTGAGAATCTTTGAATTACAGCTGTACCTTGGAATCTTTTCTCAGTCGTCTTGAATGGATTAGAAATGGTTAAATGCCTTCGAATACTCATCTCAAATTACCTTCAAGTCACTGATGGGGTAAAATAAGTTATTGAAAAAGAAAGAAACCTCCTAATTGTAGGGGTAAGGGGAGAGGGTACAGGCAATGGGGAGAGGGAGAGCACACGTTTGGGGGTGGCATGCCTAGGAATAGAGGGTGCAGGGGAGGAGAGAATGTAGACAAGGCAATGAGCCATGAGCCATCAACATGAACTTTACCTGATGAAATGTCTTGTCACTTCTTTCCTTTTTATTTAAAAGTGGGTATTAGTGAAAGCTACTACAGCATTTTCTCCTAATAATTCATTTTTTTTTGTCCAGTATAACTTGTTATACCAGATTTTCCTTTCGGTCATTAAGATTTAAATTTCATATTTCTGGTAGTAAAATCATCTCTGTCAAGTGTAGGGAATCTGCAGCTTTAACACCACTTCATGTCTGATTAGAAGGTTTTCTTTTGCAATTAATTTTCCTCTCAGCTCTTTGTGGAGAACAGTAGCCCACTGCAGAGAGGTTAGATTACCGTGGACTTTGGCTGTTCAGCTTTAATGATACAAGGAGATAGCAAAGCAAGAATAAATGAGGTACGTTTTGGTGAGCAAAAAATGTGAACTGTCAGTGTGAGATCGGTTCTAGGAGCAGTTAGCCAGCAGTAATAGGGCACACTTGAGTAATTGAATTTGCATAACAAGGCTTGCTGAAGAGATCTGACAGGCATAGAGATTTGTCTAGCTAGAGAGCTCCAGATGGACGTGACCACGCAGCAGCTGGGTGGCACGTTGCTCAGCATGGACAGCACCGCCCAGACTGGCAGCTGGACCCTGGCGACTGCAGGGCTGTGGCAGGCCAGCTGGTGGCTTCTGACAGCCAGTGGCCCTGTTAGAGAGCCTTTTTATAATGGCCTGTCAGGGTACTGGACCTGCAGGGACTGGCAGGAGAATGTCACAAGTCACCAGTGAGGGTTGTTAAAGCTGAATAAATCTGTCCCAGGAAAGTAGGGGTGGTCACTGTTGAAACCACAAAGCTAACACCTCACAGAGTGATTTCCCTCCTTTTCTAAGAGTACAAGGTCAGTCTCTCTCTCTCCCCCCCTCCCCCGTTTCTTTCTCACATTTACTCTACACTGCAGTCATTCTGGATTATTGTAATACACTTAAAACCTTGAAACCCAGTTGCCAAACTTCCTGAGAACATCAGTTGGAATGGAAAAGAATGTTCCTTTTTGTGTTTTCCTTCCGATTTTGCATATTTGCAACAAGGGCATATATTTTTTTTAGAAATTGGTGATAATTTAATAATTTATATTGGATATATGGTTCATGGGGAAAAAAACATTTAAAAAATTGCTGGGGATGGTGGTGCACGCCTGTAATCTTAGCACTTTGGGAGGCCAAGGCAGGTGGAGCACCTGAGGTCGGGAGTTCGAAACCAACCTCACCAACATGGAGAAACCCCATCTCTATTAAAACTACAAAATTAGCTGGGCGTGGTCATGCCTGTAATCCCAGCTACTCAGGACGCTGAGGCAGAATTGCTTGAACCTGGGAAGCGGAGGTTGAGGTGCGCTGAGATTGTGCCATTGCATTCCAGCCTGGGCAATAAGAGTGAAACTCCCTCTCAAAAAAAAAAAAAAAAAAAAAATTTTTGCAGACAAAATGAGTGCACTGATGTGAAGTCAGTTTGTTTAGGTCACCTTCCTCTTCACGTCCAGGTAGACTGAATTTATGTGGAGGAATTACATAACCCCCTATATTCTTAGATTAGAATAGCATGGAAGAAGGCCAGTTTTCTGCCTGCTATTAATAAAGTTTATATCTGTGTTCTTGAATTGAGAATTTTGCCATCTTATAACATTTTCTCCAAAAAAAAATATCATGTACCTAGAAAATACAACTTTTTTTTTTGTTTTCCCCCTGAGTCAGAGTCTTGCTCTGTTGCCCAGGCTGGAGTGCAGTGACACAATCTCAGCTCATTGCAACCTCCTCCTCCCGGGTTCAGGCAATTCTCCTGCCTCAGCCTCCTAAGTAGCTGGGACTGCAGGCACACACCACCATGCCCGGCTAATTGTTTAGAAAATACAACTATTTTTAAGAACAGAAAAACTCTAGATACATTTTTCAGTAAAACAAAAAACTTAATGTTACAAGCTCATTTCCTTTTAGGACAACCAAAATCTAGTGAAATCAAAACATATATACACATCCTTCGAGTGTGTGTCATTGACATTTAATCTATTTCTCTTTGAATTGTCTTACAAGTGCTTTTGACTTTTTCATTCTTTTCCTAATTATTTCTCATATCATCCCAGTGAATTAGGGTAGATAATATCTTCATTTTAATGAAATGAAATGTGAGCCACAATGTGGGTCTCCTAGCAAATTTGGGGCTACCTGGTCTTTGTGGCAGTCAGGATTGTTCTGAAAAGTTACTGTTTAACCTTCAGATTGGCAATGATATAAAAGTCTTATCTTAGCATAGCTAGGGAAGATGTGTGTAGCCTCATATTTGAACCAATTCAGATAAGTTTGGTAGTATGCATCAAAAACTTAACTTTTATACATACATATGTGTGTACATATATGTATATATCAAAAACAACTTTTATACGTATGTGCATATATAGACATATACATATATAGCATCAAAACAACTTTTATACATGTGTGCATTATACATATGTACACACGTACATATACATTGTGTATATACACACGTGTGTGTGCACCTGCATATAGCACATGCACACATATACATACTTTTATACATACGTGTATATATACATATGTATAAAACATGCACACCTGTGTGTATAAAAGCTCGCATTTATATAGATTTACCTAGTAATTTACATATGTAAATTTTTACATATATATTATTTACCTTAATAATTCCACTTCTAAGAATTTATTTCCCCCAAATTAAGAATACGTGTAAAGATTTAACTATAAGAATGCACTTTTAAGCATTGTTAAGAACATTGGTTCTCAATGTGCCCTCTGTGGATCCCAGGGGGCCATGAAGTGAAAATTCCTGTTTTAATAATAGAGTAATACTCATGGTGCAAACGGAATGGTTAGTAAAACTGCTGCCCTTAGCATGAGTCAAAACAGTGGTATTGTATTCTTAACAGGTACACATATACAGTTCCGCTTAGTGTTTTTTGATGAAGCATTAAAAATTATTAGTTTTATTAAATCTTGATGTTGAGTACATGTCTTCTGTATATTTTGTTTGCCATAATGGAAAGTATGCCCAAAACGATTCTGCTACAGTTGATACTGGGGTTGTCTTGAGGAGAAATATTTAGGTGTTTGAGTTGCTAGCTGAGCTATCTGCATTTTTGTGGAACACCATTTTTATTTCAAAGAATAACAAGACATTTTATAGAAAGAAAAAAGTGAGTCTTCAAAGAAAGCAACTGATGGTATTTGTTGCCAGTGATAAAACTGGATCTTTCAAGTAAAAATTGGAATTTTGGAAACCTGTATCTGACCATATGAACTTAACGACTTTCTAATCTTTAAAGACTTGTGAAAAGATTGTTGGTGCAGTTAAAGAATCTGATTTCTTCTGTTGTATAAGTGGGAATTTGGATAACTAACTGCATAACTAACTGAACCAATAACTAACTGAACCAATATTTTCCAAGTGACCATTGTATGATGTTACAAAATTATGCCTAAATAAAAGATGCAAAGTGCAAAATAGAGGTATAGATTTTAATATAACACAGTATGAAAAGTTATTTCCACATTGCAACAAGTCTTTAAGAAACTACCATTTGTCAAGTTTGAGAGTATCCACAAATATCTGAAAAAGTTATTAAAATTCTCTCCTACCTTTTAAAACCACGCTATCTATATGAGGTCAGCTTTTTCTTTTATATTTCAACCAAAACAACATATATCTGCAGCTGCATTTAATCTGCTATGAAAATCCGGCTGTCTTCTATTAAGCCAGAACTAAAGAGATTTGAAAAATTGTAAAATAATGCTACTCTTCTCACTAAATTTTTTTGCTTGTTTTTCCCAAAATATGTTAACATGTAGTAGGTTTATGATTGTTGTTTTTAAATCAAGTTAGAAATGTTTTTAAAATTTGTTTTGGTTTCTAATATAGTAAATATCAATAGATATAATCCGCATAAACAAAAGCTTTTGTGCCCTCAATAATATTTAAAGAGTATAAAGAAGTCCTAAGACCAAAAAGTTTAAGAACCACTGGTTTAAAATGACGAGGACTTGGAAATTACCCAAATGTCCAATAAGGGAGAATTGATTAAATTACATATTATGAATCAGTGATGTAGCTAAATATATGACATAAAAATATTCGACAGTATTTTGTTAGTACTAAAAGCAGGTTGTAAAACAATACGTGATTTAATTTCATAAAAAGTTAATATATAACGTTTAATATTCTATAATACTTAGGTATCAGACAGCTTTCTCTTGAAAAGGAAAGTAGAAAAAGTTTTTTTGCAGTTGTCATAAGAGTGTTAGACTACATCACAAGATACTGTTTCCTTCTGGCTTTTGATGAAGGTATTTGTTCTTTACTAGTTTTGTAACTTTGGCCAAGCCTGAATTTTGTTCTCCTTACTTTAAAAACCAGATCAAGCTTGTTAACAGAGTAAGCTGTTCAATGTATTTTACTTCTCTCTAACATCTCCCTTAGCTTTTAAAATTCTGTATAATAGCAGTGTCTCTATGACATTTAATGCTTAATAAAGCTTCCCTTGAAGTCAAAATAAGGGTCTTTTGAAAACAAGAACACATCATGTAAATATCATCTTATTTCTGTGGAAAAAAAAAGTTTTGTGGAATAACAGCTGTAATACAGATAGTGAATTATCATCATGCAGATGCCTACTGGTAAAGATAGGTTAAGGTAGCTTCTGATTGTATACTAAGTACTAGGCCAGGTACTTTATAAAATTGCTGAGTCCTTTACAGACATCATCTCATTTAATCCTCACAAAAGCCCTGTGAGGTCAGTACTGTTGTTATCCCCATTTTACTGATGTGGAAAATGGTCTCATAAAGAGCTTAAAGAACTTGTCCTACTTAGTTGTAGAAGTGGAGCTAATTCAGACATAAGCCTGGCTGACTGTAAGGTTTGTGCTTTTTATCCATAAAATAATCTCTGACTAAGGAGAAATGAAAAACCACAGTATAAACACAGAGAGCAGCTAGCCCAGCTTCTTACCCTGGGAGACCAGATTGTTTTTGAGGTGGGGAGAAGCCTGGATTAAGTCTCATACACTTAGATCTCTAGGCCTTAAGGAGTCATTCCACAATGTTCAATTACAATAATGTAAACGTGTAAAACCCAGTGCCTGGTACATCATAATTATTTAGTAAATGGGAGTGAACTATTAGGAAAAGAAAAAAATTCCCAAAGGACCACAATCCCTTACTTGAAACTCTTGGATCTGTGTGAGTTTTGTTTTAGAATTATAAAAAGACAATATGTATATTTACCATATACTATGTAACATCCCTAGCAGAGACCAGGGCAGCCCCATGTGATCAAAATACATTAATTTCTGCAGTGCAATATATGAATATTCACATTAAGCAGAAGAAATGAAGACTATAACTAGCCTTAAATCGGTTCAGGTAAAGTTTTGCTGCCAAATGAGTGAAGAAAAAATCTTTTGCATTTCTGAACTTACTGTATAAGAGTTGAAGGGAAGAGATTGTGCATCTGTAAAGCATACAACGTTTCAAGAATAAAGAAGCATCAATTACCTTACTAAGTTGAATAGACAAGTGATAGCTCTGTTTAAAAGAGACTCTTAAGTCCTAAGTCAAAGCATTAAGTCTTTTTTGCCTTTGATTTCAAATACTAGCAATTACATCCCAAGAGAGAAAAGAAGCATCTCTTACCTTCTTTATAAGTATGTGTAACTTTAAATGAAATTGAGGACTAAAATCAAGTACCATATGCTTTTTCTAGAGGATCTGTGTTTATCAAAGAAAACACAAGAAGCTAAATCCATTTGAATTTGTCTCTTTTTGTAGACTCCTTTTTATAATAGAATCTCACTTCTTTTAAATGAGAATGGAAAAATGATATTCTATATGATGGTCTTTAAGTGCTGTAGGATCTACAAATACGAAATTCTTCTGAACTTTGAAAGAAGCTAAGTTTGGCCACTCTTGAGCAAAAGTAATCTAGAAAAAGTGATAAGTATATAAGGTGATGGATATGTTAATTAGCTTGATTTAATAATTACACAAATGTATACATTTATCAAAATGTTATATACCATAAACCTATAAAATTTTTGTCAGTTAAACCTTAATAAAGTTGGAGGAGAAAAGGAAATCTACCTTCTGTACTTCTGTAAAAGGAATTGAATAATTCTAAAGGAAGGGAATTTCAAATTTTAAGAAGGTAAGCAATTATAGTTGATTGGCAGTACCTGTTGTAGCAAAAACTGAAGCAGAATAATTAAACAGCTGCTTTTTTTATCTATACCCTCTTCATGTCCTAACTTCCTTTCCTACTGGTTTATATTCCACTGTACATGATTACACATCCTCAGCACCCTCATTCTTCCTTCCCCATATTGAATTTGACCCCATCCCTAGTCAAATCCAACTGTTCATTTGCCCTGCATTGACCCTTGAGTAGCTGAACATGGTTGGAGTAAATGGATGACCATGTTGGTCTGGCTTGAATTTTAAATTAATGATCACTAATCCCAAGTTGGCCCTTAGGGCTGCTGGACAGTTCTCCTTTATTTCCTTAGTCCCTTCACTCTTTTCCGTCACCTAAACAGATATTTCACACCTTCTCTTGTCTCTCTATACCTCTGGTATCCTTCCCCAGTGTCAGCTGATGACCTTGCTTTTTACTTTCACTGAGAATAGACATAGTCATGAAAGAACTTCCACATGATCCACCACCTCTTAACCTGTATGCCTTTGTATGCGCCTATACCCTGCCTATCAGTGATCTCCCTGACTTCAGCTTTTCTACTTCTGCTTTGATCTCTACCTCTCTTGCCTTCTCCCTCATTAAATCAGTTTCTAGGAGTTGTTCCTTAATACGCAGTTGGGATTGAACCACTCTTCTAGAATATAAACTCCATGAGCAAAGACTTGTTCTCTTGATCACTGATGTATTCTCAGTGCCTTTAACAATACATAACCCAATAGTAGGCACTCCGTCTGGTGAGTGAATGGATAAATGAATGAATCTTTCTGGTAAAAAAGATACAAATTGCGGTACAAACTCTGAAGGGCCAAAAACGTAGTAAGTAATCTTTCCCTGTGTTTTATGATCAAATTGGAAACTAAACTGTTCATCTTACAATATTGATTCAAAGAATTTTCTGCTGATTTACTATAACCTCACCTGAAAACTTTTCCTAGAACTTTTATGCAGACAGTACTAGTTATCAGGATTTTTTTTTGTTGTTGTTGTTGTTACTGGAAACATTTTTCTGATTTCTAAATGGTTAAGCTTTTCTTTTTTTTTTTTTTTTTTTAATACAGTGGTAAAAGAAAGCTTTGTTTTTCAAATGAATTTCTCTGGTGGCAGTTTCACAAGTGAATAATCTGTACAAATCCAGAACTGTTCATTTTACTCATTCCTGATACTTGAAAGACCTGAGTTCAACTGCCTGCTCCATCACTTTTTCTCACTGAAGTAAATCTGGGCATGATTCTTGTATTGAGAAATGCCTAGTATAGTCTCAATATAATTGACTGCATTTCTTTCATTAAAATAAGGGGAAACATTTTTGTTTTCTTGACACCTGTGTTTCATGAAAAATCATAGGAAAACAGCCACATGTATTTTAATTCAGTTCAATATCTCTTTTCCCTGAATCCTACTTTGTAGAAGTGTGGCTATTCAAACAGACTCTAGTATATTAAAATACATGCAGTGCAGTTTTAGTATGGGAGCAAGTATTATGGATTTTCTTGGGCCATAACTTAGTAGCATGGCAGTTTGTTATAGAACCAGTCCATGAATCCTTGTGAGTCAAACGGTATTATGATAAAGATACTTCACTTCTTTTTTGGTGGCTGAGTTTTTATTTGTAAGACAACCCTAAAATGGAGCTCACCTAGGCCATTTCTAAACACAGTGTTCTAGTAAATACTCGAGAACAAACATCATTAATGTGGTTAGTCATTTACTTGGAAAGCTATTGCCAGGGCAGGCTCAGAGCTCTAGAGACAGAAAGCACATACACAAACCTGCTTGTTAAAGGGGAGATACAGAGTGACTTATCAATGTAATAATAGAAATTAATGATTAAGTATATAGTTTATAGAAATTTGGCTCAGATTTTTCAAGAAAATATCTGTTTTATAAAGCAAAAGATGATTAGTTACCTCCATTGGTCTTTGGGACCAAAGTTTTTCTCCTTCACTTTCTGCCCCTTTGGAAGACACAGTAAAAATAAAATTCATGAAACATTTCTAAATAATGGGTGTATAGAGATTCTATTTATGTGTGGGATCAGGGCTCTGCTATCGAATTATTTATTTTGAATTTCAATTTATATGTTTTCTCTTTCCCCCCTCAGCCTCCTGCCACGCAGTTTTTCTTTTTGGTGGAAGCATTCAACCTTAAATACTTTCAGTTTATATCTTCTGTTACTAGGGACATTCTCCTGTATAACTCCAAGACTACTATCATACCAAAGGAATTTGACTTTGATTCAGTGCCATCTAATATATAACCGATATTCAGATTTTCTCAGTTGTCCCTCAAATAACTGGACTTTCAAATTTTCTTTGATCCAGCATCTAATACAGGTTCATGTGTTATATTTAGTTGTTCTGTTTCTTCATCTTTCTTTAATCTAGAACAGTTCCGATGCCTTCCCTTTAAAAATTTTAAAAAACTTTTCTGACATTTTTGGAGTCTAGTCCAAGTATTTTATGAAATGTTCCTGATTCTGGATTTGTCTATTTTCTGTTAATTTTAGGTTAAATGTTTTTGGTTATGATCATATAGAATCTGACTATTTTTTAAGAAGTTGAGCATTGAGTTATAGAGAATCTTAACTTGCTCTGCCTTCTCGCACCTCCTTTTCTTAGAGTCCTAACCTCTCAACTCAGGTGCAAGGAAGCAGGGGTTGACTACTTTTTGTGGGTATTGAAGACCTAGCTTATTGTAATAAAAAAATTTGTTTTTATTTTTAGTAAAAATCAAGCGTCTAATTTGTGCTCTAAATCTAATCTGGTTAGTTTTGAAATTTATGTTAAGAAGTAAGAATTTGGCTGGGTATGGTGGCTGACACCTGTAATCCTAGCACGTTGGGAGGCTGAGATAGGCAGACTGCCTGAGCTCAGGACTTCAAGACCAGCCTGGACAACATGGTGAAACCCTGTCTCTATTAAAACATAAAAAATCAGCCGGGCATGTTAGTGGGCACCTGTAATCTTAGCTATCAGGAGGCTGAGGTACAAGAATTGCTTGAACCCGGGAGGCAGAGGTTGCAGTGAGCTGAGATCCTGCCACTGCACTCCAGCTTGGGCGACGAAGCAAAA
>NW_016107360.1:11754562-11808887 GCF_001604975.1 Cebus imitator | reverse complement strand
AACTTTAGAACCAAAATGATATCTTAAAACCTGATGCACAATACTAAGAAAACAAATATTTTCATTGACATATTGAACTTATAAAACTATGTATCTTCAAAAAAAAGTTTCTCTTAGTTTTAACAAATGTTCATGTTTAAGTAATGTCTTCAGCTCCACATTTTCAGAACCCTTTTAACTCTCATTTAGCAAAATTAGCATACTGAACTCTCTAAACTATTTCTTTTATTTAATGATTTGATTTATATTTTTCATACTAATGAACAATGGATGCTAATAACAGTATTCAGTGAGGAATAAGGTTTTTTTTTTTTTTGAGGTCAGCAGTGTTTAATCAGGTTGACATTTCTTGCTGGTGGGTCATGAACTGTTGATAATAGCATTAAATGGCGATTCAGTTGTTGCAGAAGGTACGACTCATTATCCAGCTACTGTATTAAATCATTACGGAAACAACTGGCATTCCACACCCATGTGCTCTGTAGCAATGATAGATCAAGGAAGTATATTTGTTTCTTTTGTTTACATCTTAAATGTTTTTGGAGGCTTACTTACATTCTCAAAGAATGCTACAGCACTGCCACTACTTTAGGGAACCAGGTGATTATCTTGACTGATTTGGGGGGATGAAGGGATATATAATCCTTTGAATAACACACCAAAGTCTTCTCATTATATTGCGAGCCTTTCTGAAACCTTGTTTTCATAATGAGCATACCTGGGTTGCAAGTAATAGAAACAAACATATTTATGGATTTTTAAATTGGGTTTAAATTCAACTTATTGTTATAAGGATATGGGTGTTTTAAAAAGATTCGTATTCATCTTAACGGAGAAATGATGCTTGGAAAGTTCACAAATGTGCTATAGAAGTAATTTCTTCCAAAGGGTCATTGTTATAAAAATTTCTGTAAGAAAAGTTTAAGCAATAAGCTGGATTTTTTTTTTTACAGTTGTTAATCTATTACCTTTTAAGATAAACCTCAGTCGTTTGGTATGCATTTGATCAGAAATTATTGGTGTCTTTGAATTTTAAAATCAATTGTGTTTTCAGTAGTATGTCCCATGTGTATGGGCAGTGAATAGATAGTAGCATGACAATTGCATTAATGTTATTTTAGTTTTTCATTGGATAGTAAAGAATTAGTGAAGTCAGTTTCTAATTATTAATAAAATATCCCAAACACCTAGCCCCAGGGTATCACACATAGGTGCTTGATCATAATTTGTAATGAATGTGTGACACTTGGGTAGAAGCAGGAGAGCTTTTTGGCATTTTTGTATTTGCCAGAATATATTTTAAGGATGTAAGTACAGGAAAAAGGAATATTTCCCTGTATAATGAAAAAGAATATTAACAACTTCAAAGTAATTGCCTTATTTAGGGTGAATAGGTTCAAATCTATCTTTAAGAGAAACAATATAGCATTGGAAAATTATAGACCACTAGAGGTCACTGTTTAGTAATCAACTTTTAATGAACCAGAACAGTTAGGAGAGCCAATAAATTACAGTGTGGATTTTTCTAATTATGAATTCATATTTAATCATTTAATGACAAGTTAACTGTGGAAATGGTTCTGTGTACTTTGCATATGTGGTTATGCTAATACACTATTATATTTCTCTGATGTTGGTCCTCCATCATTAGAGTAGAACATTGCCAAAGGCTTTGTTATATAATCTTAATTACTAATTATGAGACGTAATTAACATTGTTACCACCTCCACATCTTTTGTGGGCCACAAGGTTTTTGAAAATGAAGTTTTACTCTAAATAATAGTTACATTTAAGTGAACATCGGTGTAATGGTTATGATCAGTTTCTTCTCCCCCATGTCTTGTCTTCCTGCTTCATTCTTGGTTTCTGTTGCTCCCATCCCTGTTCTCTGTTCTCTCACTCCTTTCCCTCCTTCCTTTGGGGATTCCTTTTCCACTTTATTTTGTCAGTGGTTGAATGTTTCTTCTCAAGCTTTCCAGCCTTGATTCATTGAGTAGAAGAATGTGACTTTTACTGCATATGTTAAAGGAATCCTAGGGTGGGCAACTTGAGCCAAGCCAACCAGCAAAGCAAAGGAAGATTGTATGCACGTAAGCAAGCACACTGCTGCTGCTGTTTCTGGGAGCAGATGGCTGTCTTCAGTCTGTCCAACCCAGAATCCATTCAGGAAAAGGCAGATTTCCTTACTTATGTGATAAAAATTGTTTTCCTCCTTACAGGCTGGGCTAGTTGCCCAAGAGGAGGCCTCATGATCACAGGGAAAAAACAACATGTGCACATGTGTTTCCTTTTTTTGAAAACAGCCCTGTACATTCTTGCTTAGAAAGCAGGCACATCACACCATTGCTCAGGCGTCCTCTACTTCTTGCTGCTTTTACTATCCCTGCTACTATGCCACTGCTATACAGTTATATCCACCTCACTGTTCTGAGATTTGTTTCAGTCTGCTGAAGATATACTTCTGATAAATTGTTCAGAAGCCTTATCTGGTTTCTGATGTTCATGCAGTCCAGCTCAGTCTTCCTTCTGAGTCTGCTGTTCAAGGCTCTCCACAGCCTGGATCCAACTTACTTTTCCATTCTTGTTTTCTGCTACTACTTTCCACATGCCTTAAATTCTAACCAAACTGGACTATTCACTAATTCTTTAATATTTGCCTTATTTATGCAAGTCCCTGGTGCTTATTTATGCTTTTCTTCTACTAGGATTTCAATTTCTTCTTTTTTTATTTGTCAAATTCTAAGCCCAATGTAGATGCCACCTCCTGTGATCCCTCCTTAGGTAGAGTGAAGGTGCTTCACCCTCCCTGTGAAGCACCATGGCAGGTAGGGTCTCACCTCGCATTTGTAATTACTATGTACCTGTGTTCTTAACTATATTGTAAGTACAGAGATTCCTGGCAAATAAATCAAGGATGCTAAAATTTCCAATTAAAAAAAAACCTATTTGGCAGAATATCTGGCTTTCTAATTTTATTCTGGGAAAAGTAAAATAATTTTATAATGCTAAGGTTTGTAATACTAGCAAAGATTGTGGGATATCCTTTGCTAGAACTCTTGTCTGCAAAAGATAGGCCTTTGTCCAATAAGTTGAGTTCTGTTTGAACACATGCGAATAGTAGTCGGCTTCCCCTTCTCGATTACCTGCTTTGTAATATCCCTGGGAATACAAACAATTCTCTATTAAATCTCCTAAATGAGAGGAAAATGTATTTTGTAATTTAAAATAGTAAGTACATTTTATATGTACCTAGCTCTATTTTGAAGAAAGTGAGTTTTGCTAAAGCAATATTTGCCTATAACAGCTCCAAATTTCTTGTTTTTTGGTAAAAATAGAGATGTGTAAGGTACATGGATTTTGAACTTGAACTATATTTTGGGGGCTGTTTTCAAGTATTAATTCCAGTGGCTGAGTACAGTATATAAATTTCATTATTAGAGGGGGAGATGTGCATAACCACTTTCTTCTCTACTAGAGCAGCAATAATAAAGTTTTGCATGTCTGAACCTATCCATGTACTTAGTTATGACAGAAGCTAACTTGTAGGGATTTTTGTTTACAAATAAAAAATGTCAAGTGTTACCTGTTTGAAGTTTGGAGTATACTTTTCCTTGGAAAAGCATTTCTAATATATTTAGGCCCCTATTTTCAACCTCATGTATATTCAGGATATCCCTAAATTATAACACAATTAGCATCATATTTCTGTGGGAAATGATTTCAGAGATTCCTCTTGGGATACCAGCCCCTCCTATCCTTTGAGAAAAAAAATCACCTACTGTCTCTTCCTTCCCATTTCTAAGCTGTGGGATCTAAAATTTTCTCTGGGGATTCACCTGCCTTTCCAAAATTCCAACTGTCTCATCTCTAAAGAGATTTTTTCTAACTCTGTATTTCCATCACAGACTTCTGATTTCTGGATCTGCATTTTTATTTATTGGACCCCTTCAGTCAAACTCATTTTCAGAGTCAAGCTTTTTTGTTTGATTAAAACAAACAAAAACTTTCCTCTTAGTTCTCTGTAGTGTATTACAATTGCAATTTTTCTAATCTTTTAGGTTTCAATTCTGAAAGTAGCACATTACATAGAAATGTAATGTAAGCCACATGTTTAATTAAAAATTTCTTAGTAGTCACATTAAAAAGGTAATAATATAGGTGAGCATAATTTCAGGAATACATTTTCTTTAACCCCAGTATATCAAAAACGTCATAATTTCAACATGTAATCAACATAAAAATTACTGAGATATTTTACATTTTTTCGTACTAAGTCTTTGAAATGTGTGTATTTTACACTTAAAGCACATCTGAATGTGAACTAGCTATATTTTAAGTGCTCAACAGTCACATGTTGCTAGTAGCTACTCTGTTGGACAGTACACAGCTTTAGAGTCTGCCGCTACATTTTTTTCTTAGCCAGTGACATTCTGGTTCTGCACTGTCCAAGTTTGTTAATACATGCAAGGAAATTTACAGAATTTTTCTTGTCCCTTTTTTCCCATACTTCCTCCACTCCTGTTTTTAGAATAATCTATAAATCAGCCATTTTACTAGAATAAGTCATAGTGTTTGCTCTCAAGGAGCTCATACTGTGCCTAGACAATGTAACACAGTATCTTTCTCCATGCCCATCTCAATGTCAGTGAGATGGGCATGGAGAAAGATACTGTGTTACAGTATGGATTGGTAATTGTTGTAACAGATATAAACAAGTTCCGATAAAAGGATGATGTAGTCAGGGTCATTCACGTTTACCAGATCTGATTGGTAGGCAGTTGCTTTCCTGAAGAAGTGATCCATGTTTACTGTGTATTATGGGGTTGGATGAGGACATTCCAAGAAGAGATAGTATTCAAAGTTGAGAATTACAAAAGGGCATGGCATATTTGACGATTAAATGAGAGTCAGTATATCTGGAGTTTTGTTTGTTCGAAATTCAGCTACTTACGATTTTCTGCACAAATCCCCTACTTTTTTCACCTTTATGAATTTGCTTTTGCAGATCACTTTACATAGAATTTCTTTCTGTGTCCCAAGTTGTTTCTTACCAGCATATCGTAATCTTAATCATCTTTTCATGGCTCGTATTGATCTGATCTTTTTAGTGAAGCTGCTTTTACTCACCTCTTCTAGTTTTATGCCCCAATGAATGTGATATTTCTCTTCTTGGAATTCTGAACATTTTAACTTTGTATGACAATATTTTTTGTATTCAAGTTAATTTTATAGTGCAGTAATAGTCTGGATCACAAAATCAGATTCTTAATTTGAGCAAGAATTGCATCTTAATTATTTTGAACACCCTGAAGAGCTGAGAGTAGGTTCCTTGTATACAGAAGGTATTTAGTAAATACTTCATTTGTGTATAAATTTTTTTTTAGATATTTAAAACAAAGGCACAAAATTGAAGTGATCTAGAGATTTCAAGTACCTAAGGTTTCTTGTAGATAACTTTCATGGAAATTCTTCATTAACATGACTGACTGCTGTATGTAGGTGGATGAAATTTCTTGATTTTATTTGTAAAAGTAGATGCCATAAAAGCAGCATTCTGTTACAAATTTTTAGTATAATGAAGGTGCTAATGGTAAAGATGAAACCTGTTTTATTGTGAGAAAACAGTTAAAAGTATCTTGGCATAAAAATACAATAGAAATCAATTTTTCCATTGACGTTTAAGGACCTGTTTTGTTTCTTTACATAGCTATCTACTGCTTCTGGCAATATGGTGGACTAGGTATATTAAAATACCCTGCTCCTATAAAACACCCATGCTGGATAAATTACAATAAACGTACTTTTAACTGTAGTTTACATTTCTCAATAGAGAAGGGAGATCTTCAATGACCAAATAATTAAGTAGTAATTTAAAATTCATGAGTAAAACAATTCTGGGGTAATAGAAACCTAGACACTATGCTCACACAAAGTGAGGAAGCCAACCTTTATACCCCAACAAAGCCAAATACTCAGAGGCCATAACTTCCGGGAGAAAGGGTGGTCTGTGGATAATAAGCCTGCTAAAGAACCTAACTATGAAATCTGTCTGTCTATGCTGGTTATAGGCTGAGAAATAAAATATATTAGTTTCTTCTGAATCTTCATAACAGTACCTTTGAACTTATGGGCATAGAGTTCAAAATTATATTGCTCATCCAGTTGGGAAGATACCCAACTAATAATTAAATTTAAGACCTTAATTTGGTCTAACACTTTTCATCCATAGAAAGAATAAAAATTCTCTCTGCAGAAAATCATCCTTAATCTGGGACTCTCAAAATTCATAAATATCAAGTACAATAAATATAAGCTTACAGTTAAAAAAAAAAAAGTTCATAGGGAGACAGGCCACCAGAGAAGTCAACAAGAACAAACATATTCAATCTCTATGAACTGTAGATACTGACATTTCCAAAACTGAATATGAAGTGACTATATATAAAACATTTGAAGAAATAAAAGATAGATTGAAAATGAATAAGCATCCAGAAAATGTCAGAAATAACCAAATTTAGAAAAATCGATGAAATTTTTAAATTAATAGATAAGTTAAATGGTATATGGGATAGAGAATTAGTAAATAAGAAGATCAATCTAAAGAAATAACCCAAATGTACTACAGAAAGAGTTGGAAATGGAAAATATAAAAGGTTGAGACACCGATAGAAAGCTAGGAAGAAAAAGTTATACATGCATCTAATTGGAGTTCCAGATGGAATTGGGGGAGAGTGGTCAACATGATATATCTGAGAATTTTCAGCATTAACATAAACCCACAGAAACAGGAGGCACAACGTATACCAAATAGGAGTTTAAATATTTTTTAAAAAGAAATCTTACTAAGTACATGATAGTAAAACTATAAAGTACCAAATACAAACCTTTAAAGAGCTAGGAAAAAAAAGACACATTACCTATAAAAGAACAATACCGACTGATACCGTACATTCTCCCCTCCCCAGCATTATTGAGATATAATTTGAATACAGTAAAATTTACCCATTTTCAGTGTGGAGGATTGAATTTGGACAACTATATATAGTCATGTAACCATCCTCACATTTAAGGCAGAGGGAAGTTTCTATTACTCCAGAAACTCCACTCATGCTTTTTTTGTAGTCACTTCCTTCCTTAGCCCTGGGTAAACACTGATTTGCTTTCTTATACTATAGTTTTGCCTTTTCTAGAATACCATGTATATATCATGTACATATGCATGTAGAATTCATACAATATATAGTCTTTTGTGTTAATAGCAGACTTCTTAAGAACAATTGAAGCCGGAAAACAGAACTATGTCATCAAAATATAGGTAACTGTCACCTAAGAATTTGCATCCAACAGAATCAAGAATGATAGTAGGTTCCAGTTGTGGTTAAGATGAAGTAAATAGATTGTCCTTTCTTTCCTACTGAATGTATTAAAAGCCTTGGACAGAATGCCTAGAGAAGCTATCTGAGGACTCTGAAAGGTAAATCATAGCAAGCAGATTGGAGAAGGAGAATAGAACTTTAAATATAAAAGCTCTGGCACTGAGTTTCCTGGATCCTTTCCCCACTTTTTGTATCTCCCAGTCTGAATTCAAAGACAGCATGAATCCTAGGACTGTGCACAGGTGCAAACAACAAGAATTCCAAGGGAAATTTCTGATCCAAGGAGCAGGAAGAGAGGCTCTATGAGACAGAGAACGTGGAAGAAATTATCTCTTTTTTTTTTTTTTCTTCCCTCCCAGCTCTGCTACATGATCCTTACTTCTGAACCTGCAGTTTTGTGGTGGCAGAAGCAGCCAACCAGACCTGTAAAAATCCAGGGAGGTGAAGCCTCTCTGAGTGGTCCAAACAGTGTAGAATTATTGCTATTGCTTTTTTCTTTTTTTAATTATCTTGCTGTTTGGACCCAGAGACAGATATAGAAAGTCCTGTACTCCCTGCAAATAGTCAGAGGACCGAGTGGGATGGGGGCTGGAGGTGGGGTAGTAGAGTGTCAGAGAGTGGGGCCCTTCACAGATAAGAGGGAGCTCATAAAAGGGAACCCCCGATGTTATATATGAACCTCTGGGCCCACTCTTGAGCCATACAACATGGATCTAACTCTAAATAGCATACCAAATAATATGGAATAGACAGTCCCCCCCTGAAAATACCAGACTTACTCCTGGCTGTTGCACATCTAGGACAGATTCAGATACATGCTACTCACAGAATTTGAGCAAGACCCAGAGTCTAGTAGCATATTATATCCCAAATGTTCATGATATGATGCAAAATTACTTGACGCAAAAAGAACCAGGAAAGTCTGATTAAGTCTCAAGGGAAAAGACAAGATACCAACCCTGAGATTGCCCAGATGCTTTGTATTAGGAAATGACTTTAAAACAGCTGTTATAACTCTGCTTTAAGAAATAATAGTCTCAGTTAAGAAATAGAAGCTATAAAAAAGAACCAAATGGAAATTTTATAACTGGAAATACAATAATTAGAGAGTTGAAGAAAATCACTGGATATGTTCAAAAGCAAAGTGCTTGTGACAAAGGAAAGGGTCAGTGAATCTGAAGACAGAAATTACATGATCGGACCAAAAGAGAAAAAGACTATAAGAAAATGGACAGAGCCTTGGGATCATCTGAGATAATATCAAGAAATATCTAACATTTGTGCCAGTGGAGATCAGACGGAGATGAGTGTGGTACAGAAATAAATATTTGAAAAAAAAAAAAAGGTGGCTGAAAGCTTTCCAGGTTTGGTAAAAGACAAACTTACAGATTTAAGAAGCTCAGTGAGCCCCAAAAAGAATAAAGAAATCTATGCCCAGATCATTGTAAACTATTGAAAACCAGAGACATAAAAAAAATGTTGGCTGGGCTCTGGCTCATGCCTGTAATCCCAGCACTTTGAGAGACTGAGGTGGGTGGATCACTTGAGATCAGGAGTTTGAGACCAGCTTGGATAACATTGTGAAACCCCGTCTCTATTAAAAAAAAAAAAAATTAGCAGGGCCTGGTGGCAAGCACCTGTAATCCCACCTACTCTAGAAGTGGAGGCATGAGAATTGCTTGAACCCAGGAGGCGAAGGTTGCAGTAAGTTGAGGTTGTGTCACTGGACCCCAACCTGTGTGACAGAGAGAGAGAGACTGTCTCAAAAAAATAAAATAAATAAAAGCCTGTTTAAAAAATAAATATTTTTTGAGATCAGCTAGAAAATGATGCATTACAGAAGAACAATGATTGCAGTGACTTCAGAAAAAACATATAGGCCAAAAGGCCAGTGGAGTAACATTTTTGAAGGGCCGAAACCAGAATTTTGTATGTGACAAAAATATCCTTCAGGAATGCAGATGAAATAGAGATATTAACAGGTAAAGGAAAACTAAGAAAATTCATCTCTAATTGATCCGCTTTACAAAAAGAGATAAAGGAATTTCTTCAGGTAAAAGGAAACTGATACCAGAGAGAACTGTAGAACTTCAGGAAAGAAGAAAGAGAAACAGAAATCATAAGCATTTGAATGGAGTATTTTTTCTACTTTTAAGTTATTTCAAATATGTGTGATGGTTGTGATTAAAAATTAAAAAGCTCCTTGACTTACTGTCTTTCATAAGTTGAAAATATTTTAAGTTGAACGTGCATTTTCAACTTAGGATGAGTTTATCCAGACATAGCCCCATGGAAAATCAAGGAGTATACTGAATTACATATGGCTTTTGTACCATTGTAAAGTCAAAAAAAATCCTAAGGCAAACCATCATAAGTCAAGAACCTTCTGTAAAACACTGGTGGAATTTTCTATGTGTGTAAATGTAATATAGATGACAACTGTAATATAAAGGTAGTAAAATGTGGTAAATTTTGTACATTTCACTTGATATGGTAAAATATTAATTTTCAATGGACATGAAAAGTTTAGTATGTATATTCTAATCCCTAAGTCACACACACACACACACACACACACACACACACACACACACCCTATACAAAGATGCAATAGATAAATTAAAATGGAATATCAGAGAATTGTTCAAATATTGTAATGCAGAAGAAGGTGGGAAAGGAGAAAGAGAAGAACTGAAAACATAGTGGACAAGCAGAAAATAAACTAGTAGAGTTAAATCCAAGCCTATCAATACTAACATTAAATGTGAATGACCTAAACACACCAACTAAAAGGCATAATATTATTAGATTGGATTTAAAAAAGAGCCAAAGTGTTTACAAGCAATTCACTTTTAAATGTAATGATGTACGTAGATTAAAAGTATAGAAGAAGATATACCATATAAATACCCGTCAAAATAAAGAGCAAGGAAAATTACCAAAGGTAAAGAAGGACATTACATACATAATGATGGAGTCAGTTCACCAAGAAGATACTAACAGTCCTAAATTTGTATATACCTAATAACACAGCTTCAAAATACATGAAATAAAAACTAGCAGAATGAAAAGGAGAAATGAATGAATCCACAATTATTATTGGAGTCTTCAACACTTCTCAGTAATGCACATGACAAGTAGACAGAAAAATCAACAACAATATAAAAGAACTGAGCAACATCATCAAACGAACCTAATTCACATGTATAGAACACTGTGCAGAAACAGCAGAAAACACATACTACTTAAGTGCACATTTACCAAGATGGATGTTATCCTGGATCAAAATCACGCTTAACAATTTCAAAAGAACTAGAAATGGATTCTTTAACCATAAGAATTTAAACCAGAAATCAGTAACAAATATATATGGAAATTTACTCCTCAAATATTTGTAAATTAAACACACTCCTAAGTAATCAGTGGGTCAAAGAGGAAGTCTCAAGGGATATTAGAAAATATTTTGAACTGAACAAAAATAAAAATACAACATATTTGTGGGATGCTCCTAAAGCAGTGCTTGGAAGGAAATTTATAAAATTAAATGCTTGAATTAGAAAAGAAAAAGAGTTTCATATCAGTAATTTAAGTTCTATCATAAGAAATTAGAAAAAGAAGAGTAAAATAAAACCAAAGCAAACAGAATGAAGGAAATAATAAAGAACAGAAATTAATGAAATTCAAAACAGAAAAACATTAAAGAAAACCACTAAAACCAAAGGGTATTACTTTTGAAAAGACCAGCCTAACAAAAAAAAAAGAAGACACAAATTACCAATACCAGGAATGAAGCACTGTAAGCAACTCTGTTGACATAAATTTTGCAGTGTAAATGAAATGGACTTTTTTTTTTTTTTTTTTAGTGAGACAGAGTTTCGCTCTTGTTGCCCAGGCTGGAGTGCAATGGTGTGATCTTGGCTCACTGAAACCTCCGCTTCCTGGGTTCAAGTAATTATCCTGCCTCAGCCTCCTGAGTTGCTGGAATTACAGGAGTGTACCACCATGCCCAGCTAATTTTGTGTTTTTAGTAGAGATGGGGTTTCTCCATGTTGGTCAGACTGGTCTTGAACTGACCTCAGGTGATCTGCCCACCTTGGCCTCCCAAAGTGTTGGGATTACAGGTGTGAGCCATGGTGCCTGGCCTAAATGGACCTTTTTTTTTCTTTGAGAGGTAATTAGGGATGTGAGGTTAAGATTGGTTGGTTTGCATATATGAAAGGCACACTTAAAGGTTAGTCTTTTACTGTCTCTAGGAATTGATTAGCTCTGGGAAGGGCAGTGTCTCCAGGATCAGCAAGGGCCCAGATTTCAAAGCATCAGAAATAAATTAAAAGGCATAGTTAATGCAATTAGTAACTGACATTGAAAACATTATTTAAATTTGTTTCAAAAGCTAAATTACTTGCTATACATCTAATTAAGTGTATAGAATATGTGTGCTAAAAACTACAAAAGTTGATGCAAGAAGTCAAAGACAACCTAAATAAATGGAGAAGTGTACTGTGATCATGGATTAATGGCTTTGAAGACTCTGTGTAGTAAAGATGTGAATCCCCCCAATTTAGCACTATTACTTTTTATGGCATCTATAGAGAAATTGACATTAATTTCATATGGAAAAACAAAAGAACTAAAATAGCCAAAGAAATTTTAAAAGTGATTAACAAGGTTGAAGTCACGTTACCCAATTTTTACACATCAAAGCTATAGTAATAAAGTGTGGTATTAGTGAAAGAGTAGACATAGAGATCAGTGAAACAGAAGAGTTTAAAATTAGACTTGTGAATTTTTTCATTGTTTTTTTTGACAAAGTGCAAAGGCAATTCAGGGTGAAGGGATGGTCTTTTCAACAGATGATATCAAAACGGTTCTACATACATTAAGAAAAAAAGACTGTGGATCTTTAGCTCACATCTTATATAAAAGTTAACTCAAAATGAGCTAAATGTAAAACTTTCAGAAGAAAATATATGAGAAAACCCTTCTGGCCTTGAGTTTAAAAAGAATTCTGTGATATGGCTTTGAAAGCACAATTCATTTAAAAAATTGAAAATTGTACTGTATGAAAATTAACGAACTTCTTCTCTACTAAAACACTAAGAGGTTGAAAAAACAAGCTGCATACTAAGAGAAAATATTGCAAACTACATATCCCACCAAAGCCGTGTAGCCAGAATATATAAACATTTCTCAAGTCAACAATTAAACAACCAACTTAATTTGAAAATGGGCAAAAGATTTCAACAGACATGTCACCAAAGAAAATACCCGGTTGGCAAATAAGCACGTGAAAAGATGCTCAACATCATTACCATTAACAAAATTCAAATTAAAACCATAATGAAATACCAGTACACATCATTTATAGAATTGCTACAAAAACTTTTAAAATAACAACAGTTTAAGTGCTGA
Organism: Cebus imitator; assembly: GCF_001604975.1. Classification (NCBI taxonomy): domain Eukaryota; kingdom Metazoa; phylum Chordata; class Mammalia; order Primates; family Cebidae; genus Cebus; species Cebus imitator. The sequence continues at coordinate 11,796,098 of NW_016107360.1, read as the reverse complement.
TGAGTATATAGAGAAACTGGAATGCTCATATTCCTAGTGATAATGCAAAATAGCACAGCCACTTCAGAAAACAATTTCATGCTTTTCATAAAGTTAAACATACACTTATCTAAAGGTTCCAGCAATCCCACTCCTAGGTAAACATTTGTCTTGGCCTGGATAAATGAAAACTTGTGTACACACAAAAACCTGTACCCAAATTCATAATCCACTAAAGCTGAAAACAACCTAAAAAATCGTATAACGGGTGAATGGATAAATAAACTCTGTAACCTTCATACAGTGAATACTACTCAGCAGTATAAAAGGATGTGCTCCTGGTACCCACAATAAAAGGTAACTTAAAGGCATTACATGAGTGAAAGAAGTCTGAAAAGGTTATAATTATATGATTATATTTCTATAACATTCTGGAAAGGCAAAACTGTGGGAGTGAACCACAGATCAGTAGGATCAAGAGTTGGGGAAGGCAAGAGGGTTTGACCACAAAATGGTAGCATGAGAGAATTTCTGAGAGTGAGAGAATTACTCTGTATACTCCCTGATGATGGTGGTTGAATGAATGTATACTTGCTAAAACTCGTAGAACTTTATGCACACATAAAATTTAGTTTTACAGCACATTAATTTCAAAATAAAGGAATCATGATTAAATATAGACATTTTCAGTAAACAAAAACTGATAAAAGTTAACACCAAGAGATGTACACTGAAAGAACATCTAAAGGTTATCCTTTGCTCCTAAAGGAAAGTCTTGAGATGTGAAAAGAAATGGTAAGGCTGAGTGTGGTGGCTCATGCCTGTAATCTCAGCACTTTGGCAGGCCACAGCAGGAAGATCACTTGATCCCAGAAGTTTGAGACCACTCTGGGCAACACAGTGAGACCTTATCTCTACAAAAAAAAAAAAAAAATCAAAAATTAGGTGGGCATTGGTGGCACATGCCTATGGTCCCAGCTACTCAGGAGGCTGAGGCAGGAGGATCACTTGAACCAGGGAGGTTGAGGCTGCAGTAAGCCACGATTGCACCACTGCACATCAGTGTGGGCAACAGAGCAAGATCCTGTCTCAATTTTTAAAAAGAGAAATGGTAAACAAGAAATGTAAATACAGAATTTGAATTTAAATGGTCTATGAGATTGGGTAATTTAAATTATTTGGATAAATCTGAAAATATCTAAACAATAATAAAATATAAATTGTGGGATTAAAGAAAGAACTAAAATACTGAACAGCAATAATGTATAAGCCAGGAAAGTCTACAGGTCTTGTGTTATATGAAAGATAGGTCAAGATGTTGATTAACTTTTGAGTTTAACTTCCAAGTATGCATGGTAAAATTTTGAAGACAATAAAAACAAAGAATATTATTTCCAAACCAGTAAAGGTAAAAAGAAAACAGAAACAACTCCTGAAACAATTTAAAGAACAGGAAAGGAGGGCAAATAAAAATCACATAGAGGAAAAGCACAAAGTGAAATTGTAGGAAAAAATGGATTAAATGTGCCAAATTAAAGACAGGTGTTTTTCATGTTGGATTTTTAAAAACTCCTTCTGAATCTTGTTTATAAAACAAAGAAAGTATAAGTATCTTTTTGACCATGCAAACTCCAACCAAAAGAAATATGGATTTATAAATATCTAATAAATGGGTTAATTAAACATGACAGTTCTTAAGATTAAAAAACACTGTTAGGGATAAAGGATCATTACTAACGATTAAAAGGCTTAAACAAAAAGATATGACAGTGTAAACTTATATGTACTGTACCTAATAACCTCAGAAATGTATAAAGCAAAAAATTGTAGAACCACAAGAAGAAATTTATAAATGTCTACTATCACAGTGGGACCTTTCAGTATGCTTCTCTCAGACAGTTGATGATCAAACAACAAAAATATTGGTAAATATATAGACTTGAATAACACAGTAAATTTTATGAGATGGACATATGTAGAACCTCATACTCAGCAATTGAAGAAACTTATTTCTCATGACACATCAAAAAATTGACTACACAGTAGGCCACAAAGCAAGTCTCCAGCATCACCAAATCTGTATCTTATAGGCTGATTCTTTGACTACAATACAATTTAATCAGGAGGAAAAATACAATTAAAACCTATACATTTAAAATTTAGAATCACATTTCTAAAGAATTTTTTTTAGTCAAAGAAGTCATATAAGAAAAAAATGTTAGAACTGAACAATAATGAAAATACTGTATAGTAAACTGGGATGCAGCTGCAGCAGGACTTTTAAGGAAACTGAGGCCAGGTGCAGTGGCTCGCACATGTAAATCCCAGCACTTTGGGAGGCCAAGGTAGGCGCATCATGAGGTCAGGAGTTCAAGACCAGCCTGGCCAAGATGGTGAAACTCCATCTCTATTAAAAATACAAAAATTAGCTGGGCGTGGTGGTACGTTCCTGTAATCCCAGCTACTCAGGAGACTGAGTCGCAAAAAAAAAAAGAAGAAGAAACTGAAAATGCAAGTTTTGAGTGGAATTTGAGAATATAAGGGGACAAGGTAAGTATAAGAAAACTTAAGTATTTTTTCCATTATAACTTACACAGTATAAAGTAAAATGAACTTAAGAAGTGAATAATCCAGTTTAAAAATGGACAAAGAATTTGAACAGACATTTCTCCAAAGAAGATATACAGATGACTAATAAGCACATGAAAATGTGCTCTGTATTACTAACCATTAGGGAGGGGCAAATCAAAACCACAGAGAGATTATATTTAACACTCATGAGAATGGCTATTACTGAAACAACAAATAGAAAATGAGTGGTGTTGAGAATGTGGAGAAATTAGAACCCTTGTGCACTGTTGGTAGTAATGTAAAATGGTGCAGCCACTGTGGAAAATTATATTGGTGGTTCCTCAAAAAATTAAACATGTAATCACCATATGATCCAGAAATTTGACTTCTGAGTATATACCCAAAGAATTGAGAGCACATATGTTTATAACAGCAGTGTTCATAGTAACCAAAAGGTGTAAACCATCTCCATGTCCATCATTGGATGAATGGACAAACAAAATGTGGTATATGTATGTAATGGAATGCTATTTAGCATTAACATGGAATGGAATTTGGATGCATTCTAGAATGTGGATGAACCTTAAAGACATTATGCTAAGTGAAATAAGCCAGACACAAAAGGGCAAATATTATATGATTTCCCTTATGTGAGATACCTAGAATAGTCAAATTAATAGAGATAGAAAATAGAACAGTTGTTAACCAGGCATGGTGGCAGGTAGAATAGGGAAATATTGTTTAATAGGTACAGAGTTTCAATTTGGGTTAATGAAAAAGTTCTGGAGATGGTGGTGATGGTTACATAACAATATGAATGTACTTAATGCCACTGAACTGTACACTTAAAAAGTGTTAAAATGGTTATGTTATGTATGTAAAAAATTACTAAATAAAAATCCAGAAATGAAACTTAAATGATTAATAATCATGACTGACTTGAATTTTACTATTAGACAAGATTCTTAGGGTTAAGGAACAAAATGCAGCTGTTTGCTCTTTTTAAGAAATATCAGAAACAAAATTATATTAAAGGCTAACAATAAAGAAAAGATCTATTTTTGGGGGGCACAGTATACACTACTCAGATGACAGGTGCTCTAAAATCTCAGCCTTCACCACTATACAATTCATCTGTGTAACCAAAAACCAATTGTACCCCAAAAGCTAATGAAATACAAAATATTTTAAAATAAATGAAAAAAAGGCTGGGCACAGTGGCTCACACCTGTAATCCCAGCACTGTGGGAAGCAGAGGCAGGTGGATCGCTTCAGGCCAGGAGTTCAAGACCAGCCTGGCCAACATGGCAACACCCCGTCTTTAGTAAAAATACAAAAAATTAGCTGGTGTGGTGGCACATGCCTATAATCCCAGCTACTTGGGAGGTGAAGCAGGAAAATCGCTTGAACCTGGGAAATGGAAGTTGCAGTGAGCCAAGATCACGCCACTGCAACTCCAGCCTGGGTGACAGAGCGAGACTCTGTATCAAAATACTACTGCTAATAATGATAGAAATAAACAAGATATGATAATACTACTGCTAATAATGATAGAAATAAGAAATAAACAAGATATGATACTACAAAAACTAAAATTTAAGGCAAAATTTGCAACGAACAGGGATGTCTTACAATGGAACAAAATGGCACAACTTGTGAAGAGTTTATGTATACAGCATTATTATATATCAGTGAATAAAGGCAAAGCCTTTTGAAATTTAAGAGTTTGATTTAAAACTACAATTATATTGGAAATTTATAATAATTCTCTCAGCATTTGACAGATCAAATGACAACACATATAAAAGTAATTAATAGTTAGACTTAGTTTAATAGACTACTACAAATAGAGAATATACTTTGTTACCACATTTCCATGGGGAGAACTGGCCAAGATAAAACCTTTAAAGATTCAGAAATAGAAAATTGTTTCACATTCTCTAATCACAAGGACATACATGGTTTTTGTGATCCCTAATCATAAGGACAAGTATAGGTTTTTGTTTTTTTTGTTATTGTCATTTTATGAGACAGAGTCTTGCTCCGTTGCCTAGGCTAGGCTGCTGTGCAGTGGCGTGATCATAGCATACTGCAGCCTCAACCTCCTGGGCTCAAGTGATCCTTCTGCTTCAGCCTCCTAAGAAGCTGGGACTGCAGGTTGGGGCCACCACACCTGGCTAATTATTTTTTAAATGTTTTCAAGAGGTGAAATCACACTGTTTTGCTTAGGCTGGTCTTGAACTCCTGGGCTCAAGCAATCCCCATGCCTTGGTCTCATAAAGTACTGAGATTATAGACATGAGCCACTGTACCCAGCCTAAATACAGTTTTAGGCTGCATTTTGGGTTGATTTGTGGGCTCCCAAAATTCATATGTTGAAATCCTTAACCCAAGTATCTCAGAATATGACCTTCTTTGGAGACATGATCCTCACAAAGGTAATCAAGTTACAGTGAGGTCATTAAGGTGGGCCTTAATTTAATATGATTGTTCTCCTTATAAAAAGGGGAAATTTGGATACAGACACACATAAAAGGAAGATGATCGGAAGACACAGGGAGAAAACAGTCATCTACAAACTAAGGAGAAAAATCCTGAAACAGATCCTTCCCTCACAGCCCTCCAAAGGAACCAATCCTACCAACACCTTAATCTGAGACTTCTAGCCTCCAGGATTGTCAGACAGTACATTTCTTTTGTTTAAGCCGCCCAGTTTCAGGTACTTTGTTATGAGAGCCCTAGCAAACCAATACAGCTGTCATTTCAAACTTGAAAGTATTCTGCTGTATAGTTTTAAGATCAGAGAAGTTTTAAGCTGAAGTAAATGAAAATGAGAACATTTTACCTAGAAAATATGAGGGATTCCTCCTTTCCTGAATGGGGTTACTCCCCCTTACAAAGTTAAAACTGTGAAAGAGATTTCATAGACTTTAAATGCTTTTGTTTTTTTGTTTTGAGTCTGAGTCTTGCCCTGTGGCCCAGGCTGGAGTGCAGTGGTGTGACTATGACTCACTACAGCCTCAATCTCCTGGGTTCAAGCAGTCCTCTTGCTTCACCCTCCCATGTAGCTTGGACCACAAGTACATGTCACTATACCTGGCTAATATTTAAATTTTTTGTAGAGGTGGAGTCTCACTTTGTTGCCCAGGCTGGTTTCAAATTCCTGGGCTCAAATGATCCTCCTGCCTTGGCCTCTCAAAGTGCTGGGATTACAGGTATGAGCAACCACACGTGGCTAAATTCTTTTTATAATTAAAAATATATTGAAAATTGGCTGGGCATGGTGGCTCACATCTGTAATCCCAGCACTTTGGGAGGCTGAGTTGGTGGATTGCTTGAGCTTGGGAGTTTGAGACCAGCCTGGCAAGATGGCAAGACCCCACCTCTACTAAAAATACAAAAAAGTAGCCAGGTACAGTCATTCACTCCTTTGGTCGCAGCTATCTGGGAGGCTAAGGTGGGAGGATTGCTTGAGCCTGGGAGTTGGAAGTTGCAGTGAGTCAAGATTGTGCCACTGTATTCTTGCCTGGGCGACAGAGCAAGACCCTGTCCCCAAAAAAATTGAAAATAAGCTGAGCCTCTAAAACTCAAGAAATTAGAAGAAAACAAACATAAACCAATTTAAATAAGAAAAATGTGATAAATATGGTCATTGGAATTAGGAAATTAGTTAACAGCAAGAAAAATAGAATTGTTGAATAAAACCAAGAACTGGTCTTTCAGAAGACATCTTTAAGAAGTTTCACCAAGAAAAATAGAGAAACCATGAACATCAAGAATGAGATAAGAGACTGCACACAGATATGGATGAAATGATAAGGAATTATAAGCTTGGGGTCAGAAAAGTGGGAAGTCCAGAGGAAATATGTGATTTTTCTAGGAAAAAATAAGTTATCAAAATTGATTCAAGACATAAACACATGAGTAAACTTCCAATGACCAAAGATATTCAAATACCCATTACTAAAAAGGAACAAAATAAACATGCTTTTGAAAGACAAATCTTATGTAGTCTTCAAGTAATACTTAGTTCTTGTATATTGTGCTATGGCTGAATGTGTCCTCTCCAAAATTCAGGTGTTAATACTTACTGGCCAATGTAAAGATATTAAGAAATGGGGTCTTTAAGAGGTGATTAGGTCATGAGGGCTCCTCCTTTCCTGTATGGGAGTAGTCCCCCTTATAAAAGGAATTCATGGAGGGAGTTTGTTCTGCTTGCCCTACTCTCTTCTGCCATGTGAAGACATAGTGTTCCTCTCCTCTGGAGGGGATACAGCAAGGAGGTGCCATCTTGGAAACAGAGAGCAGCTCTCACCAGACAACTGAACCTGTTGGTGCCTTGATCTTTGACTTCCCAGCCTTCAAAACTGTGAAAAAATACATTTCTGCCCTTTGTAAATTTCTCAGTCTGATATTTTGTGATAGCAGCACAAAACAGAAGACAATATTTAACTATATAATATAGTTGAATATTATTCTAGCTTCTAAGATCTAGAATAGTGCTTAACAAATTTAACACGAAAAGTGCAAGACCTATATGAGGAAGATGACAAAACTATTAAGGCAAAGTGAGATCTTGAATAAATGGAGACACCACTTATCTGCTTGGGAAAGCATGTAAACATGTCTATTCTCTTGAGAGAATATATAAATTTTAATACAAAGCCACATTGTTTCTTAAAAAAAAATCTTAGGCTCATCTGGGAGAATAAGTAAATGAAAAATGCCAATTTCTTTTTTTTCTTTTTTTTAAGATAGAGTCTCACTCTGTTATTCAGGCTGGAGTGCAGTGATGTGAACATGGTTAACTATGCTCAGCCTCCTGAGTGGGTGGGACTATAGGCATGTATTACCATCTCCAACTAATTTTAAAAAATTTTGTTGAGACATGTCTCACCATGTTGCCCAGGCAGGTTTCCTGGGCTCAGGCTCTATCCTCTTTTATTTTCCTTTATCCTCTATCCTCCTGCCTCGGCCTCCTAAACATTATAGGCACCTGCCCCCAAAATTTTTTTAATAAGTTAATCCTAACTCCATAAATGTCAGAACACAGTATAAAGTTACAGTGATTAAAACAGCATGATATTTGTTCAAGAATAAACAGACTGGGAGAGTTAGGTCCCCAGAGAGACCCTCATATATAGGTACTTGGAATCTGAGTAAGGCAACCAAATCAATGGGGAAATGAATTATTTAATTTATTGGGGGGGGTAAATCCCTACTTCACACCATACACTGAAAATAAATAGTAGATGGATTAAATAACTGATTGTTTAAAAAAAATTGTAAGAAGACAAAAATCTAAGAGAATATTTTCAAAATCTTAGAATGAGGAATACCTTCTGAAGCAAAATATACAATCAAAAACCATTAAAAAAATTAACGGATCCAATAATTGAAAACACGCACACATCTTTGTGACAAGATGAAAAGTTAAAAGGCAACAACAGACTGAGGGAAATTATTTACAAAATATATAACAGAGTAGACATAAAATCTATAATTAACAAGAAAAAGACCAAGAATCAAGAGAAAAGTAGAGAAATATACGATAGGCAGTTTACTGAAGAACAAACCCAGTGAACTATGTAAAAAGATACTCTCCTTTTCTAGAGGACACAGAATGACTTCAGTGTATCAAGCATTGCTTAGTCTTTCACAGTCCTGTTAAGGTAGATATTATTCAGTTCATTTAACAAATGAGAAAACTGAGTCTTAGAATTAGTAACTAATTCCATTATAATGGAAAAGTAATCTATAGTTTCCAAAGCCCTATAGGAAAAAATAAAAATAAAAAAGAACTAGGAAAACTTACTAATCCAACAGAAGGCAGGAGAGAAGAAAAAAAAAAAAAAAAAAAAAAAAACTCAAGGAAAAATGAAAGTGAATAGTAAATACAAATAGTAAGTTAGAAATAAGTCTAATCACAATGAATATAAATAGATTAAATTCACTTTTCATCAGATTGCATTTAAAAAAATCTAGCTGTGTACTCCATATGAGACATACCCGCACTTAAAAAAAAATGGCAACACTGAAAGATTAAGCATAAAGGCAGAGAAAAATCCACTGAAAAAATATTAACTGGAAAATTTTATGTCAGAATCAACAAATTAGTAGCTGAATATGGACAGGTGAGGAAGAAGTCAAATAATTCCAAACTCGCATTTCCCAACGCATAGCCCCTGAGAAAATTAATTCCGAGAAGTTTCCTTGAAATTTAGTAAAAAAATAAGAGAAATGATGTGTTCTCTATTCCCCACCCCCCCACCCCCGGAAAATATTCAAGGTGGCTATTTGCCTATTAAAATAAGTCCAGAAGTTCTTAGACATCTGTTTATTTGGCCACAAAACCTTTAATCAATTTGAGGAACTTTTTTTGTGGAGAATGACTCATGTTGATAGGAAATTACTAGGATAGCTCTCGGTAGCTCTCAAGTGGAAACGAACTAGGGTGTCAGTGACTAGAATTGAGGACTTGGTGCCAGTTTCCATTTTTCTGTTATTATCTGTGTCTGCTATGCTTTGCATGTCAACCTCATTAGTGTTTACTGTAGACACTCTTCATGTGAGTTTCAACCTCAGTTTAGCAGTTCAGGGCATAATGCTATTGGTTTTGTTGGATTTGCTTGGCCCTCCATGGACTAGTGACTGTTGCCGAGAGGCTGGGGGTACCTTTACTGTCCATGAGTACAGCCCTTTGGCCAGAGGGGCAGGACTTACTATCAGAAGGGGGCGGATGAGAAGCCTTACTGGCCAGAAACAAACAATACATATCTATACATTTATATCACTGTAAATTTGGGAAACGCTGCCATAAGTGTTGTAATGGTAATTTCATAACTGAATGGACATGCAGGAGACCAATTTGGGGTCTATTTGAGGGTAGGAGAACAAAAGGTGTTTGGACATGTTGAATTCATTGTGCTACTGAGGGCCAGTAGTAAGAATTAGCTATTAGGTAGTTGAAATTTTGACTCTAGACTTGGAACTGACAAGTTGACTCTTGTCTTTGTACTCGGTGTTCTACTGAAACAAGTTGTATATAGTCAGGAGGTGGGTTGTATTAAGATTTGAGTAGGGAAAGGCCATTATCCATGAGATACGTTTATGTATTTGGCTTAGTCTTTAATTTTTTAAAAAAAAGAGCAAGAATCACATCCTTTTTGCTGTGATTAATTCTCATGAAACCGGAAGAACAGTTCTCCCCACTTAAATTACCACCATTAAGCAGTGGTTGCCATTATCACATATAGAGAATTCTGTAAAAATTTTATTCCAAGGTTTTAGTACTTGAAGTAGACCAAAAATACCTTTTTTTTTTTTCCCCCCTGAGACCGAGTCTTGCACTGTCACCCAGGCTATAGTGCAGTGGCACTGTCTTGGCTCACTGCAATCTCCGCCTCCTGGGTTCAATCAATTCTCCTGCCTCAGCCTCCCGAGTAACTGGGACTACAGGCATGTGCCACCATGCCCAGCTAATTGCTTTTGAATTTTTAGTAGAGACGGGGTTTCACCACGTTGGCCAGTATGGTCTTGATCTCCTGACCTCGTGATCTGTCCACCTCAGCCTCCCAAAGTGCCGGGATTACAGTTGTGAGCCACCGTGACCAGCCTAATTTTTTAAACTACTTCCCAGAGGAGTATTTTCTGCTCAATAAGGAAACAATCACGTGGCATCCAAAGTCTATACTCGCAGTATTGTGTCCTTTGTCCTCCCGCAAATCTGGTTAGTTACCCTTCCTTAATGTTATATGAATGCATCAGCAGAAATGGTTGCAAAAGGCTATGCATTGGCTGAGGGACTAGCAAGAATGGCAGAGTGGACCATACTCAACTCATATGTAGCAGTTGGCACCTTCTTTAACTGTACCCCACACCCCAAAATATATGAGAGTCCACATTGTCAGGGGATTTTCATGTGAAAGAGAGAATTCCTGGTTAGCCATGTGTAGCTTATTAGCACAGCCTTCTCTTAATCTTTAGTTTCTTGCTGTCCCCAGTTTTCTATTTGCTGCCGGGTTATCATCTTGCCTTGTGCTTATTTATTACTTTCTACCCTCTCTTCTTTGACAGCCATCACTTCCTGAATTACCTACCCTCAGAGTTATAACAGAACTCATGTGAATCAATTTTCTTTAAAGCAGAGGGCACATGATTATTATGCCTGTTTTTCTTCTCCAGCAAACTAGACAGGGATTAGGGATGGGAGGAGACCCAGAAGTATTGGTGGTAATTGGATTACTCAGAATTTGGTTACTGGCCTTATTTTACTTTGTGATTGTTAATGCTGAATGAAAGGAATGCATGTGAAATTTGTAGGAAAATATCCAACTCCTATCACAGAAATGTTACAAACTACGTGTTGCCTGAAGAAAATAAAATAGAAAGACATTACAATTGCAAGCTATAGATCTCTTATTTGGCTTTTAAAAATAACTTTTGGCCAGGCACGGTGGCTCATGACTGTAATCCTAGCACTTTGGGAGTAACTGACCTGACCTCACGTGATCCGAGGCCATCGGGAGGCTGAGGCAGGAAAATCACTTGAACCCGGGAGGCAGAGGTTGCAGTGAGCTGAGGTCACACCACTACTGCACGTAGCCTGGGCGACAAGAGCGAAACTGTCTCCGCCCCCCTCCGCCCCCCCCCCCAAAAAAAAAAAAAAAGACTTTTACGCCAGGCACTGTGGCTCACTCCTGTAATCCCAACACTTTGAGAGGCTGAGGCAGGCAGATCACCTGAGGTCAGGAGCTGGAGACAAGCCTGGCCAGCATGGCGAAACCCGGTCTCTACTAAAAATACAAAAATTAGCTGGTTGTGGTAGTGGGTGCCTGTAATCCCAGCTACTTGGGAGGATGAGCCGGGAGAATCACTTGAACTTGGAGAGGTTGCAGTGAGTGGAGATCATGCCATTTTACCCCTGGGCAACAAGAGAGAAACTCCATCTCAAATAAATAATAAAAATAAAGACTTAAAAGCTGAAAGATATATTATTTGCAAGACAGAGTTTTAAAAATCATATTTTCCAGGGGCATTAAGTTAACTCTCTTTGTGCTCCAGATACTTAGCTTTCAGGAGCTTAGAGTTTCATTGTAAACCAACATTGTACACTGTCTTGATCTGAGGTGAATGCCAGGGAATTGCTTTTTAGTGATTTTTAGAATGAAAGAAAACCATTTCATTCTCTGATTTGCCCTTTCCTTTAAAAACCCCACTCTGCATTTCTGTCTGACGGCTTCTGTACTGCACTGGTCCTCCTCAAGCCAGCCCAGCTCCATGCAGAACATTCTGTTGCTCTTTCAGCATAAGCAGGTCTATTGTGATATTTATCTGAATTCAAGCAAAGCTAATTAAAAGAGCTGCTGACAGTTGTTGTGATCTGACTTTGACTGCAGCTTGATGGTCATTATGGGTAAATAATGAACCAGGTCTGCAAATGTAGCAGCTGCCAACTTGGGATAGAAGAACGGCTATTGCTTCCAATTTAAGGATCTATCGACCGCTTCTCTTCTCCCTGCAGATCTTCTGCAGAAAACTAATGTTTTCTGCTGCTGTGTATTGTGGTTTCAGCTGTTTCAGATATAGCCTATAATTTCCTTCTTTAATATTTAACTTAGGACATTATTAGCTTTCAGGCTTAACAACTTTTCTATTTTAAAGAAGTTCAGCTTTGTCCTTGTGTAGCTGTAACTATCTAATCAGCTATAGTTTATATGCATTTAATTTGTGTATTGTGCAGGAAATGGCTAGTATATATGAGCAAGGTATAGCTTTATTAAGTTGTTTCACAATCCCATGTAAATGCCTCTTCTAAAGAAAATAGATGCATGACCCTTGCTATTGTTTTCTTAAAGATAAACACATACCAAATCTCAGTTTTGAGTTTTGTTCACTTTGTCAATGGCTTATGAAATATTTTGATGCAAAGCTCTATCCATTCAGAGGAACTGCTGCAGTGACTTTCATTAAAATGCAATATTGCATATATTGTCACTCCATCATGAGCTTTTCCTTGTCCTATTAGCGAGTAGGAACAGGTGCATTAAGGTAAAAGAGAAGGCAAATTGCATTCATAGATTAATATTCTTCCTGCAGATTTTTCATACTTGTGACATACAGTTTCTGGATTTAAAAGTCACATTTTAGAATTTAACACAAGGCAGCACTTAACAACACATCCCTAGCATTTATTCGACTGCCATAGAAAAGACTGTCTGCATTATGTAAAGTCTGAGGATACAGTGGTGCTTTGTGCATAATGCAGCAGAGCTTTGAGATCTTGCTGGGAGGAAATGATCCCAAACATGCCCCTGAAAGACAAGTCTTACTCTGAAAAATAATGATGAAAAATTGCTTATTTCTTCATGTGTTTGTGTCTGTGTTTATTTCAGGAAAAGCTAACTAAACTTTGTTTATCTGACTCCAGAAGAGTGCTGTGTTTTTGCTTTTCTGTTTCCAGCTTGGATAATGCCAGAAATAGTGTTAACAAGGGGCTATGTTATGCTGGCTTATGTTAAACCAGATCACCCCTAACATGTGCAGAGCCATTCATCTGTGTCACCAAAACCCAAGAGAACATCTGACATGGACTCTGAAACAGAAACAGTGATCACTTACAAATCAAACATGGCACGCTCTAAACTGATTGTGCACGGCAATCTTTTCTAGAAAGGACAACTAATTGAACATGATAAAGTGTAAAGTTAATTAACACCCTTAAATTTGTTGATTACTTTCACGGGATTATATTGTTCGTTGAGTAGCAGCTTTCTGTCCCAGCTGTCGCCTTTTTCTGTGAATGTCGCTGGTAAACAATAGAGACACCATAACAAGTCGTAAATGGTCCCTGTGACAGCAGCCCCTTGTGAGGCTGCATCTGTAGAAAATGATTAGAACAATTGCATTTTAAAGACGGCTCACATTGCAGCCCACGTCCCATTGGTCCTCTTCTTGATCTCTTTTGATGGCAAACTGGTTAAAACATTTAAGTTCTTTTGAGTAAATTAAGTGATTTACTATGTTTTGCTATATATCAATAGAAGTGCTTTGGCGGCAATATTTTTACAGTATTAAAGACAGATATAATTTCATTTGTTCTTTTTAGTTTCCCATCTCTTTCCTCTTTGGATTTGAAGACTTCTTTCCAATAGCCATAGAATTGAAAATAATCTCCTTATTTTTAATTTGGGAGTGGTGAGTCTAAGTTATCAGCACCTGCATCATGGTTTATCTACTATAATTCTTTGGGTCAGCTTTTCAGTAAGGCTAAATTCCAAATTTCAGCTCTTTGCTACTGTTAGGTCAAAGACTTAGATGTGTTTAAGCTGAATAGATTTACTTGTTTAAAATTTTTTTTGGCAGTAAAAATAATATTTTATTCCACCCCCTCCCACCCTCCCTCCTCTGTTTAAATTTTTTATAACATTTGTGTAATAGCTATATACCTTTCTAATGTATTGTTTCATTTGAGTTTCAAAGTTAGTATGGCCAGTGTTTTTATCACTGTTTTCAGATGAAGAAACCAAGATTGAGAGATGTGATAACTTGTCCAAGAGGTGTGACACTGCACTATGATTTCTTTCCAAGTTTTTAAAATCAATCACATTTTTCACTTTTAACTCTTCATAAGAATGAACCTATACATGTACATTTATGCTTACATGTTTATGCAGAAGTGAAAATGCCATTACCACATGTGAAGAATCATGCTGCCCCAAAGTTGAGCTTTTAAAAAAAGGAATCGACAAATAAAAATTGTATATATTGTATACATGTTTGGAAATATGCATACATTGTAGATTGGCCAAACTGAGCTAATTAGCTCACATACGAACCGTGTGTGTGTATGTGGAAGGGGACAGTGTGGTGAAGTTGCTTAAAAATCTACTCTCAGGGCCAGGCACAATGGCTCACACCTGCAATCCCAGCACTTTGTGAGGCCAAGGCAGGTGGATCACGAGGTCAGGAGTTCAAGACCAGCCTGGCCAAGATGGCAAAACCCTGTCTTTAGTCAAAAATACCAAAAAATTAGCCAGGTGTGGTGGCAGTGCCTGTAATCCCAGCTACTCTGGAAGCTGAGGCAGAGAATTGCTTGAACCTGGAAGGCTTAGATTGCAGTGAGCCAAGATTGTGCCATAGCACTCCAGCCTGGGTGACAGAGGGAGACTCCATCTCAAAAACAAAACAAAATCTACTCAGTAAATTTCAAGAATATAATAAACATTGATACTAAAAAGTTGAGCTTTTTTGATAAACGAGAAAACATTGTCTTTAATGAGTATTCTTGGTCATTTTATTAGCCATTGATAGCTGCCTGCCTTCTAAGAAGAAAATTAACATTTATCAGACACATGCCATGTGCTGGGTGCAAAGATTCAAACAGCTCATGTCCATAAGGATCTTAATAAGACACACCAGAAAAATCATTGATTAGAGTAGTATAAGTGCTTTATTAGAGACATCACCAGGAATGTTTTAAGGATAGAGAAAGGAGGGTCATGAAATACTTCTCAGAGTTGAGTTTTGAAAAACAGGCAGGAGTCAGGCAGGCAAAGAAGGCATGGAAGGGTATTTCATGTGAGGGAACAGCCCAAGATAGGCATGGGTACCTGAAAAATCATTACACATTCTGGCATTACGAATAGTCTCAGCATGCATCAAGTGGTAGTTTTTGTTGCAAGCATAGATGAGGAAATCAGAGAAGTGATTAGGATTCACTGACAAGGAAAATAAAGATTTAAAAAGCAGAGATCATTTAAGGAGAGAAGAGAAAATTCATTGCTTCCTACAACTCAAGACAGAAGAGAAGGTACAGTAAGTTATGTAGTTCTCCTTTTTGCTGAAGCATAAATATACAGGCACTTCAGAAAGAATAACAATGGAGAAAAAATGGGAGGAAATTGAGACTACATAAGAAATGCTAATATTGAATAATGTTTTCAGTTGCTGGTTATTTTCATGATAATGTATAATTTAAGACTGGAGCCTGTTTTTCTTCTTATATCAAATAAAACTGCCCAAAGATTAGGAGACAGATAAGCATAAATGTTAGAATGAGGTGATTTATTTTAATTTTTACCTCTTTTATAGCCAGAAGGCTAAGATTAGCCTGAAAAGGATATAAAGCAAGAACCAAGCTTTAATTCAGTTTATCTTGCAAAAAAAAGTCACTATTTTTGATGCAAAAATGTGAAAACGTTGTTCATTACTTCATTTGCTATTCCTGCATGAGGTTCCAAATGAGAATTTTTAAAAATATGTAACTCAGTTCAAGGAAGAGATATGCTGGCTCCCAAACAGGGTTTCTCAAGACTTCTAAGATACTCAGATTCATATTTGAGATTTGTTGTGAGATAGTATGGTTTCTTTATTGTTCTTAATACGGATTTTGTTCTTTTGAAAATTCTATTTTATTTTTTAATTGACAAAAATTGTTTATATTTAGCATGTACAACATGATATTTTAAAAGATGTATATATTGTGGAATGGCTAAACTGAGCTAATTAACATATGCATTACTTCACATACTATTTTTGTGATAAGAGCACTTAAAATCTCTTTTAGCAATTTTCAAGGATACAGTACATTGTTATTAACTATAATCACCATGTTGTACAATAGGTCTCTTGAACTTATTTCTCCTTATTTCTTATTTGCTGCTCTCTAATTTTTTGCTCTCATAAGCAAACCCACATTGGTTGTGAAGAGAGGTAGAGTATTATGTGCATTTAGATAACAGGCAGAACCTCAGCATCTAATAAAAAGCATACCAGATTACTTGCTCAGTTCATGTTAGTTTAACCTGCTCTGAACTAGATTTGCAAATGGATTCAGAATACCTATATTCTTAACAGAGTTTTTATATGCCTACCCACAGTTGACAGCAAGAATATTGCTCTTTGAGAACAATTTGTTTTCTTTTTCATCCCTTCTCTTTCTGATAATTCATTATTCTTTCAATGACGAAGGTTTGAAAAATGAAAGGAGGAATTGGGATTTGGTGGCAATTGCCCTCATTCATCTGACACTGGTTTATGATGCTACCTTTTGGCATTTTCTTCTGTTATACATCTCTTTTCCCTAATTATATTTTGGACTTTTTGAGTACAAAGACTAGGTTTTATATCTACCATGACTTTACGTTTTGGACTTTCTGTGATAGCCGTATTTCAGGTAGTCTCTGAATATAACAGCAAACAAGTCCTTATTTTTCATTCAGAAAATATGCTTACTCGTTGAATCTTTACACAGAGCACAAAGATCTAGCAGGTTGTTAAAGGCACTGAATAAATATTTGCTGATTATATTTTTCTTCTTTGGACCTCTATATAACTGTATACCCTCTAATAGCATGAATCTGACTCTTTGATTAGCCATATGCTTTTTCCTTATCCCTTCCCCTACCTCCATTCTCCAACTTCCCCCTCCCCCCATCGTCACAAGTACAAGATTTCAAACTCCTTGAGCACAAGGATTGTTTCTTCCTCAATCCCAGGGTTGAAGACCACTGAAGAATGGATCTCCAGTGATCAATTTTTTTATGTCAACTGTAAGTAGGTGTGGAAGGAAAGAAGGAAGCTAGTTTAGCAAATGGAGTCTTCTATGATACTTTTTTTGAGATAGAGAAGCTGACTTAGAGACTTTGTGCTTAGATTTAAAAGTGTTTCTCCACTATAAGGCTTATTAAAATCAAAACAGACTATCAAGAGAAGTGACAGATGTCTATCACTTTAAAATCAGGGTAGTCAGATACCCATGTTGCATGGTTTGGTCACTTGCCTTTTCATGTACTTGTACAAATGAGTTCAACGTTTCCGATTGTAGTATTATGGGAAAGAAACACTGGAGACATCATCACAGGAAAATGTTAGAAAAAGCACTAAAGGCAGCCACAAATATTTAGGCTTTTTAGAGTTAATTAATGTAGTTACATGAGAACATTTTCTTTTTTCTCATTTGGAACTATTTTTTTTTTGTACAAAGTAAAACATGCCATGGTTTTATGTATTAATATGATAAATGCAGGGAATTGGATGATTAGGAACTTGAAACCCCAAAATTACAGAATTTCAAAAGCTTAAAAGTAGTTCAATGATAATTTTCTGTAACCACTTCACATCATAGATGAAGAAACAGGGTGAACAGCATTTAATGACGTGCTAGAATGATGGAAATGCTTTGTCTCTGATCCTTGGCATCTCGGGCATATCTTGCGAGAGCAGTTATCACACAGTATTATAGTCGTCCTTTGTTTCCTTGACTTTCCTTCTCTCTTGCCTCCTGAGAATCTCTTTTGTACTAGAGTTAGTGGATGTGAGTGAATGAGCCAACAATCACTGCCCTCATGGAGGCTAGTATTATTATAGGGAATACAGACCAGCAACAAATGAAAGTGTTAAAGAGGTGATGATAATTGCTATGAATAAAATTGAAGCAGGAAAAGGAGAGAGTGATGAGATGCCATTTTAGATTGTTAGGCTGAGTGATCAGGAAACCCCTCTCTGAAGAGGTGAATTTTGAACAGAGACTTGAATAAGCTTAACTATACCAATCATGAATATCTGGGTGAAGAATATTTCGGGCAAAAGGAATAGTAAGTTCCAGGCTTTGAGATGGGAACATACTTCACCTGTTTCAAGAACAGCAAGGAGGCCAAAGTGGCTGGAAAGCAGCAAGTGATGGGAAGAATGCTATGAAATGAAGGAGGAGAGGTAGCCCAGAGCGTATCACGTAGGGCCTTGTAGGACTTGGGATTTTATGCCGAGAGCGATAGGAAGTCTTTGGAGGGTTGGGAATAAGGAACAAACATGAACTGGGTGAACCAGATTTATATTTTAAGAGGATTCCTCTAGCCACTATATGGAGAATAGACTTCAGAGACAAGAGGAAAAGGGAGATCAAGTAGGAGACTATTGCAGTAGCCCAGGCAGAGCATGCCTGTGGCTTAGACCAGGGTGGTAGTGACGGACAATGAGAGAAGTGGCTGGATAACCAGTATGTAACTTCTTAGGGGCAGGGACATTTGTGATTCATCCTTCACCCAAGAGCTTACCACAGGGCCTGCTACTTAGTAGGTGACCAGTTAATTGTGTTGAATAGATAAAAACAAATGCAGATTTCTTGTATCTTTCCCATTCACTAAGCTGCCATTGAAAGATTTTGCAAGAAGTCTTTACAGTGATGTAATCTTAACATAGTGGCTATAGACCATTATAGTTCTTCTTAACCTGCACCAGCCTGCTTCTGTTATTTATAGATGCAGCCCAAACCCGCTAACACTTAAAAACAAAGGGTAAAATTATCCCAGAGAAGACAATGGCTTAGGTAACTAGGAAAAATGCCCACTTCACAAATTCAAATTAAAAAGTATTAAGTCCTTACATTAAAGTAGCATTTTTAGCTGGGCATGGTGGCTCACACCTATAATCCCAGCACTTTGGGAGGCCAAGGCAGGAGAGTTGCTTGAGCCCAGGAGTTGGAGACCAACCTAAGCAATAAAGTGAAACCCTGTCTCTATCAAAACAAATAAAAAACCTAACAGCCAGGCACAGTGGCACATGCCTGTAGTCCAAGCTGAGGTGGGAGGATTGCTTGAGCCTGGGAGGTTGAGGCTGCAGTGAGCTATGATCATTGCACTGCAGCCAGTGTGACAGAGCAAGGGCATGTCTCAAAAAATAAATCGCATTTTTATTTTATAGCATATGTTTACATATTCACAGCCAGTCTATGAAGAAGTTATTAATACTTTTCCCATTTATACACCAAGACTCAAAAGTTAAATAATTTGTCACACAGCCAGCAAGTGGCACATCCCTAAAACAAACTATAACATTTCCAGATTCTTTACCCTTTCTATGATGCTTACTAATTATCAACCACCCATTTGTTGAATATATCATGCACTGTAATAGATAATGGGGATGCTGGCAAACCACGACCCCAGTGCTCACTTTATAGGAGTTTATAATGGAGGCATCAGACAAGAAAATCCAAGATTTTAATAAGCTTTGATAAATGCTATAATAGAATTAAGCGCAGGGTGGATTTTAGTTTTGTATATACAATTACTGAAATATATAGTAAAATAAATATTTCTTCCAGTATTCTAGCAGCTACCTGAGTATGCATTCTGTATATTTATGTTTTAGAAAATGGATTTGAATTAAAATGGCATGTCATTGTAATACATTTCTTCTTTATTTTTAGTAGACATAAAAATCTATACAGTGTCTTCTGAAATCCATAAGATGTCTTACACAGCTTTAGGGACCCAGCTTTCTAGATACCCTTTTCTAAGTTCAAAATGGTTATGTTTATTTCAGGATAATTTCGGTCTTTTTGTTTTGAGACAGGGTCTCACTTTGTTGTCTAAAAGACTAACCAGCTGAGAACCATTGTCAGCATTTTCTTTTTTAAATAAATGACTCTGAAGCTATTTAGCAGCCTGTAATCTAAATACAAATAAAATTGAGACCAAATACCAAGTTGACACTAAATACAAATCTAAGTTGAGAAAATAGTTGTAAAACATTAGTGGTTTACTGTCTTGATAAAGTAAAACAACACTTAATAAGGATGTTTGAATGACATAGATTAATTGAAAGCATTTTTATAAATTGGGTTTCTGTATATAATCCATTTCAAAGTGAATATATTGTGAAATAATGTAATTTAACCATATGTGTGAGCATATCAGGTTTTCATAAAACCTGAGTGCAGTGGCATGATCTTGGCTCACTGCAACCTCCACCTTCTGGGTTCAAGCAGCCCTCCCACCTCAGCCTCCTGAGTAGCTGGGACTACAGGTGCATGCCACCATGCCCAGCTAATTTTTGTATTTTTTGTAGAGATGGGATTTTACCATGTTGCCCAGGCTGGTCTCAAACTCCTGGGTTCAAGCAGTCCACCCTCCTCAGCCTCCCAAAGTGCTGAGATTACAACTGTGAGCCACCATGCCTAGCTAAATTAGGTCTTAATTCTGCCTTTGCAGTGGGACTAGGCTTGATAGTGTTGTATGATTAAGGAATATGTATGAGAAGGTAAGATTTGGTTCCAAGGAATGCCAGAACTTTAGCAGTACCCATTTTAGTCAAACCCTTACTTTGGGATGTAGGTTATGATAAAGTCAGAAATAATTATGATATGACGTCAATATGAGGAAAGAGTAGAGCTACACAGACCTTTGAATTAAAAGATAAATTATTCTTTCTTTTGTGGTCTTCTCTTGCTTAAACAACTTATTTCTGCTTTTTAAAATATGTATTTGAACAAGTGAGAAAGTACACCTGTCAAAAGACTAACCAGCTGATAACCATTGTCAGCATTAATTTTTTTTTTTTTAAATAACTGACCCTCTGAAGCTATTCAGCAGCCTGTAATCTAAATACAAAGCAAAGCCATTGATCTATGATGGCTAGTGCTGGATTTGTTTGTAAGCTTTGACTTAAATCATCTACTTAATTTCTCTAGGTGAGACCAACAGGATTATGAGGAATTGTAGTTATATGGTTGAATAAAAATGGCTATAGAAATTGAGCAAAATAATTTTAAAACAGTAATGGTTTACCATCTTGATAAAGTAAATTAGAAACTAACAAAACAACAGTCACTTAAACATTAATGTTATAAGAATGTTCGAATGGCATAGATTAACTAATTGAAAGCATTATTTTTATAAATTGGGTTTTTGTATATAATCCATTTCAAAGTGAAGACATTGAGAAATAATGTAATTTAACCATATATGTGAGCATCTCAGGTTTTCATAAGATGTGGGCACTCTTCCAAGATTTGGCTAGCGTAATGCTGACTTCTCTGGTTTTAATAATTGGTTATGAATAATATAAACTGTAAAATGGAAAGCTATTTGATTTGACAATAGCAAAATATTCACAGTTTGAATGAAATAGTTATCTCTTTACTTGGGCTTTTAAAAAACATATAAATACTGTATTTCGGTGAATACATTAAATTCAAAAGCAGGACGTTTCTTGCAGCTGTCTATTCTAATGGCCAGATTTGATACATACTATAGACAGTTATAGTTTCTTTGTTCTTACTGTACTATAAAATGAGTTCCACATACTTTCCTAGGAAGTTTTGAAAAAGAAAGCCTAATTTGAAAATTATGAATCAAGATTTATTTGAATATTAAAAACAGGCTACAGTGAGCTATGATCACTGCACTCCAGTCAGGGTGACAGAGCAAGGCCCTGTCTCAAAAAGTAAATAAACAGCATTTTTATTTTACAGCATATGTTTACATATTCACAACCAATCTATGAAGAAGTTATAAATACTTTTAATTAATATTAAAACCAGGAGTATTTAAATACTCCTGGTTTTATTTTATAGTTAATAAAAATTTACGTGAATGGTCTGGGCATAGTGGCTCATGCCTGTGATCCCAGCACTTTGGGAGGCCGAGGCAGGCAGATCACCTGAGGTCAGGAGCTGGAGACCAGCTTTGCCAACATGGTGAAACCCTGTCTCTACCCTGTCTCTACTAAATATACAAAAATTAGCCAGGCATGGTGGCAGGTACTTGTAATCCCAGCTACTTGGCAGGCTGAGGCAGGAGAATCACTTGAACCTGGGAGGTGGAGATTGCAGTGAGCCGAGATCGCACCACTGCACTCTGGCCTGGGCAGCAGAGCAAGACTCTGTCTCAAAAAAAAATTTAGATGAATGAAGCTTCTTCCTCTCCCTTTTAGGACAAGTCTGGATCATGTTTTCTGTGCTAAATTAAAAGTTGTTTCTCCTGCCGGGCGCAGTGGCTCAAGACTGTAATCTCAGCACTTTGGGAGGCCAAGGCGGGTGGATCACAAGGTCAAGAGATCAAAACCATCCTGGTCAACATGGTGAAACCCTGCCTCTAATAAAAATACAAAACATTAATTGGGCATGGTGGCACGTGCCTGTAATCCCAGCTACTCAGGAGGTTGAGGCAGGAGAATTGCCTGAACCCAGGAGGCGGAGGTTGCGGTGAGCCGAGATCGCGCCATTGCACTCCAGCCTGGGTAACAAGAGTGAAACTCCGTCTCAAAAAAAAAAAAAAAAAAAGTTGTTTCTCCAGTCATTCGAATGAATGAACATGCATTAAGCCTTTGTTAAAACCTACTAAGGAGTAGTGAAGCCAGTGTTAAAGTTTATTTCCTGCTCATATCACTAAAAATAAATTGTCCAAAAGATGAATAGAAGAAAAATCAAATAATATTGAAAAGTGCACGAGAATAATCAGTCAAAAGAAGCAACAGTTTTCCTTGCCTTAAAAAAAGAATCCTACCATCTGAAATGCCTACTTGTTTCTGGAACAAACAGCCAGGTCTCCCTCTTTATAGATAGTATTTAGAGAGTAAGAACTCCAAATCCAAACATGGGCAGCAGACCTCTCTCTGGCTGACTCCTTTGCTGATCAGGGCCCAGGTAAACCTTTTTTTGTATAGTTTCTGTAACTTAATAGTTTCTTAGGAGAATAATGGATGCATGGGAATAATAAAATTTACATTTTAAGTTCCCTTATTTATTATGCCATGGTTGTGCCAAATGATTAAGTTGAGATTGAGAGTATGACTGAATCTCCATGTCTCTTTTGGTTTGTGATTAACCTGGATGATACTTGATTACTGAATATTTCTTTTTTTTTTTTTGAGATGGAGTTTCACTCATGTTACCCAGGCTGGAGTGCAATGGCGTGATCTTGGCTCACCGCAACCTCCGCCTCCTGGGTTCAGGCAATTCTCCTGCCTCAGCCTCCTGAGTAGCTGGGATTACAGGCACGCGCCACCATGCCCAGCTAATGTTTTTGTATTTTTAGTAGAGACGGGGTTTCACCATGTTGACCAGGATGGTCTCGATCTCTTGACCTCGTGATCCACCCACCTCGGCCTCCCAAAGTGCTGGGATTACAGGCTTGAGCCACCGCGCCCGGCCATTACTGAATATTTCTATAGAGATTTAGAGTATTTTACACATGTGTGGCATAAATACAGTTTGGAGGCAGGATGTTTTTAGTTGGTTACTCTAATTTTATTATCTACCTAAACATTTTAAGAAATGTATTCTTTTGCTTCTCTTTACCCCCAAATGATTCAGGTGTAGGAGCTGCACGATCTGGGAACCTCACATTTATGGTGGGAGGAGTTGAAGACGAATTTGCTGCTGCCCAAGAATTGCTGGGGTGCATGGGCTCCAATGTGGTGTATTGTGGAGCTGTTGGTACTGGGCAGGTAAGATTTTCACATTAATGACCTTGACTTGATGATGCAAAATTGACTAATGTTCCTTTCTCTTTCCTGACATTTGTATTCTCTCTTCAATCTCTAGATTCTTTGCTCAGATTTTTAAAAATGTATTTGGAATAAATTAGTTTTGCATTATTCCTGGTAGGCTTAAGCAGACATCAGCCAATTTACTTATTTAAAAAGATATTAAAAGTTCTATTATTGGCCAGACATTGTGGCTCGTGCCTGTAATCTCAACACTTTGGGAGGCTGAGGCAGGAGGATCACTTGAGCCCAGGAGTTTGACACCAGCCAGGGCAACATAGTAAGACCCTGTCTCTACAAAAAACAAAACATTAGTTGAGTGTGGTGACATACACCAGTAGTCCCAGCTACTTAGGAGGCTGAGGTGGGGGGAGTCACCTGAGCCCAGAGGTGGGGAATCGAAGTTGCAGTGCACCATGATAGCACCACTGCAGTCAGCCTGGGTGATAGAGCAAGAATCTATTTTTAAAAAAAGAAAAAAGGAAAAAATATTTCATTGTTAGGATTTTAACACGTCATCCAAGCAACTACTGAAATCATCCTTAAAACTGCTTTTATGTGAAGGGCTTGTTTCTGAGTTGCTATTTTCCTCCATCTAATTTTGTAATTACAGTTGACCCTTGAACAACACAGATTTGAACTCCATGGGTCCACTTATACATGTATTTTTTTCCATAGATATCTTCAAAATTTTTTTGAAGATTTGTGACAGTTTGAAAAAACAGATGAACCACATGGCCTAGAATTATTTTAAAAAATTAAGAAAAACTTAGATATGTCATGAATGCATAAAATATATGTAGATAGATACTAGTCTATAAATATGCACAAATCTGTTATAAAGAGTTAAAATTTATCAAAACTTACAGACATTTATAGACCATACATGGGACCATTCACAGTTGAGAGAAATGTAAACAAATGTAAAGATGTATTAAATCATAACTATAGGCCGGGCATGGTGGCTCATGCCTTTAATCCCAGGACTTTGGGAGGCCAAGTCGGGCGGCTCACGAGGTCAGGAGATCGAGACCATTGTGGCCAACATGGTAAAAACCCTGTCTCTACTAAAATACAAAAAATTAGCCAGGTGTGGTGGTGTACCCTGTAGTCCCAGCTACTAGGGAGGCTGAGGCAGGAGAATTGCTTGAACCTGGGAGGCAGAGGTTGCAGTGGGGTGAGATCGCGCTACTGCACTCCAGCCTCACGAAAAGAGCAGGACTCCATCTCAAAAAAATACAAAATAAATCATAACTGCATAAAATTAACTATAGTAATACTGTACTACTGTAATAATTTTGTGGCCACCTCCTGTTGCTATTGCAGTGAACTCAAGTGTTACAAATATTGGCATGAAATGTCATGTGACACTAGTCTTTGTGTGAGTGGTTCATCTCTTCAGTAAATGTTGTATTACAGTAAAAATTGATCTCTTGCGATTCTCTTGTATTTTTCATCATGTTTAGTGCAACATCATAAAATGACACCATGGGACCCATACAGAGTGCCACTAGTGATGCTGGAAATACTCCCAATAAGCTCAGAAAAGTTGTGACATTACAAGAAAAATTTGAATTGCTTGATATGTACCATGGATTGAGGTCTGCAGCTGCACTTCCCTTCAAGATAAACAAATCCAATGTAAGGACCATTGTAAAAAAAGAAAAGAATATTCATGAACCAATCATTGCAGCTACTCCAGCAGGCTTGCACTTTTTGCACATCTTTTTATCTCACAGTGAAAATGCAGCTTTTATGTAGGTGCAGGATTGCTATAGAAAGGCATGCCTATATCTAATATGATTCAAGAAAAAGTGAAGTCATTATATGACAACTTAAAGCAAAAAGAAAGTGAAGGATCTAAAGCTGGAGAATTTAATGCCAGCAAAGGATGGTTTGATAATTTTAGGAAGAGGTTTGCTTAAAAAATGTCAAGATAATAGAAGTAGCTTCTGCTGACCAAGAGACAACAGACAGTTCCCAGGCTGATTAAGAAAAATCATTGAAGAGCACCGGGCACAGTGGCTCACGCCTATAATCTCTGCTCTTTGGGAGGCTGAGGTGGGGCAGATCACCTGAGATCAGGAGTTTGAGACCAGCCTTACCAACATGGAGAAACCCCATCTCTACTAAAAATACTAGCTGGGCTTGGTGTGGTGGCGCATGCCTGTAATCCCAGCTACTTGGGAGGCTGAGGCAGAAGAATTGCTTGAACCTGAGAGGCATAGGTTGCAGTGAGCCGAGATCACACCGCTGCACTCCAGCCTGGGCAACAGAGCATGATGCCATCTTTAAAAAAAAAAAAAGAAATGAAAAATCATTAAAGAGAAAGACTATCTGCCTAAGTTCTTAATGCATTATGAACTTATTATGGGAAAAAAACGGTGCCCTATTATGGGAAAAAAAAAAAAAGATGTTCAAAGGACATTTATTAGTAAGGAAGAGAAGCAAGCACCAGGATTTAAGGCAGGAAAGGATACGCTAACTCTGCTGTTTTGTACAAATGCAGTAGGGTTGATAATCAGGACTGCCCTTATCGGTAAAGTTGCTAACTCCAGAGGCTTTAAGTGAAGAGATAAATACCAGCTGCCCCTCTTTTGGTCATATAACAAGCAGGCCTGGACAATGAGAACCCTGGTTCTGGATTGTTTCCCTCGATGGCTTTGTCCCTGGAGTCAGGAAGTACCTTGCCAGTAAGGGACTGCCTTAAAGTTATTTTGATATTGGACAATAACCCTGGCCACCCAGAATAACATGAGTTCAAACCTGAAGACATCCAAGGGGCCAACTTGTTTCTAAACACAATGCCTCTAATTCAGCCTCTAGATTAGGGGATCATGAGGACCTTTAAGGCTTGTTACACATGGTACTCCATGGGAAGGATTGTCACTGTGGAAGAAAACCCTGATAGAAAGAAGTCCATGAAAATCTGTAAGGATTACATCATTGAAGATGCCATGGTTATCGTAGAAAAAAAGCCTTGAAAGCTATCAAGCCACAACAGTAAATTCCTGATGGAAAAAACTGTACAGATGTTGTGCATCACTTCACAGGGTTTATGGCAGGGCCAATCAGGAAAATCACTAGAGAGATTGTGCATATGGCAAAAAAGGTGGGGAGTGTATGAAAGCATTCAAGATACGGATCTTGGAGAAATTCAAGAGCTAATAGACACCACACCAGAGTAATTAACAGAAGAGACTTGATGGAAATGAGTGCTTCTGAACAGTGCCAGATGATAAGGAGGAAGGATGTATAGAAAGCAGTGCCAGCAAACAAATAGACATTAGACAGTCTGGCAGAACAGTTCTGATTATTCAAAACTCCTTTGAACTTCTTTTACAACATGGACCCTTCTATGATACACACACTGAAAATAAAGCAAACAGTAGAAGACAGATTGGTACCATACAGAATCATTTTTAGAGAAATCAGCAAAAAAGTCAGATAGAAATTATATTTCCATAAAGTTATCCAACGTGTACCTGCCTCTCTTGCCTCCCCTTCTATCACCTCCACCTCTCCCGCCTCTGTCACCCCTGAGACAGCAAAGAGCAACCCCTCCTCTTCTTCCTCCTCCTCAGCCTACTCATTATGAAGATGATGGGATTGAATACCTTTATGATGATCCACTTCTGCTTAGTGAATAATAAATATATTTTCTCTTCCTTAAAGATTCTCTTAATATTTTCTTTTCTCTAGCATACTTTACCATAAAGACACAATATATAATACATATATAAAATATGTGTTAATCAACTATTTATGTTATTGGTGAGGCTTCCAGTCAACAGTGGAATATTAGTAGTTAAGCTTTTGGAGAGTTAAAAGTTATACATAAGTATTAGACTGCACCAGGGGTTGGTGCCCCTAACCCCCTCATCATTGAAGGGTCAACTGTACTTGCCATAGCTCTATTTGTAGTACAGTCAGGTAGCAATGACCTATGGACTTCAAACTTTTTCTTGAGAAGCAAGTAACTTTGACATAGAAATATTAGGTGATTAACAGAGATGGTTAAACAATACTGAACAGTGAAATCAAGCTAGTTGTCTCCCTCCCCCTCCCAACAAACACACTCTCTCACTCCTCCTCTTCATCTCACTCTTTATCTCACTCTAGATTTGGTATTATCTTAGATATATTTATTGTTTCCATACTCTTGTCCAGTCAGTCTCCAAGCTGTATTCATTCAAGTGACCTTCATTTCCATTCAACACAAGACCTGGTCCAAGCCTTTATTTCAGTGTCTCACACCTAGTTTAGTGCTCATGGGGCCTAATAGGTCTCTGAATGCCAAATTTACCACTCTGTCCAATGCCATAACCCAGACCAACTCCATCAAGATGCTTGTGTCATCATAGCGTTTCCCATTCTGAAATAGATCCCTGTTTCCTACCATGTCAAATTTTAACTCTCCACCCTAGCTTGCATAGCTGACATGTTCTTGCCCCAGTCTTAACTATTAAATTTCTCACCATTCCTTAAAACATAGACATATTAATCAATTTTCTTACTATTCCCCAACAACATCATGTTCTTACATATTTAATCTCTCATATATTTACCCTTCCCCTCCGATCTCCTTCTTTCCCTTTCTTGCCTGTTTAAATCCTGCCTTGGCCTCCTAAGGTATGATTTCAGGTTCCACCTCCTCTCTGTTCCTGCCTTCAGTGATCTTGTTGCTGTGAAGAACTCCTCCTGTCTCTTATTTTATAGCCTCTACCTTACAATTCACTTGTTTCTGTTGCCTTTTAATATAGCATATTACTCCCATTTCCCAATTAGATAGTAAGTTCCATCCCTTAAAGAGCAGTTGTGCCTTATAGTGCTGAGCCCGTAGTAGTTATGTGGAAAATAAATTTCCACCTACGCAAATTTATTACCTAGTGGGAGAGCCACAAGTCTGCTCTGGGATAGCATGTGAGGTTCAGAGGGAGCCATGCTGTACCACATTCTCTTCCCCACTCGAGAGAATCAACAGTTGAATGTTACTTCTTTTAGAAAGTATCCCCTGGAATTGGGCAAGGAAAAGCCTCCTGTGAGTTATAGCTTGGAAATAAAGATATTTAATATGTACTCAATTTATTTTCAGGCTGCAAAGATCTGCAACAACATGCTGTTAGCTATTAGTATGATTGGAACTGCTGAAGCTATGAATCTTGGAATCAGGTTTGTTGAATAGTACATTTTTATAGGCTTTCCTACTTGATTTTCTGATGTTAAAAAAAAAAATGATGTTCATGAGAGATAAATGAGTTGATCCAAGAACATTTTGAAAGTACTTCATTATTGAACTTTAATAGGCTTTGCTTATTCGACAAGCAATAGGACCCAGGAGAGCGTGAATACGATTTGCCATATCCATAAAATGTATTGCCTATGCATTTGAAGTTATATTATCCTTTTTTATATGGGGGCCCCATTTCTTCTATTATGTTGAAATGCAAGAAACATTTTTACTATAAAATTTAAACATACTCTGGCAATGTCAGGACAGATTTGTATAAGACATGGTTTTAGTGTGTAGTGAATTCAAGTGGTATGTTACCATGTGACTAGTTTTATGTATCTTTAAAAAATAGTCTCCCAAATCTGCACTAAAAGTGTTCTTGGTGGTTCATTCTCAGGCTAAAAACTGGATAGCATTCATAAAGCTGCAATTCATATGCATAACTCTTTCATTTTATTTTGCCTGTGGTTTAGTTACTTTGCATTAGTATGTCTCTTTCTATTAAAATGGCATTCATACTTTGCTTAAAGTGATTCGGGAATTCTGTTTTTCCTGTGGATGATCATCTTTTAAATGCTTAAGGTTAATGTCTTAATTTTAGCCTTTAATCTTTTGGGTTAGTAATGCTGCCTATGATTAACCATGTAATTAATTTTTTGAATGTTTTGTATTTCATGAAAATAATATACATTTCTTACTTTAGAAAATGCTTAATAAGCAAGATTCTTTCCTCACTTGTTTTCATCACATTCCCCAAAACCGCTTACCAAATATGTCACAAAACAGAATAGTGTTTCATACCACAGCTTTTGATAAAATAAAAAGAGCCAATGTACTTGAGATATTTTTGAAAACACAGTAAGGTATTCACATTTCCTCTTAATTACCATATCAAGATGCTGTTGTTTTATTGAATTGCCCTTGTCTCAGATGTTAAACTATCTTGACCTATTAAGTTGTCATGTTGTAATTGAGATAAAAGAGGAATTTGCTTTGCATCAGCACTAATTGGTTTATCAATATCGTGTACCATTTACATTTTGAAATTGGATGTCCATAAGATGGTAAGGCATGTCTGTACAGAGCCAAAGGTGGTAGTGTATAGGGACCTCGTCAGAGTGTTATGTTTGTATTGTGGCCAGTTTTAGGATATGGGTCACTTATCATAATTGAAAAACTGGTTACTAGTAACTTGTTTTCACATTCATTCTCTAATTTCATGGAGAGAAAATGTAAATTTCTGAAACATAAATTGCATATACAGTTAATTGGTGTTGACATCAGGATTGGTATGCATATGTATGTTTAGAATTTTTTCATTTTTCTAAATATAAATGAATATATTATATAAAGTAAAAGGCTGGATGAATCTAGGTTATACTGTACTAAAACTTCCCCTCTTTGCGCTTTGACTCTATTTCTAACGTTGAGAATTATTGGACTAGGATATTCCTTAGTAATAGTGAATGCATCATCTAGCATTTCTGGAATAATTTTCCTGTCAAACTCTTATAATAAGATGATCATCTGACCTTCTAAAATGAAGTTTTGTATAGGGTAAGTGCTTGTGGAAGTTCTACTCCAAACACCAGCTAGTGAAGAATAGTAGATAAATCAATTGAAAACAAGGTGTACAATGAAGTGAAAACCATTGGCTTCTTGGAGTGGGTTTGTTTTTAAGAAGAAAGTGAAAAGTGATAAAATTCCAAGTAGAGATGTAAGAGAACAGAAGCAATCATTAGAGTTTCCCTTATTATTGGCTCTGATCAACTATGACAAAAATGATATTTAGAAATACAAAATTTTTAAATGTTTCATTTTTCTAAAACTCTACATATATACTGATATATATAAAATATATTTTAAAGGTCTGAACCCAAGGCAGAAACTCACTAGTTGTACTTAACTGTTAAAAATAATTTATAAGTTTTGGCTGGGCGCGGTGGCTCAAGCCTGTAATCCCAGCACTTTGGGAGGCCGAGGTGGGTGGATCACGAGGTCAAGAGATCGAGACCATCCTGGTCAACATGGTGAAACCCCGTCTCTACTAAAAATACAAAAAATTAGCTGGGCATGGTGGTGCGTGCCTGTAATCCCAGCTACTCAGGAGGCTGAGGCAGGAGAATTGCCTGAACCCAGGAGGCGGAGGTTGCGGTGAGCCGAGAACGCGCCATTGCACTCCAGCCTGGGCAACATGAGTGAAACTCCGTCTCAAAAAAAAAATAATAATAATAATAATAATAATTTATAAGTTTCTAGTGTTTCAGATTATACCAATGAATTGCTTATTTTTTATAACATGAGGATTTTATCACTTTATCTTACCAAGATTCTCAGTAGTTTAAAAGTCCTAAAAATGAATGCTTCTGCTATTGTCTTTTCTCCATGGTTTACAGACATGGTTTAAAGTGACAGGATTGTTCTCTAATAGAGTATAGAGAGCGGCCACGATTTATTGAGCTTTGCAAGGTGAAAGAGAAAATTGGCATCAGCAAGCATAAATTCCCAAGTAGTAAATTCCCATGAAGTAGTATAGCATCAAAATGGGTTAGCCACATTTATATTCTGTTCACTCTGAAGTGAAATTTTTTTTTAGAGTATTAATGTCAACATTTACGGATTGAGTCACCCATTCCTATGAAGTGATCATTTCTGATTAATTTTATTCTCATAAGTCACTGGTTTTTCTGGAACACTGTTCTCTTTTTTTAAAAAAATTGAAGAATAAAATATTACAGTTTAAAATTCTTATTGACCCCATGCGCTTTTACAGTGAGTCTTTATGGATGTTAGTGAAATTTTTAAATGTTGTTTTTTAAAAAAAAGGGTCTCTCTCCCTCTTCCTCTTTCTTCCTCGCCTTCATTCTTTTTTTATTATTTTTTTCTTTTTTTTTTTCTTTTAAAAAAAAAATCAACCATGGACAAAGTTTAAAAGCAAGTTCCAACAACCTTCAAACTATTTTTATCAACAAATTGTATTCTCTCACTACAAAGCAATAAAAAAAAAAAAGGGGGCGGAGGTAAAAAATATGGTATACAGTATATTTTGAGATTCTTATTAGACCTTTCTGCTTTCGAATTGGATTCCTACTTAGGCATCAGAAGTATGGTTTTATGGCCCTGAAAGTACCCTACTTGTATTAGAGAGGTTTTGTTCCTGTACATCACATCAAAACAACATTGATAATGTTTTTTTGTTTTAAATTACTAGCTCCACTAGAAATTGAGTTTTTAAAAAAATATTGGTGGTATAACAAGTGATTTGCATTTCTACCAGGCCTAGGCTCCTCCAGCAGCCACTGTCTTGTGTTTGGCCAAAAGCTGCTTAAAGCAGCTGAACTTCTGGAAAGCTGTTCGAGATGAGAACTTTTCCTCCAGTGTAGTTTTATTAATAGTTTCTTGCGTACTACCCTTAGAAGATGTTGCTTTTGCACTTATGTGATGACTGGAGCCTTAATTGTGCACCCTAATAAATATAACAGATGGCAAAGGTTTGTAATTTATAAATGTCCAAAAAAGTTTGTTATTTGTATGTATCTATACTGTCTGGTTTTACATAAGAACAAAACAAATTATGTCACTAAACTGGGATGTATCACAGGAACAGATCTGGAAATGAAACATCTAAGACTATGTCAGTCCAAATCATTCACTATCCATATTGAAAATTTCTTTATAAGCTGATAAAATGCCACTGTATTGGCTCATTGACTGTTATGTTTACCACGTACTTCATAGTCAACTGCTAGCCAATATAATGGCATTTGTTAGGGCGTGCATGTAGGTCTGCATCCAAGCTGTCCTACAGACTTATAATTATTTTCGTCATTTTATAAATGAGAAAAGTTTATCCACTGGATTATTGTAAAGATTAAGTAAGTTAATCCATGTAAAACTTTTTAAATAGTTTCTGGCACATAATAGGTGTCAGTATGTGGTAATGATATTTGTGGTTGTGGTAAGGTGGTTATTGTTTGAAATTTAATTGTATTTTAATTGAATTGTATTTTTTCATAACATGTCCCAGTATCTGGCATTACATATTTTTTTGTCTATTTATTACCTGTCTTCCCATCTAGAACATAAGCTCCATGAAGAGGAATGGTTTGTTTACTCATTGCCATATCTTAAGAACATACCTGGCAGGTATTAGGCACCCAAAGATTTGTCAGATAAATGAGGAGAGGAGGGAGGAGGTAGGCAAGTGGGTGAGTGAGGGCATAAGATACAGCACTTCTCTTCCCTTAGGTAAAAAGTTATCCAGATGGGTCTTAACTCAGCCCTCCTGGCAAACAGGCACAGACTCCTGTTAGCTTCCTTCTTATCGTTAGCTTCCTTCTTATCATTTCCTTGGTTGCAGGCGTAGCAGTTGCATATAGCAGATCTCAGTAAACATTGGTTTATAAGTGAGTGATTAATTAAAATTGACATGGTCTTAGATGTTTCATTTCTAGATCTGTTCCTGTGATACGAACATCCCAGTTTAGTGACATAATTTGTTTTGTTCTTACATAAAACCAGACGGTGTAGACTACTCACAGAGAATATAAAGTAAACAAACTTTTTTGGCCCATAAAGTCTTGGTTACAATGAAAGCAAATGTTTAATTTTTTTAATTTATAGTTTATGCATCATTTTTACTTCTTCCAAAACCTGATTTAAAATTCTTATGTTTTAGAGGTGAGTAGATTTGACACAGTGACGTTTATTTGAAATGCATTATATATGCAGTCAGAGCAATGAATTCATTCTGTTTATATCAGAGAACATTCCAGCAATTGTAAAGCCACATGCATGCACGCATGCACTCTCGAACCACATCCACTGGCAAGTTATTATGGGGACTGACAGACTGTCATTCTTTTGATGGCTTGAGCTGTATATCTTCTGAACAGCAATGGGGCTCTTATGCAGAAAGTATCATATGTTCCCAGCCAATTTACAGGGAAACAGCAATAACATTTTATCATGGTTGAGAGCCCAGTAGCTGCTTCCTATTAAACTTGCCCTTTCAGATACCTGTCTTGGATTAATTTGTTGATTTCGAATGGAAACTCAGTCTTCTCCAGTGAAGCATGACGTTCTAGGATAGACTCTGAATGACAATTACTGTGTATTCTAGCTGGTTTCAGACCATTACAAGTCTTGGGCACAGTGGAAAACAGAGGACTTCAGTATCTGATTTTAATATCATGTCTAATTTTAACTGTCAGTTATGTATGTGCCAGAGAAAGAATCCTCAGAAAGATGAAATGCAAAAACACTTCTAACTTGCTCTTTTTAATGATACACTTTGCTGCGGGTGGGGGCAAGGGGAGGGAAGTGGAGAGGGAGTAACCATCTCCTGAAGGGAATCAGCATGGCGGGGTGGGGTGGGGGTGGGGGGAAGAAGCATCAGATTTGAAAAGTGAGAATGAAACAACTGCCACCTGATTTTTTGTGTGTGCCGCTCAGGATGCTGCTCAATAGTAATGTGTTCACCAAAAAGGGTTTCCATCAATCAGTGCCAGTATTTTTCCTTGAACATTCAAGAAAAATGTAGGGTTTTACAAAGTTAGGATAATTAGCTTTGCTCACCATTTTGTTGAATATTATACAAGAGAGTGGATTTCCTTAGCAGTAAAAGCTCTTGTGAGCTACTCCTGAGTGTAACCTGGAAGATTAGAAAGACCAGAGAAACTCTGCTGCTTTAAATGTGATGAACCATCTTAAAAGATCTAAATTAGGAAGCCCTGAAATTATATTTAGATGGAGGGAGAAAGCGACATTTTGGAGTCTTTGAAAGTGTTTTCTCCTTATGGAACATATTAGACATAAGCATTCTTAAACATTTGTGCTTTGCAGTTATAGCAAATTAACTAATTGTTAGTTTGTGATTTTACTTTTCACAATTATTCCCTAAGCACACTGGCTTTATCTTTTCCTAAATCATGTACTACAAAAGCATACCGATAGCCTAAATTTTATTTAAAAGGAGAAAGCAAGCATCAGTAGCAAAGGACACTTGCAGTGAACTTGGATCTTTATAAAATGAATGAATGAAACAATTGGGTTTCTCTCTGGGAATCTACAGTTTAACAGAAGGAATGATAGGCAATTTAGACTGAATTTCTGTATCTGTTAGAATCCTTAGTAAAACCCATCACTATAACATAGGCCACCATATGAATGCAGATACATGATATGCCACATGGCAGTCTGGGAACTACAGCTACCCCTTGAAAGCCTGCTTACATAACAGTTGTATTACGTTGTAATTCCATACATATTTTTGGCTGTTAGCCCCAGCCCCCTGCTCTAGCATCTGAAAAAAATGTTTTATTGGCCATGATATTTAGATTTTGAAATAAACAGACAAGTATTTTGGACACACAAAGTAAACACGAATCTAAGCATGCCAAAAGGCGCAGTTTAACATTTACATAAGTGTCTCTTTTAAATTTTTTAAGAAAAAATTAAAGAGAAAGCAGAAAAAGCAGAAAGCTTTTATGACAATTGTTTCAAAATGGCTCTGTTTTGAAAGAAACCAAATAAATTGCTAGGTATAAAGTTTTATTTGAAACTTGATTTGGTGATACTTAGCAAAATTGTGCTTCCCAAACTGCATTATATCTTTAGAATCCAAGTAATGGAGCATTTTGATTCTATTTTTTCTAGGGTCCACATTGAACAGCCGTTTATATGCCATCAGCCCAGTGATAGAACAAATAATGTTTCCGCTTGGGCAAGCTTTGTTTTATCAGGATCAGTAACCTTATCAGCAGTTGACCCAGAACTATAATGCATGTCTCTGAATAGATAGCATATGTCACAACTCTGTGCAGACTTGCTTCATAAGCAGGATTGTCTAATGAAGATTTAATAAATAAGGAAAAGTTTACAGCAAAAAAGTCTTCTTTTATAACAACTTTTCTTAAGCTCCTTTACAGCTCCTGGCTCATCTCTTGCATTTATTCTCATAAAAAACTAAAGGAATAAACATACATATAAACGCATTCACATAGACTCCCATGATGCATCATTTGTCAGTATTTCTCTCTGAAATATATCATTTGTGGGTGAAGAATGTAGAATTTAAATTATCATATTGGTTTAAGGTTCTTATGTGACACATAAAATGTAGTGATGTCCAAAGACTAGGAAACCCTGAGTGTGATAAACCAACAATGCTTTTATGCAATTATATGTTATTTTTTCTTAATAATAGGATAACATAGGTTTTCTCAAATGCAAAATGATCCTGACTCAAAAATATTATTGTTTAATCATTCGTGTTTAGTACTCTATAATTCAAAATTGGATTCTTCACTCTCTTATCAATGTGCTTAGATTTTAGAAGACATATAATAAATGGAGAGAGACGATGGAACATCCTCATACGTAAATAAGTCATGCACGACTTGTACATTTTGACACTTAACACTTCTTTTTTTTGACAGGTTAGGGCTTGACCCAAAACTGTTGGCCAAAATCCTAAATATGAGCTCAGGACGGTGCTGGTCAAGTGACACTTATAATCCTGTGCCTGGAGTGATGGATGGCGTTCCCTCAGCTAATAACTATCAGGGTGGATTTGGAACAACACTCATGGCTAAGGTACGGTAAATGGAGACACTAACCACGAGAGAAGGAAAAATGTTTCATAGTCTAATAACACTTTCCTTCTCTTTCTCTTAACAAAGCATATGTCTCACCTAAGAGGCACAATTACTAGAATATTCACTCTCACTGAAAATGAGTAAAAACCTAGCTTAAATGAAAATCTTTGTCTTGTTCATTTTTATGCCTGGCCTTTTGGATGAGAAAAATGGGGCAGATCATGTGTGTCTGTGCTTGGGTTTGTTTATATGAGCTGTGACATTTTGTTCATCATAAATTTATGTTAATTTACCAGCTTCTTAGAATGAGAGCAGTGAGAATTTTCTCATTGTTAATAATACATTGGCAGTGTGTATATACATCACAAAAGAGAGAATTTTCCCATTGATGAGATATTTTTAAATACATCTTCTTGCTTTAAGTATATGGACTTATATGTAAAAATTAGTTAAGTCTTTTGAAAAGCAAACTGTCATCCTTCCGTCATTTGAGATCTCAACTTTAGAAAGTCTGTGCTGTCAACTGTAGAAAATAATTTTTAGACCAGCTGACTTTCAGATTTCTGCAGTGCTTGTTTTTCCCCAGTTGAGGGTTTTCTATTTTTTTTCCCCCCGATTAAAAAGTAAGAATACAGCCGGGTGTGGTGGCTCACGCCTGTAATCCCACCATTTTGGGAGGCTGAAGCAGGCAGATCACCTGAGGTCAGGAGTTAGAGACTAGCCTGGCTAACATGGTGAAACCGTTTTTACTAAAAATGCAAAAAGTTAACCAGCCGTGGTGGCGCGTGCCTGTAATCCCCAGCTGCCCAGGAGGCTGAAGACGGAGAATCACTTGAACCTGGGAGGCGGAGGTTGCAGTGAGCAGAGATTGCGCCATTGCACTTCAGCTTGGGCAACAAGAGCAATACTATCTCAAAAAAAAAAGCAAGAATACATATACCTAGACACCACACAAGCATATCTTGGAGATATTGTGGGTTCAGTTCCAGATCACAACAAAGCAAGTCACGCAAATTTTTTGGTTTCCCAGTATGTATAAAAGTTATGTTTATACTGTGCTGTAGTCTCTTAAGTGTGTAGTAGCATTACGTCTAGACAATCTATGTACCTTAATTTTAAAAGGTACATAGATTGTCTAGACGTAATGCTACTACACACTTACTTGCTAAAAATGCTAACAATTATCTGAGCCTTCAGTGAGTCAAAGTCTTTTTCGCTGGGAGGGTCTCGCCTTGAGGTTGATGATTGCTGACTGACTAGGGTGGTGACTGCTAAAGGTTGGGTGGCTATGACAATTTCTTAAAAGAAGACAGTAATGAAGTTTACTGCATCAATTGACTCATCCTTTCACAGAATGTTTCTTTGTATCATCTGATGCTATTTGATAGCATTTTACTCACAGAACTTCTTTCAAAATTGGAGGCAATCTTCTCAAACTCTGCTGCTACTTTACTAAGTTTGTGTAATTTTCTTTTTTTTTTGTAAGATCATTGAGATTTTTATTCTAAGACATCTTGTTATAGCAGATCATTGCATTTTTTCCCCATTTATTTTATTGCATTTTAGGTTTTGGGGTACATGTGAAGAACATGCAAGATTGTTGCATAGGTACACACGTGGCAGTGTGATTTGCTGCCTTCCTCCCCATCACCTACATCTGGCATTTCTCCCCTTGCTATCTCTCCCCAGCTCCCCACCCCCCACCGTGCCTCCCCTATTTCCCCCCAACTGACCCCAGTGTGTAGTGCTCCCCTCCCTGTGTCCATGTGTTCTCATTGTTCAACACCCGCCTATGAGTGAGAACATGCGGTGTTTGATCTTCTGCTCTTCTGTCAGTTTGCTGAGAATGATGGTTTCCAGGTTCATCCATGTCCCTACAAAGGACCCAAACTCATCGTTTTTGATGGCTGCATAATATTCCGTGGTGTATATGTGCCACATTTTCCCTATCCAGCCTATCGTCGATGGGCATTTGGGTTGGTTCCAGGTCTTTGCTATTGTAAACAAAGTTTGTGTAATTTTCTAAATCCTTTGTTGCCATTGCACCAGCAGTAGATCCATCTCAAGAAACTACTTTCTTTGCTCATCCATAAGAAGCAATTCCTCATCCCTTCAAGTTTTAGCACAAGATTGTAGTAAGCCCCATCATCAGGCTCCATTTCTAATTCTAGTTCTCCTGCTATTTCCACCACATCTGCAGTGACTTCCAGCAGTGAAGTCTTAAAAGCCTCAAAGTTATCCCTGAGGGCTGGAATCAGCTTCTTCCAAACTCCTGTTAATGTTATTTTGACCTGCTCCCATGAATCACAAATATTCTTATGGCATCTAGAATGGTAATTCTTTTCATAAGGTTTTCAGTTTACTCTGCCCAGATCTGTGAGAGGAATCACTATATATGGTAGCTATTGCCTTATGAAATGTATTTCTCACATAAGAGTTGAAAAATGACTCTTTGATCCATGGGCTACAGAATGGATGTTGTGTTCACAGACATGAAAACAACATGAATCTCCTTGAACATCCCCATCAGAGCTCCTCGGTGACCACTTGTACTGTCAAGTGAGCACTTAAATTTTTAAAGGAATCTTCTGACCAGAAGTCTCAACAGTGGGCTTAAAATATTCAGTAAGCCATGCCATAAACGGATGTGCTTTCTTCTAGACTTTGCTGTTCCATTTGTAGAGCACAGGCAGAATAGATTCAGCATAATTCTTAAGGGCCCTAGGATTTTTAGAATGTTAAATGAGCATTGGTTTCAACTTCAAGTCACCAGCTGCATTGGCCCTTAACAAGAGACTTAGCCTTTCCTTTGAAGCTTTGCAACCAGACATTAACTTCTTTAGCTGTGAAACTTCTAGATGACATCTTCCAACAGCAGGCTGTTTTATCTACACTGAAAATCTGTTGTTTATTGTGGCCACTTTCATCAGTGATGGCTGGAACTTATGGATAACTTCCTGCAGTCTCTCCATCAGCACTTCCTGCTTCACTTTCCACTTTTATGTTATGAAGATGGCTTCTTTGCTTAAACCTCATGAACTAATCACTGCTAGCTTCACATATCTTCTGCAGCTTCCTCACCTCTCTTACCCTTCATAGAATTGAAGAAAGTTAGGGCCTTGCTCTGGGTTAAGCTTTGTTTTAAGGGAATGATACGGCTGGTTTGATCTATCCAGACCACTCATACTTTCTCCCTATCAGCAGTAAGGCTGTTGCACTTATCACTCGTGTTCACTGGAATAGCATTTGGAATTTTCTTCAAGAACTTTTTCTTTGCATTCACAACTTGGCTTACTGTTTAATAGACCTGCCTTTCAGCCTGTCTTGATTTTCTACATGCCTTCTTCACTAAGCTTAATCATTTCTAGCTTTTAATTTAAAGTGTGAGACAGCTGACTTCTCCTTTCATTTGAACTCTTAGAGGCCATTGTAGGGTTATTAATTGGCCTAATTTCAATCTTTTGTGTCTCAGGGAATAGGGAGGCCTGAGGGGTAAAAGAGACCTGCCATTCAGCAGCAGGGCAGTCAGAACACATGCATACATTTATCGATTATGTTTGCCATATTATATGTGCTTTGTGATGCCCCAAAACAGTTTCAATAGTAACGTCAAATATCACTGATCAGCTGGACACGGTGGCTCACGCCTGTAATTCCAGCACTTTGGGAGGCCAAGGCAGGTGGATCACCTGAGGTCAGGAGTTCGAAACCAGCCTGGACAACATGGCAAAACCCCGTCTCTACTAAAAATACCAAAAAAAAAAAGAGAGAGAGAGAAAAGAAAAAAGAAATAGTTAGGTGTGTGGCGCATGCCTGTAATCTTAGCTGGTCAGGAGGCTGAGGCAGGAGAATCACTTGAACCTGGGAGGTAGAGATTACAGTGAGCCAAGATCACACCACTACACTCCAGCCTGGGCAACAAGAGAGAAACTCCATCTCAAAAAAAAAAAATTATCACAGATCACCGTAACAGAAGTACTAGTAATGAAAAAGTTTGAAATATTGTGAGAATTACCAAAATGTGACAGCTGCATGAACTGGGCACATGCTGTTGGAAAAAATGGTGCTGATAGACTTGCTCAATACCACAAACCTTCAATTATTAAAATACAAAAACAAACATGCATTATCTGTGAAGCATGATAAAATGAAGCACAGTAAGACAAGAGGTGTCTGTACTTGGCTTACTCTCCCTCATTCCCGACGATGTTTGTTCATTCTGCTTCTTGAATATGCCTTGAATTCATCCAGTTCCCTTATCCCCCACTAGCAGTACCTTAGCTGAGTCTCCTTTGTGTTTTACCACAAACACATCTTAACTGATCTTGCCTTTCAGCCTGATGGTCTCCAGTTTATTTCCCACACCAAAGCAAGAGTGTGCTTTCTAAAATGTAAAATCCTGACTGTGTCACTTCTCCTATGAAGTTTTTGTAGTAGTTTCAGTTACTTGGAGATTAAAGTCCATCTCTGCAACTTGTCTGACAAGCCCCCAGATGCCTTGCCTTTTGCTTGCCTCAACCAGACTCATTTTCTTTCCCATCCCCCCCCCATGCTTTCATCATGCTGAACTCACTTCTACCTCTTGTACTGTCTCTAGCAAACCTTCACATTTGCTGATCCTTCTGTCAGGATCATTCTTCCTTGCCCTCCACCTCCCTGCCACCTCTACGTTTTCACCTGGCTCCAGGTCTGCTTCACTCTCTTTCTCTTCACCTTTCCCAGCACCCCAGACCCTGCCTCCATGATAGTACTCATACTCTGCAGTTACTCTGTGCTTATGTAATTGTCTTTCTCCTTAACACACTGTGAGTTTGGGTGGGCTGTGGCTGTCTTGCTCATCATTTTATCCCAGCCACTGCACATTGTCAGAACACGTCACATGTTT
>NW_016107360.1:11701026-11754311 GCF_001604975.1 Cebus imitator | reverse complement strand
ATCTCTTGACCTCGTGATCCACCCACCTCGGCCTCCTAAAGTGCTGGGATTACAGGCGTGAGCCACCGCGCCCGGCCGAAACTATATTTTCTATTTTGCAGTTTTATTTCCTTTATGTTTTAAGAATTTTTTAAAATTTTATGTTAGTCTTACAGATTTCCACAGATAAGATTACACCGAGAAATTTTTTTTCTTCAAATATGTGGAACAAAACAAACAGGTATTGTGGAAGGTGGGAAAATAGACACTCAGAAACCAAGGTTTCTTTTGCAGTTATTTGAAAGCACTTATTAAAAAATGTTAACTGACCATAATAAGTATCTTATTTGTTCAGATTTCATTTTTTCTTCTTTGAAACCAAAATATTAGGAACCACAGTTCCAAAGAGCCTTTACCACCAGAGTCAATGTGTTCTCTTCTCCTCTTGTTTGATTTAGGATCTGGGATTGGCACAAGACTCTGCTACCAGCACAAAGAGCCCAATCCTTCTTGGCAGTCTGGCCCATCAGATCTACAGGATGATGTGTGCAAAGGGCTACTCAAAGAAAGACTTCTCATCCGTGTTCCAGTTCCTAAGAGAGGAGGAGACCTTCTGAGTGTGCCCTTTGGCCATGGACAGTGTTGGGAACCAAATTCTGTCTTGGAGTCTCCTAGTTCACTCCACAAGTATATGGATTTAATCAAAGGTCACCTATCTGGTTTTGATTGTCTAGGTCACAGTAATCCCTAGGACTTTTCCCCCATTTTTAAACCGCCTATTCTTTTTGTCTTTTTAACAAACGTATTATCTGATTTTTTTTCTGCAAGCCACTGATAGCCTCTGCTAACTAGCTGAATTGACCTTTTTACAAAGTTTGATCCCTGAGCATCCTCAACTAAGTCATTGAATACTTCAATCAGGATATTATTTGCTTTACTTTACAAATAAAACCAAATATTTTGTCAACAGGATGAAACCCATCTTAAAGGAAAGAAAAGGAATTGGTGTGAAGAGAGAAGTTAGAGAAGGGAAATGCAGTGAATTACTGTCTGTGTCCATCAGGAAGTTTGTCCGGTTAACCAAATGGTTGCGGCATTACCAGGGTTACTGGTTGGTTCTCCAGGGAGCTGATGAAGCAGAACTCGTGCTGCATGTTTTCTTTGTGGACGCAGTCACAGTGTGGTAGGGTATCCCTCACCGACTCCCCACACTCAGCAGACTTGTTTTTATATTTTTTTCTTTCTTGTACATTCTTACTATGTATTTTTTGACTTAAAAAGAATGACATCTTTAGACCCGTTTCAGAGCCAATGATGATACTTGCTTTAGATGATTAATATATTATTATAAATAGAGCTATATTATTTTGAATTCAAATAAATTTCTATGCTGGTAATACTTTCCTGGAGTTTTTGTTTCTTCCCAATCATTTGGCGAACTAATGATCTGAGAAACTGGTGTTCAGACTAACGGGGAAAGGATGGGAATAAAGAGAAAGGAGGAGAGGTCAAAAGGAACAAAGCTCTGAGTTGGCCAGTGACAAGCCAGCATTTTGCTGCTTTCCCTTAATCCTTGGGTATTCGTTTGAATGTTTTTTAGGTTGTCAGCTCTATAGGAATTCAGCCTGCATTAAGTGTAACATGCCCCAATATAGAGCACACTCACCACTTTTCCCACCTCAGCCTCTAGAAACATTCCAGGTAATAGACCTAGGACACCAAAATTTGGCAGAAGTATTACTACTTTCATCATCTTCCTGGTGATAAAAAAATTCCAGGCAATAGTATAAATGCTAGGGATACCATGACAAGACACAAAATTTCTGCCCTT
Organism: Cebus imitator; assembly: GCF_001604975.1. Lineage (NCBI taxonomy): Eukaryota > Metazoa > Chordata > Mammalia > Primates > Cebidae > Cebus > Cebus imitator. Next base: position 11,752,501 of record NW_016107360.1, on the reverse strand, counting down.
GCAGGGCATAAGTTCTGGTGTCTCATGTGTTTGTGACAGACAAGAAATATATAATGTATTTTTCAGATAAGAAGAACTAAAAAGCAGGATAAAGGGGATGGATAGGGAATCCCAGGGGTATTTTCTTAGGGTGATAAGTTCTCCCCAGTAAGGTGGCAACTGAGCAGAGGTAAGTAAGTGAGTATGCAATGCAGGTATCTGAGGAACAAACATTCCAGGCAAAGGGGACAGAAAGTACAAAGGCCCTGAGATAGGACAGTGCTGAATATGAGGAGGAACAGGGAGGCTGTAAGTGAAGTGACACAGAATGAGGGAAGCCAGATCACATGGGGCCTTGCAGGGTATGTTAGGACCCTGGCTTTTATTCTGAGCAAAATGGGCAATGTATCAGTTAGCTTTTGCTGGATAACAAACCACCCCAAAATTTAGAGGCTTAAAACAACAAACATGTGTTGTTTTTCAAGATTCTGTAGGCTGGCCATATTATTCTGGCCTAGACCAGTTCATCTGCAGCTAGAGGGTCTAGTTTGGCTTGACTCAACTGGCACAGCTGGAATGGCTGTGGCTTCTCCCTATGTGGTCATGCATTCTCCAGGAGGCTAGTGGGAGTTTGCGGAAGCATTCCCAGCAGCAGCACAGGACAAGCTCTGACTTTTTAAGCCTCTGCTTGCTTCATGTTTGTACTGTCCCTTGACCACAGCAAGTGTCATAGCCAAGCCCAGAATCAGCATAGGAGGGGTCTGCATAAGAGTGCGGACATAAAGGGGCATTATAGTGGCCTTTTTGCAAACAACCTATCACAACCAGCCCGTGAAGGATTTTCACCAGAATGATGTGATCTGACCTACTTTTTTGAAGGGATCACTCTGGATGCTGTGTGGAGAAGAGCCTGTAGGGGCAAGGCTGGAAACAAGGAGGCAATAGCAATAATCCAGTTGAGAGGTGGTGGCTGGGACCAGAACATTAAAATGATGGAGGAGGCAGGAAGTGGCTAGATTCTGAACATAGAAAATAGAGCCACTAACTGATGGATGGTATGAGAGAGAAAGTGGGGAGTCAGGGATAACCCCACTGTCAGTGGCCTGAGAAAGTAGAAGAAAAGGAGTTGTCATTTCCTATATGGGGAAGACTGTGGGAGGAAGATTTGGGGAGGATGGTAGAAAGTTTAGGAGAAAAAAATCAGGGATTTATTTGAAATGCCTAATAGACATCTAAGTAAAGAAGAACAAAAGTCCAAGGACTGAGCCCTGTGTTACTGTAACTTCAGTGGTTAGCAAAATGAGGGGGACAAGCCAATGAGACTGAAGAGGAGAGATCAGTCAAGTAGGGAAAAACTTGGGAGCAGTGTCCTGGGAGCCAAAGGAAAACAGTAGTTTAAGGAGGGAATGATTCTCTGATGAGTTGAGTAATAGGGTTGAGAATTAATCATGTGGATTTCACAATGGAGCTTTCATTGGTGACTTTTTCAAGAGTTTTGGCGGAATCTTGGAAATGAAAGCTGGATTGAGAATGGGAGAGGAATTGGAAACAGTAAAGTGAACTCTTGAAGAGCTTTGCTGCAGAGGAAAACAGACAAATGGGATAGACATTGGCAGGAAATAAGGGGTCAAGAGGAGTTTTATTATATTTTTAAAAAAAGAAATATTATGGGATTATACGGATAGAAGTGGAATGATCCAGTAACGAGGGGGACGTAATGACAGCAGAGAGAGGATACTTGCTAAATGGTATCTTTTGAGTAGTTGAGAGGAAAGGGGTTTAACGGTGGCCACATATCTGCAAATTAAAGAAACCAGCAAAAACAGATCAGATCACATGTCAGACTGTCAGCATCTTACGTGAAAGATAGAGTAGAATTATAATCATACAGTTTTCAACACAGAATAAAATAGTTGTGCTGGAAAGGAATTACCTCTGAGTGTGACCCTGTACAAGCCACCCTCTGCTAACCATTCATTTTCTCATCTATGAAGTTGTCATAAACAATCTAGCCTAATAGTAAATGCTTTCCAGAAATGAAAACAAAAGGTATAAGGACACTCACACATGATAGCAAGCATATGGAAAAATTGGAACCCTTATACATTGCTGCTGGGGACATGAAATGGTGCAGCCACTTTGGAAAATAGTTTGGTAGCTCCTCAAAAGGTTAAACAGTGCTGGCACATGATCCAGCATTTTCACTCCTAGATGTATAACCAAGAAAAGAAAAAATACGTCCACACAAAACTTGTACACAAATGTTCATAGCGGCATTATTCATAATAGCCAAAAAGTGGAAACAATCCAAATATCCCTCAACTGATGACTGGATGAACAAACTGGTGTATCTGCACAATGAAACATTACTTGGCCATAAAAAGGAATAAAGTACTGATTGATGCTACCACATGGATGAACTTGAAAGCATGCCAGGTGAAAGAAGGCAGACGCACAGGGCCACGTATTGTATGATTCTACTTATCTGTACTATCAGATAAGAGGCAAATCCAGAGAGACAGTAGCTACATTAGTGATTTCCAGGGACGGAAGAGAGGAAAATGGAGAGTGACTGCTAATGGATATGGAGTTTTTGGGGGGCAGTGATGAAAATGTTCTGGAATTGGTTAGACACAGGGGCTCACGCCTATAATCTCAGTACTTCGGAAGGCTGAGGCGGGCGGATCATGAGGTCGGGAGGTTGAGACCATCCTGGCCACATGGTGAAACCCTGTCTCTACTAAAAAATACAAAAAATTAGCCTGGCATGGTGGCATGTGCCTGAGGTCCCAGCTACTCAGGAGGCTGAGGCAGGAAAATCCCTTGACCCCGGCAGGAGGAGGTTGCAGTGAGCCGAGGTTGCACCACTGCACTCCAGCCTGGGAGACAGAGCGAGACTCCGTCTCTCAAACAAAAGGAAAGAAAAAAAAGTGTTCTGGAATTAATAGTGATGGTTGTACAACTTTGTGAATATATTTAAAAACACTGAGTTGTATACTTTTAAATGGTGAATTATAGCTCAATTAAAAAAAAAAACCTAAGAAAAAAAATCATGAGTTAAGATCTTTTAATAAGTGGTTCTCAACTGGGGTAGTTTTGGTTGCTGGGGGGACATATGGCAATGGCTGGATACATTTTTGGTAGTCACATTTTACTGGCATTTAGTGGGTAGAGGCCAAGAATGTTGCTAAACCTCTTAGAAGGCACAGGACAACACCCACAATAATAGTTATCCTGCCCAAAATGCCAGTCATGCAAAATTTAAGAAACCCTGCTCTCCACAGGACCTGAACTCAGCATATCAAAACCCAAGCTCCTCATGTTCCCCCAAAGCCCTGCTTCTCCTTCTGGTCCTATTCCAGGACTCCTCCCAGGTTTTCAGGGCCCAGCCCTGACTTCTCCACTCCTCCACCCACTCTCCACAGCTAATTCTAAATCTCTAGCACCTATTATAAGCCCTCAAGAGTCCTGATCTAGTGTAGCAGTTCCCAACATTTTTGGCCCCTGGGACTGGTTTTGTGGAAGACAATTTTTCCATGGGCGGTGGTTGGGGGAATGTTTTTGGGATGAAACTGTTTCACCTCAGATTATCAGGCATTAGATTCTTGTAAGGAGCACGCAACCTAGATCCCCCATGTGCAGTTCACAATAGGGTTCAGGCTCCTGTGAGAATCTAATGCAGCCACTGATCTGACAGGAGGCAGAGCTTAGGCAGTAATGCTTGCTCACCGGCTGGCCACTCACCTGCCGTGGGACCCGGTTCCCAACAGGCCATGGACCAGACCAGTACCAGTCCTTGGCCCGAGGGTTGGAGACCCCTGATCTAGGGTACTTCAGTATCTGCAATTGCACCTTTTATTGTTCCTAACAGCCTTTTTAAAGTATAGCGTACATACAATGAAATTTGCTCCTTTTATACAATGAATGGCTTTAGGTAAATTTAGAGTTTCACAACCATCACCACAATTCAGTTTTAGAACATTTCCATCAACCCTCCAAAATCCCTTAAATCCATTTGCAGCCACTCATCCTCCCTGCCCCCAGCCATTGGCAGCTACTAAGCTTTCTGACTCTGGATTTAAAGCTGCTTCTTGGCCTCCAACCTGGTTTTATTTCCCAATTGCTGAGCATTGCTGCAAGAAAGGTCTAAGACTGAAATCCTATCCAGCTATTCCCCTGTTTAAAATGTTTTAGCCTAGGATACAGCCTGAAGTCCCTCAGCATGGTCTCCAAGGGCCTTCTGCTGTGGCTTCTATTCTATTTCACCAGCACCAGTGCCCACAGTACTTGTCTTTCCCCAAGCAGGTCATGCTTTGCACACCTCAGTACATTTGCACATGTCATTTCCTTCATTTGGAATGCCCTTCACCTCCCCTCTGGCACTGTGACTAGTTTAGCACTGCCATCTGCTAAAAAGCCTTCCTCAGCTAATTCAGACTCAGTCTGTTTTCAAAGCCCCTTATTGGTATCTTTCTCATCATAGCACTTGCCCTGTTACATTGTATTTGTAGCTTTCCTCATTTGTCTTCCTCACCAGACTGTGAGCTCTCCGAGGGCACAGAATATGTCTTATCAGCTTTGAGGTTTGCCCTGAGTTCAGCACCTAGCATTAAGAGTTCGACAAGCATTTGAATAAATGAGTGAGTGAAAGGTAGGGCATTACATTTATGTTAGGTGAACTACTGGCCGCATAAAAGTTTTCTTAAAGATTCTTGCTTAGCAGACCAAGTTTATTAGTCAAAAGTTTAGGTTATACTGTTGAAACTGGAGAAATTCTGAGAAAGAGAAAGTCTGTATTTTGGGTAGCAAACATTTATGCACATTATATACATTAAGTACATTGATGTACTTTAAACATCAACTTGCACAGATAAAGCATGCACCTATTTCCCCTTATGGAGCATAGCAGTTGCAAATGTAATCCTACATAACATGCTATGTAGGCCTTAAGGCATGAGGTGAATCTCAGAATAAGCCAGATGTGATTTATTCAAGGGAGTCTGTAAATAGGTGTTTGGGAGACTCTTTGCCATACTACTGATCTGACACCATTATAATGGCACATACGGCTCAGCACAGCCGAGTCCACATGTAAGTGAACACACCAAATGAACTGGCCATTCTTCTCATTGCACAAATTTCTATCTTGTTTTCTAAGCAATCAGAAATGTGTAGAATATGTCCACATTATAGGGGGAAGAAAGGCAAATTTTATCAGAGAATGGGGCAAAATTATCCATGTGCATAAATTCTACCCAGGCTACTGTCCGAAGCCTGCTGCTGCTCAGGAAAACCGCAGTTACTATCAGCCTCAGCTGCAGTAACTGCACCCTTGAGCATTCTCAAATGGCCAGCCAATGGGGAGGCGTCTGCCTGAGTGGGGTTTTTAGCCATCTTTCAGTTCAATTGAAGAGGGAGCTTAAGGACATCATAGGGATTTGTAACATTCCATGCAAGGTGTCAGGCCCATAAACTAGCGTGTCCATCATACCGATGCGCAAGTGGACTCGTCTCTCATTGGTGGCAGGCAGGTTGAAGATGACCTTTTGCTATGTAATTGTATTCATCATTTAATAATTCAAGAATATCTAAAAAGGATGAAGACTTCTTTATTCAGATTACAGCATTAATAGGAAAACACAGTAAATCAGAAGCCCTTTGAAACCAGCCTACAGGGAGTGCTTTCAAATGTCTTAGTTACCAGAAGCGTTCCCAGGCTGGGAGACAGAAGACCTGAGTTCTAGCCCTTGGTCGGCACTAAGCTGTGTGTATTGTAGATCTGTTTCCTTCTCTTTAAAATGAGGGCATCCCATTGATCTTCAAGGTTTGTTTTAGCTCTAAAAATCTGATTCCCCTTAGTTAAGGGTTTAAGAAAACATGAGGCATATGCTTCTGACAGTTTTTGGACTCTCTCTGGTTAGGTATTATTTATTGCTCATATAGTCATCTCATTTATTAAGGTTTTTTTTTATAGCCAGGAATAGATTCAGAGATCAATACATTTTTATTAATGATAGTCTGTCATGCCTGGTAAAGAGATGGCAAGAAAGCTCATCTAGAATGAGCCACTTGAATAAACTTGACACATAAGCTTAGCTACGGGCTGTATTTTGGCAGGCTTTTCTGTGAAATAATGACATTGGCAGAGGAAGAAACTGTGGAAACCTTCTTCACAGCCAGACTCATAAAATCAAAAGGCAGGTTTGGGGTGTGTTTCTCAGCCCTGGCTGTATATGCAAATCCCATGACTTTTTGAGTGTAGCATTTTATCTTCAAAAGGACAAAATTTGGCATTTGCTGTAGTCATTAAAAATGATAAATGCCTAAAATACTTTAGAGTTTGGATTATTGTAGGTTAGAATAAATATTGTGTCAATACTAAACAAGATTTTAGAGTGGAAAATTTCTCATGGACATTGTCAAATCAAAACTTAAAGTATTTTCACTATTTTCCCTTTAATCATAGGAATTGAGCATAATTGTTGCCAGTTCTCCTTGTAAAAATGATGGTCTGGGCCTTTTGGAAGTGAATTACTCCTCCCAGAACCATTAAGAGATAGCCTTGTGCCCTGAAAGAGTTAATTCACTTCCAGACAGAGCTTTTCAGCCCCTTGGAGGAGTTCACATGATATCAAGTTCACTAATCTTTTACAGTTGTTTTGTGCCTCTTGAACTTCGTTTGCATACCATTTGTGGATAGCGCTGAAGTATTCTGTGGTAATTTTAGACTATTTGAGATCTTTTCCAGAAATTTCACCTTAGCGTTCCAATCCCAGGGACTCCAGAGCAAATGCAGCTTTAATCTCTCTCTCTCCCCTCTTAGTGACCTTAACCCTGACCTGAGGTCCGCTCTCTATAAGTGCCAAACATGATTCATTCTCCTTGCTTGGTTTAGTTTTGTTCCTTTAATGAGCCAAGATGACCAGGGAGACCAGATAGCTTATTTGTGCTAATGTAAGTATGCTCCACTAGTTAACTCCTGACTCATTTATTTGGCTTTTACTTTTGCCTAGAATTGACCCCTTGTCTCAGGGATGAAGCATCTAGTCTTAGACAAAGAGATGCAAACAGTTAACATAAACAAGAGTCAGGATACAGACTACTACCCGAGAGTGAAACGCAAAACTAACTGCTAGAGAGGGAGACGATCTTAAATCCTGTACCTTAACTGCCATATTATAGCTCCAGTAGAAGCGTTCATTAACATGTTTCATTACACAGCTCCAGCCTGGTGTGCTCCGGCTCAGACTACTTTCCTCCTGTGAGTTCTAGGAGCCATCATGTCTCCAAGTTAAAATGTTTTGTGTTTGTCACTTTGTGATCCGAATGTCTCATTTCTCCAGCCTCTGTAACAGAATTTCTGATTCTGTTTTTCTGTGCAGGCATGTTTTTCTGACTTGAGTTTAATACATAGTCTCTGAATTTTTTTTTCAAAGTTGCAGTGGCAGAACTGGGCCATCAAGGACGCTTAGAAGGTGATAAGCTGGAAGAGACTTTTAAGGAGAAGATTTACGATGGGTTTAGCTTCCCTGTTGTCCAGCTTGCCACTTTCAGCCCAATTCATTTCGGATTGGTAGGAGTCTGTCCACGGGGTTCTGACAAATGTGTTTTTATCCTTGTGAATTTATGCTCGATTCAGTGTCCCCCCAAAAAAAAAATCTATTAAAAACTGATATGACTTTGAACAGTGGCTTGGTCCCCGATTATGGCCCTTCCTGGCCCTCCCATTTAATTTCTGACTGGACCATCGAGTGACATTACAGTCTGCCCCTTCCAAAGCTGGATTCCTGCATCACACTGTACTCATGGCAGTTTAGTCTAGTCCTTTTACAGGTCAGCGACACCTTGAAGCTTGTATACCCGAGTCACCACAAATCTTTAAAGATGCAATTTTCTTGGCAGCTTCATCCTCCTAAGATGAATTGGAGGGTGGGAGTGAAGGACAGGGTTCTAATCTCTGTGTTACAAACAGGGATGATAGAGACCTCTGTCTTCACACTAGGAAGCTGCTGGCTGAAGGACTAAATGAAGGATTTCTTTTTTTTTTTTTTTTTGAGACGGAATTTCGCTCTTGTTACCCAGGCTGGAGTGCAATGGCGCGACCTCGGCTCACCGCAACCTCCGCCTCCTGGGTTCAGGCAATTCTCCTGCCTCAGCCTCCTGAGTAGCTGGGATTATAGGCACGCACCACCATGCCCAGCTAATTTTTTGTATTTTTAGTAGAGACGGGGTTTCACCATGTTGACCAGGATGGTCTCGATCTCTTGACCTTGTGATCCACCCGCCTCGGCCTCCCAAAGTGCTGGGATTACAGGCTTGAGCCACCGCGCCCGGCCTGAAGGATTTCTTAAGTGGTTAGTCACATGCTGGAATCTTGGTTGTTTTTAAAGCAATCTGCTTGTTCTCTGTCTAAAAGTATCTGGTTGTGCTTCTCCTTGAAAAGTACCAATGGCATTCCCTCACCTATGATACAGCTTTGGATACATACCTATTCTCTTTGGAAGAAATAAAATTTCTTTATTTGAAATAAAATTTTATTTGAAGTAAAATTTCAATGAAATCTAAGGCAATCAAAGAGTGATCAAATCTGGAGAGGTGGGGAATCTTTTCTCGTGTTAGCCCTGTTATGCCAGATGATTTCCTAAAAAAATAAAAATCATGCATGTATTCTGCATGGTCAGGTATTACCATCTTTGCAGAGAATTGTCTTTGCCTAATGTCCTATCTGATGGGCTATTCTGTGTATTCTATGCTACGTAATCTCCACAAATGTATACTGTGGTCCATAAAACTGCCATACTGTTTTCAGAAACTAGTAATTCACAAAGTAAACCTGAGACAGTGCTGTTAATAAACACAAATTGCAAACAAGAAGGTAGTAAGTGGAAATAATGCACTCATTTAGGAGTAATAAAGCCTTTGATCTTACTTTGAAGGAAAGAGTCTATGTTTAAACTACCCATTCAGAGACAGCCAGATGCCCATAAAGAGCAGTGCTTTTTGCTTTGATAGAAAATCACTGAGGCCTGTCTAGCAGGTCTGGTTTGTAAACAGATTCGTTAAAGGCTCATCAGGACTGATTTGCATAGGATTCAGCAAGCCCCAGTCACTTAATGAGCAATGCCATTTCCAGGTTGGGAAGAACACCATTTTTTTTTTTTTTTCTAGCTAGAAGTCTTAGATCATTACTTTGTGGGAAAGGGAAAGAATATTCATATAGAGTGAACCCTTGCTGTCCTCCACTAATGGGAAAATGATGACCTAAGACTTGCTTTGCTTGCTCTGAATGGTGAAGGATGTCATGAAATAAACAGGTGATACGTTTGAAATTAGGCTACAAAAAAGGTTTTTCTCCCCTTCTCTATTGTTTGAGAGACAAAGGAGGACTAATGTGAATTATAATAGAAAAGGTAAATGCACTGCAGACACAGACCGCAAATATTTATCCACAAATGCTTATGGAGGACCTCCTTGGAGTCTGGCTGTGTGTGTCGAGGGCCAGATACCCCATAGGGCCCAAAGCAGAGAGAACCTCTGCCGCACGGAGCCTCCCTTCTGGTGCCATTAGTACAGAGAAATGGGAAGAGCAGAGGAAAGGAATTTGGCAGTTTAAGCACAGGTTTTGAAATTTCTACCAGTGAGCCGCCATTTGCTTGAAAGATGGCAAGACCAGTATTTCCAGAGAGAGCAGATCCTCTGATCAATCTTACTGCACTTTTATTTTTGAGTTTCAGAATAATGGGAATCACCTTCCTGTCATTAACTAAGAACCTGTCTTCTCCTTAAATGTTGGAGAAAAATGTCAAAAGAGGTGAGGCGCGATGGCTCACACCTGTAATCCCAGCACTTTGGGAGGCTGAGGCAGGTGTATCACTTGAGGTCAAGAGTTTGAGACCAGCCTGGCTGGCATGGCAAAACCCCATCTTTATTGGGGAAAAAAAAATTAGCCAGGCGTGGTGGTGTGTACCTGTAGTCCCAGCTACTCAGGAGGCTGAGGCACAGGAATCACTTGAACCCTACTGGCAGGAGTTGCAGTGAGCCGAGATTGCACCACTGCTCTCCAGCCTGGGTGACAGAGCGAGACCCCATCTTAAAAAAAAATGTGGAAAGAAAGCCTTTGCCTATTTTGATCACTTAACAGATAACAAATGGAGCAGCTCAGTAGAAACAAAAATTAGAAACTGCTTATTTTTAACTTTGAAAGTAAGTTAATAAGCAGTTTCTAAGTAAAATAAAGATTTCTGAAGTCCTGACTCTGACTTCCAAGCGTGCAGTGAGCTGCCAGGGGCAGTGGTTGCTTCTTTGTGTGCCTCGCAGCAGCATCGTTCTGCTTATGGGGGATGTTTTTAAATAGTGTCACCGTTATCAACATTAACTCGCTCAGCTAGAAACTTGGGTTTAAATAGCAGCATTTAGCCTTTGGGTCCTGCCTTGTCAAGGCCAAGGACCTCAGCCTTACCTTGCTTCCTAGAAGCGAGATGACATCAGCACTCTCCTGTAAATGTCGCCTTGGATCCATTCCGCTCAGGAAGACGCAGTGCAGCTCTGGGAAGTGTTAGAAGAGAGCCTGGGATGGTCTCAAACTGGCGTGAGCAGGACTCCAGGTCCTGTCCAGGTAATTCAGATGGATGGCGGGTGTAAAGGGAGGCCATGCCCTGTCTCTCCAGCTGGATTTGATTAGCCTAAGGAGGAAGAGGAGGGCTTGTTAGTTTGTCTGCTTGTGAAGACGGCTAGGGAGAGCATTCTAGTAAAATCTACTTGAGACCAGGTAAGATACCAGCATTCCTCCCTAGAAAGGCTGGGGGTATTCTAGATCTCTCAAAGGACCATGTGTGAGCTCTCAGAGGACCTTGCAGTCCCTCTTGCTGGCACCTCCCGCCGACCCCACTATTTCCTGATGGGGAGATCTCTTACCAGCTTGCCTTTTTCCACCTTTCATTCAACTTCCACACAGGCACAGACCTGTGTCTCACAGGCAGGGACCCCTGCTCTGGTCACCGACAAGGTTCTGACCCACCTGCCTAGTGAGGCGGACTCTTGATGCCTGGCAGCACCTGCATTTCTACCACAGGCTGGCACGAGGCAAATCAGCACGTCTGCTGTGAGTAGATGCTCAAACACGAGCTCCATGAGGGCGGAGACCGTGGTTTTATCACTGAGGTATATCACAAGCACCTGGCACATTGGATGGATTTCCATACACAGCATTTGTTTGGTGCATGGGTGAATGAATGAACAAATGAATGAGATAACCCCAGTTTTTATTAATAATTTTCGTGACTTACTAATAAAATCATGAAGGAAATAGTAATTCCCTTTCCTCTGGCTGTCCAGGAACATAGGCAAAGCCAAAGCTCCCAGGGTCCTGATTCTGCAGGCTCTAAAGCAGGAAGGATTGGAGGAAAGAGGGACTGATTGAAGTGAGGCAGGTTTGCCAAGTCTCAAGAGGCCCAGCCCCAATATTTGGAAGCTTTCCCTGAGTTAGAAACACGAACACATAGATCTGTTATTAAGGGCCCAGGGCCAATTGCAAGGCATCAGGAAGAGGCCATCTAAACATCCCTTCACACACATAAAGCGCTAGCACAGTTTCTCACCTGTAGTAGGGTGAGAAATGGCTTAATAAATGCCCTTGCTTGACTGCATCTGAATCCTGGCAGGTGGGATCTTTGATTGGAGTCACAAGCCTGTTAGATTGAAATGCTGCTGTGCCAATCAAGCTTAGAGAGCACAGAAGCCCACCATAGCAGGAGACCAGAAACTCTGCTTAATCTCATTTCACTTCACATCTCTAAGTGAGATACGTCTAAACACTGCTTTAGTTCACAAGCTTAAAATCAACTTTTGAAAATAATGATGAAAGCCTGCTCACCTCCCGCATCCCTCAATGCTGTGTTAAAAGTTGGGCCACAGAGAGGTCAGGCCTGAGTTCCAAACCCAGCAATACCAGTTTCTAGCATGGGCTTGAGCAGGTGACTTAGCGTCAGTGCCAGTTTTTTCGTCATAACTTAGGGATGATAATAGTAATTATCCCGTGGGGATGATTGAAAGGCTTAAATAAGACAGTGTAGGTGTCTGCCACATAGTAAATGCTCACTAAAACGAGCTCTTATGAGCTACTGTTAACCAAGAAGCCAGTTGGTGAAAAGGAAATTTGATAAATACAAGACCACCATTAGCCATCTTCTACCTCAAATGGTTTCTGGTTAATTAGCAAGAGAGTGTTTGAACCTGCTTGTGGGATTTTTCTTATCTAGTGCCGGACAACCCAGTAGAGACAGTGAATCCGAAAAGCCTGGCTCTCTCAAACTTGGCAGAAGTCAGAAATGTGCTGGGCTCACTGGTTGTATCTACTAAGACAAAAGCAGTGGTCTGCAAGTCACACCCTGGGAGACAGAGCCTGCTGAATGAATTCCACTCTCAGAGCTAGGGAGGGCTGTGAGACTCAGCCCAGGGGGGCAAATGGTGGCTTTAAGTCCTGCACAACCCTCCCCTACCCCATGCTTTGATGTGGAAAATGGACACTTTGTCAATCTCATGTAAAGTGCCATGTAGATGTGGTTTCAAAGCACCTTCCCACCTCCACCCAATGCGATCCCTGTCCTTGAGTCTTTCCCATTTAGAAATTCTGAAGCTTCCAGACAAGCAGACACCACTCTAAACCTAACTGGAGATTGCTAGCTAAATGTTTGCAAACCCAGGGACTCAGCTGGTACACAGCTGATAGGAGTGTAGACTGATAAAAATCTTGCTGGAGGGCCATTTGCCAATAGATTTTAAAGACACTCATTTGTAATTAAACACTGAAATGGTTACAAGTGTGTTCATTCATCTTAGCTTGTTTTATATAATAGTATTGACATGTGATTCAGATCCTTTTCCGTGCCTCGGTCTCCTTATCCGGCTCTTTCTAGCCAAGCTTTGCCAGGCCCAGTGTGCCTGGTGAAGAGGTTTGGCTTTGGAAGTGGCAGTGAGGTGGGAAAAGCCGCCACATAACTATAGGAACCTCTGGGTATGGTGGCTCATGCCTGTAATCCCAGCACTTTGGAAGGCTGAGGTGGGTGCATCATAAGTCAGGGGTTTCAGACAAGACTGGTCAACGTGGTGACACCCTGTCTCTACTAAAAATACAAAAATTAGCTGGGTATGGTGGTGTGCACCTGTAATCCCAGCTACTCGGGAGGCTGAGGCAGGAGAATTGCTTGAGCCCAGGAGGCAGAGGTTGCAGTGAGCTGAGATTGCACCACTGCACTCCAGCCTAACAACAGTGAGACTCTGTCTCAAAAAAAAAAAAAAAAAAAAAGAGTTGGTTAGGGTATGGATTAGTAAGTCCAAGAGCAGCATTTAAAAAATATAATTACATAAAATGTGGTGTTTCTCTCTCCAGTACGCACTGTGTTTAACATCAGGTAAGTTACATTGTTATCTTTTGCATAACAGATGGCTTTGAAGTTTACTCAAAAGTCAACTAAAAAGGCTGGTCAGGCAAGGGGTGGCGGGATGTTATAAAGCCTGCTTTTACCCATGCATTCCATGCAGATAAGCACCAGGGTAGAGGAGGAATAAGGAGTGGTCCTCTAAGCTTAAGTGTTCTGTTTCACTTCCTTCTGTCCCAAGTAGTTGCTAAAGTAATTTACAATTTGGAAAGCTGTGATCACCCTACCTGAAGCAGTAAAATCACATGGTGGGGCCTCTTAATTTATCACCGGCAGTAAATGCTAACAAATTATACTGTACTAAAAAGCCATTGCCCAAGACTTTAGCCCAGAAGACACCACTAAGGCAAAGCCTTTATTTTGATTGTTTTCCTAGGATGAGTGAATGTTTAGTCTACCGGCTATCTTTCAAGCTTACATTTTTATATTCTACCTTTTGGTTTCTTTGAACTAGATCCTAGTTGACTTCGGTATTTGCGGTAATGTACTCTTCGTTTTCCCTTTACTTCCCATCTCACAGTTACCTCTAACCCAGTGGATCCTTTCCAGCGTTTGAAGAGGGCAAACACTGATCTATGCTGAAGTTAGAACAGAAAAATATGTGCAAGAAAAATGATGTTACCATTTACACCCAGTCACTTGGTCAAGAGTCAGACCTCTTACTTTAAAAGCAAAATACGCATCAAAAACTTCAACAGACTTCAGCAGCAATGGAAAGCAGCATGTTTGGAAAATGTGCATCAGGAAGCCCTACGCTGAGTTTAGGATGATTACCAGACCCCACCGTACTACCTTCTAGTGAAATCTAATAGGTTCTTGTTAAAGTCTTAGAAACTATTCAAGACCAATCCATTTAGGAAAAAAAAAAGTCTTCTCTGGGTGAATTTATTGATACCAGGGAACAGATTTATTAAAAAACCCAAGAGTTCTCTAAACAAACAAAGAAAAAAGCTTTCCTCAAGATACAGCAGGATCCTCAGGCCTCAGAGGCCCTTGGTCATGTGGGATTTGAGCATCTTCCTTACTCTTCCTAAATGCTGAAGAAAAGGAAAAGTGAGGAAATACCACTTATTCTGCCTCTTTGCTGCCTGTCTTTTAGATAGGTTGAAAACCTAGTTTCTGTTGGTTTTATTTGTTTCAGATCAGGATTTCTCTCTTTCCAGTTGAGTAACAGGGTTGCTCATGCAAGTCACCCATTCTCTTGCTCTTGTGGACTGGGGGCGCCCAGGAGTGGCAGCACCTGGGGCTGTGATAGGCATACAGAGCCTCTGCACCATCCAGACGTTCTGATTGTCATTCGCAGTGTAAGTGTCAGATGATCCCCAGGGGACTCCTCTCATGTTCAGGTCTGAGAAGAGCTGCTGAGTATCCCTCATCTCACACTGTGGCAGGAGATGCTGGTGTTCAGGGCTATTGTTAGGTTTTTAGTTTGAAGAAATGTCCTCTGCAAGGAAAGAATCCTAGACCCAGAGCACTCCAAGGAACAGAGGGCTTACTCATGGGCTATGTATGGGCCTGAACTGGAGTCTGATAGCAAGATCTGGAGGCAGCTCCAGGGACAGGCTGCCCTCTTCCCTCGCTCCTGTGTCTGCTCCACCCTCCTCCCTTCACCGCCTGCGTTTCAGCGCTTCCTCACGGCTTCGGCTGCTGCACAACTGTGACTTTCACGTGGTCTACAGGGCCCCTCCAACCCCTTTCTCCATCATCATCTCCTTTCAGTTTCAGCTTCAGATATTTCTACCATCTAAATTCTCACAAGCTAGAATATGATCATTCTAATAAAACGTTTTGCTCTCAGCCTTCCACAGGTCACTGGCTAGCCTAGAATTGGACTCTGGATGAGCTTAGGGGTCTGGGGGTTCAAATGATCCGCATGAAGGCTGACCCTCAGTAGGGGAGGAGGCCGAGGGCCGGCAGACATTTAGAGAGGCCTGGGAGGTGGACCCTAGCCACCCTTAAAGTTATCACAGCTTGTAGGAACTGTAGAATAAAAATCTGAATGCAACTTGGGAAAAAAACCCTGGCCGGGCGTGGTAGCTCATACCTGCAATCCCAGCACTTTGGGAGGCCGAGGTGGGTGGATCATGAGGTCAGGAGATCGAGACCATCTGGCCAACATGGCTAAATGCCGTCACAACTGAGAATACAAAAATTATCTGGGGGTGGTGGCACATGCCTGTAGTCCTAGTTACTTGGGAGGCTGAGGTAGGAGAATTGCTTGAACCCACAAGGCAGAGGCTGCAGTGAGTCAAGATCACACCACTGTACTCCAGCCCGGGTGACAGAGCAAGACCCCATCTCAAAAGAAACAAAAACAAAAACTCTTACCTGATTCCCAATGCAAATGTCAGTTTGAGCGAGGAAATAAAAAAAGTTTCTAAATTTATTTACTGCCAGGCTTATTTTAGAGAGAGGAAGAAGGAAAGGTGAGTATGGGAAGGTGAACATTGATTTTTAAAGATATTTTGTGTCCCAGCTATTTTTAGGGACTTATAATAAGACATAAAACTACATAGCTGGGAGGCTGGTGAGACGAAGTGTAACAAATGGAAATTTTCTGGAGTGTTATGCAGAAGACAGGTACCTCCCTACCTCTCTCCAAAGAGCCTAATAACATAGCTGCATGTGTGATGCCTGGAAGAAGTTGTTAGAGAAGGTTTGAGAGTTTTAAAATTATTACTGAAAGATTTGAGTCTTTACTCAGGAATCTTAGTTTTTCTACAAAAATTATAAATCCCAGGGCAAATGTGTCAGCCCTCTGGACGTCAGAACTGAAGCCCTTTGATGCTACAACAAACTAACGTCATGGAAGCCCTGCAGCCTCGTTTTACAGGCACTGCCCAGAGCTCGCGGTACTGCCATAAATAGACAGGATTCGGTTTGCACAATGTCTTTCTGCTCGTCAGGCCCCTCCTTCCCTTCATCTCTCCCTGCTGGCCAATGAGACTCATCCCCCTGCCTCCACTCTGTCCCCTCTGGCCTAATCCACACAGAGTTGCCACTTGGCCTTTCTGGGGCACAGCTCCAACCACAGACCTGATCTGCTCAGACCCCTGCAGAGGCGGTGAAGGAAACGCACCCTCCCAGCCTGGCACCTGCCTTAACACTCCGCACAGTGTTAACTTAACTCACCTCCCACAGCACTCTCAGCTGCACCATACCCTCCCCTCCTGTCATTCTGCAAAGTCTCCTTCCCCAGGAGTGCTGGCCCAGTCCCCTGCCCCTGCTCACTGCCCCCAGCTTTCCTGTCCCTGACTAGAGCCTCCTCTGGTCTCTGCCTTTCAAAATGCCCCCTATTTTCAGAGTGCATTTCATTTTCTTTTGAGACGGAGTTTTACTCTTGTTGCCCAGGCTGGAGTGCAGTGGTGCGATCTCTGCTCCCTGAAACCTCCACCTCCCAGGTTCAAGTGATTCTCCTGCTTCAGCCTCCAGAGTAGCTGGAATTACAGGTGCCTGCCACCACACCGGCTAATTTTTGTATTTTTACTAGAGATAGGGTTTCACCATGTTGGCCAGGCTGTTCTTGAACTCCTGACCTCAGGTGATCCACCCAGCTCGGCCTCCCAAAGTGCTGGGATTACAGGCATGAACCACTGCACCCAGCCCCAAGGGCACTTCTTTCTGCTTTCAAGATCCCCCTCCTCCTTCTCCTTGGTTTGTTGAGGTTTCATTTTCCTCACAGCAGCTGTGATCTCACATGACCGTTTCCCTTTTGTTTTTTCGTTATTTTTCACTTAAAGATGCCATTCCTCCCCTATTAGGTCAGAAGTATATCGAGAATGGGAACTTGAAATCCTCACACCGAATGTGACATGTTAGAAAAACAGTGATATAGTAATGCGAGTAGGATCTGGACTCCAATTTCCTATCAGAATTCACATTCCTGGTGGACTTATTTGCTGTGGTTTGTGGGATGTTGAATATTTGCCTCTCCCAGCCTCAGCTTCCGTATCTATAAAATAAAACAGGAATTGTACTGACCTCACAGGCTGGGGTGAGGATCACCTGAGTTGTATGTTCCAAAGTGCTACATGAATGCATCAGCACCTCAGAGAGCATCACTTGTTGCTCTTGTGAGGTCAGTAGGTGCTCAGTAAATGCCAAGCCCCTGTGCAGCCCCTGGACAGGGATGCCAGAGGCACCAGGGTCAGCCAACTGCATTAACCTGCTTGTCCATCAAGACTTTTATAAGAGCTGCTAACAGGCAGGAAAATTGCTGGATTTGAGTTTCACCTCCTCCCCCTAACCAGGTCACCTTCTGGAGGAGGTGCTAATGAGCAGCAAAATGACCAAAACGTGGGCAGTCAGGGAGGCAGAGAAGGAAAGAGCCAAGGAGCTTGGACAGCCCTCCGCTAGCCACCCAGCTCTTGAAGAAGCTAGGCCTAACAGGCGTCCCAGAGCCGAGCACGTGGCCCCTCTTGGCACCAAGGGGAGAATAACCATGCAGGGGCCAGGGCTGCGCCTCTGGTTCCAGTGAAGCTTTGGGAAAAAACCCAAATCAGGCCCCTCTCTCTCTGGCCATATAATAACCTTGCAGTCTCCAGCCTCCCCCATGGGCACGCTGGTGCTTTAATAATCGCTCTTTCTCTTAGGCACGTTCCATTTTAACTGACCACCTTCTTAACAAATACTGAGCCACAATGATCCTGGCAAGTGGCAACCTAAGAGTGCCGTCAGCATTGGAGGTTTCCATGTCTTCCATTCCAGACCCATGGCCAGAGCAGGCAGGTCCAGGCGGGGCAGGCACGGGACTGGTAGTTTCCCAGACATCCATGAATAGACGTGGCTCCTGTGAGACTTCCCTTACCATCTGCAGTGTCAGCGTCAGGGCTCCAGGGAGAACCTGAGGCCTTGAAGGAGCAGGCTGGAAAGCCCCAGCATTCACTAACCATGACATTTGCCAACAAACTTCACCCATCAGTGGCTCTCAAGTCTGGCTGCACATGAGAACCACCTGGGGTGGCGATGCTGCTGCCGACCTCGGAAGGTTGCTGTGTACTGAATTGAGATAATATGTATTCACTACTTGGCACTTAGTAAATACAGCAGGTCTTCAAATGACATTTTTTTTTCTTTTTTTCCTTCCTTCCTTCCTTCCCGCCTTCCTTCCTTCCTTCCTTCTCTCCCTTCTTCCTTCCCTCCTTCCTCCCTTCCTCCTTCCTCCCTCCTTCCCTCTTTTTCTCTTTCCTTTCTTTCTCTTTGTTTTTCCCCCCAAGTATGGCTCTTATCGCCCAGGCAGGAGTGCAGTAGCAGGATCTCAGCTCACTGCAACCTCTGCCTCCCACGTTCAAGCAATTCTCCTGCCTCAGCCTCCCAAGTAGCTGGGACTATAGGCGCATGCCACCATGCCTGGCTAATTTTTGCATTTTTAGTAGAGATAGGGTTTCACCATGTTGGCAAGGCTGGCCTCGAACTCCTGACCTCAGGTGATCTGCCTGCCTTGGCTTCCCAAAGTGCTGGGATTAACAGGGTGAGCCACCACGCCAGGCCAAAAAACATTGTTTAGTTCGTCATTATTTCCTTACAACACTGATGAGAAAAGAAAAATCAATTCCAGCTGGGGTCACTGTCTGTGTGGAGTTGGCACATGCTCCTCACATCTGCGTGGGTTTTCTCTGAGTACTCTGGTTTCCTCCCACATCCCAAAGGTGTGCACATGGCTTGTCTACCTAGTCCCAGTGTGAGTGAGTGTGGGTGCGTGTGAATGCACCCTGCGATCTTATGGTGTCTGGGCCGGGGCAGGCTCCTGTCCTGCATCCTGAGCTGGTTCCTGCCACCTGCCACCCTGAACTGGAATAAGCAGGAAAATAATTATCTTGTTCTAATGAATTTGTCTTAAGTGTAATTACAGCTCATATTTACTTCGCTGTTTAATATTAGAAGCATTTTGGTCTTTATTTAGAAGTTTGGAGACGTTTTTGTGATTGGAAATATACCAGGAACTTAACTCCTGTTTATAGCAATTAGCTTATGGGAAAATGGATTTGTTTCATGGAGTTTCACCTAAAGTTGCAGTTTCCATGAAGCTATTGGCAATGTTAAATGAGAACTTCATTCCTTTTTTCTGTATTTGTGTCTCTATATCTTACAAATAACAGTATGTAAAATTAATATAGTCTAATAAAAACCAGACACAATGTGAGGTGACACCCTAGGGTGCTTAGTCTATACTTTTTCACCTTGTTGTGGCTCTGCTGACATTAAATCAGAGACTCTCAGTTGAGAGGAAAGGAAGCATGCTCCCTTAAAAATCAACAAAGAAAAGGGGTAGAAGAAGCAGGCACAGTACACTTAGCACACATCATGAACTGGGCTTGATGCTAACAGAATTTTTTTTTTTTTGAGACAAAGTCTCGCCCTGTCGCCAGGTGCCACGCTGGAGTGCAGTGGCATGATCTTGGCTCACTGCAACCTCTGCCTCCCAGGTTCAAGCAATTCTCCTGCCTCAGCCTCTCAGGTAGCTGGGACTATAGGCGCACGCCACCATGCCCAGCTAATTATTTTTGTATTTTCAGTAGAGACGGGGTTTCACCATGTTGGCCAGGATGGTCTCCATCTCTTGGCCTCATGATCTGTCCGACTCAGCCTCCCAAAGTGCTGGGATTACAGGCTTGAGCCACCGCGCCCGGCAGCTAACAGACTCAGATTGCATCCAGCCCCTGACATTTTACCTAAGATAGAAAGTGTGTGGCACTCACACTGACAGCCCACGATCAAATTTTTTGTTTGTTTGTTTAAGCTGGAGTCTTGCTCTGTCGCCCAGGCTGGAGTGCAATGGCGCGATCTCGGCTCACTGCAACCTCCGCCTCCTGGGTTCAAGCAATTCTCCTGCCTCAGCCTCCTGAGTAGCTAGGATTACAGGCACCCACCACCACGCCAGGCTAATTTTTGTATGTTTAGTAGATATGAGTTTTCACCATGCTGACCAGGCTGGTCTGAAACTCCTGACCTTAAGTGCTCTGCCCACCTTGGCCTCCCAATGTACTGGGGTTACAGGCATGAGCCACTGCTTCCGGCCCAAAATGGTTTTTAATAACAAAATAATTTTTCTTCTAAAAGTGCTATTATATTAAGTTAGGATGATAATTCAAATATTTAAAGATAAATGTTTAAAGAAATATTTAAAGAAAAACATTTACCAAAGGGGCATGGGCTATTTCTCATGATAACAAGTAGAAAAAGTTTTGCAGTGGGCTTTCAGGTGGGGAAAGATGTGCACCTAGAGAGGTGTGCAAAACTGTCAAGCTTGAATTTATTGTCTTCCCACAGGAGCCCTTGACTGGGAGGCATGTTTCTTGATCCTTTAATTTTGTGCTTAGAACATGTCCTTGGATGGGGGCCAAAGTTTCACAGAAAGAATTTAATTTACTTGAAAGGTGTAGTAGCTCACTGGAAACCCTGGCGTCTTTGGGGTTCTGATAGGTGAGAATGAGTACAGGCTGTGAAACAGAGCGATTTTCTTCCTGGGATGAAAAGCCACAGCAAGATGCTCATTGGAATCACCTGGAGGGCTTGGGGAAACAGTGCTGGGTTCGGCCCCTAGAATTTCCAATTCAGTGCATCTGGGTTGAGAGCTCGGCCTGAAAATGGGCATGTCTAACTACTTTTCAGAGGGCACTGAGACTACAGGTCTGGTGGCCACACTTTGAGATCCACTGCTCTAACCTGACATACAGAGCCTGGGCAAGCTAAATTGGAAGCAGCTGCAGAGTTCTGTACCCCAGAGATGGGGCAAGGCAACATGCAGTCAGCTGGTGAGGTCTGTGGGCAGCCCCTAGGTATGGTTCCTCCCTGTCTCTGTCTCTGGGCCCTGCTGGGAATTAGGCCATCTGACCAACCTGTAAATGGTGAAGGAGCAAGAATTTGAACCTAGGAAATGAAGAACTATGAAGGATCTCAGGTTTTACTCGTAATCTAACAAATTAGCCTGCTACAGTGTTCAGGGATTGGCCACAGACACAAAACTCCTGGATCAGAGACTAAAAGCAGTTTATTGCTCATAGCAATAGCAGTAGCTAGAGTATCAGCGTTTTCTTGTGCTGGTTTCAGGAGCCTCATTGCCACATGACAACAAAAGAGGGCCAGTTGATTCCTTTACATGTGGTGGGTTGAGTTTTAGGAGAGGAATCCTAACATGAGGGAACCTGAATCTTTTATGATGGACAGAGAGTATGCCTCATCTCTTCTCTGGTGAGAGACACTGTATCTTCAAAGGCTGAGAACTCTACAGCATTTTTCAAAAGTGATATACTTTGGATGTCTCCTCCAAATCTCATGTTGAGATGTAATCCCCAGTGCTGGAGGTGGGGCCTGGTGGGAGGTGTTTGAGTCACGGATCCCTCATGGCTTGGTGCTGTCTTCAGGGTACTGACTGAGTTCTTGTGACGTCTGATGGTTTAAAAGCATGTGGCATCTCTCCCCCACTCTCTCTCTTACTCCCAAAGCAGGAGTAGGCCTTGGATGTGCCTACTCTTGTTTTGCCTTCTGCCACGAGTGAAAGCAACCTGAGGCCTCCCCAGAAGCTGAGCAGATGCTGGTCCCATGCTTTCTGTATAGCCTGCAGAAACTGAGCCACTTCAACTTCCTTTCTTTATAAATTACCCAGCCTCAGCAATGTGAAAGAATGGCCTAACACAAAAAGATAGTTTAGAACAATGTTATTTGGTATCTCTGCCTTTCTAGATGTGTAGAAACATGAGAGACCCATGAGTAATTGCCTCCTAACAAGTCTATGCTCTCAATACCTTACACTGGAGTTAGTAAACTACAGCCCCCCAGCCTGCAGCCTGTTTTCCTACTGCCAATGAGCTAAGAATGATTTTTACATTAATGGACTATCACACACACACACACACACACACACACACACACACGCGCACACGCGCGCGCACGCACAGAGAGAGAGAGAGAGAGAGAGAATATAGAACAGGAATCTTATGTGGCCTGCAAAGCCTAAAATATTTACTATTTGGCCCTTTACAGAGAAAGTTTGCCAACACTTGCCCCGTGCAGTACTGCTTCTGTAGCCCTGGGTAGACTCATGCCAAGAGTTTAAATGAACCTGACTTACTCTAGCAGTTTCTGTAACCACTAGATATTCTGGGACAGGTGTATTGCAGATTGAATTTCTTGGGAGGCAGACTCTGAGGCGGAGGTTAACGTGCAGACATTTACTAAGGAGCACCTTTGGTACTGACGCCTGTGGAGCACAGGACAAGGAAGTTGGACGGGACAGAGTGAGAAGCTGAGCTGTGATGCAGGCCCAGCCGTAGACTCGGCCAGTCTCACAGGGAGCGCTGGACCTGGAATAGCTCTCAGAGTGTTCCCAAGCTGGGCTGAGATGCCCAGGCCTTTCTTTTCATGCATCAGTCACTTGTTGGATGTAAGCCACCTGTGAAGAGGCCAGGTGGCTCTTGGGAGCAGAGGCAGTCCCTAAAGGGTTCTGACAACTGCAAGCTGTCTGCCCACCTCTCCCAGTAGCTGGAACAACTGGTCATTTATTGAAGGAAAATTTCAGAGGGGCATCATGGTGTTCATCACACAGTGAAAGCATTTTAGGGCCATTATAGTGGCCTGTATAGATTATCATCCTTCTATAACAATTTTTCTAATCTTTCTTTTTTCTTGAGGCAGGGTCTCACTGTGTCACCCATGCTGTAATGCAGTGGTGTGATCTTGGCTCACTGCAACCTCTGTCTCCCAGGCTGAAGTCATCCTCCCACCTCAGTGGCATGAATAGCCGAATAGCTGGGACTACAGGCCTGCACCACCACATCAGCTATTTTTTTTTTTTTTTTTTTGTGTAGAGACATGTTGACCAGGCTGGTCTCAAATTCCTGGGTCAAGTGATCCATCTGCCTCAGCCTCTCAAAGTGCGGGGATTACAGGTGTGAGCCACTGTGCCTTGCCTTGCTAACCTTTTTAATCCCCAGAAGTACTATACTTAACATAAGTACTGCAAGTGGTAAGTTCTAATATGTACATATTCAATGAGAAGATGAATGGGTTTTACGGACTAAATATTTGTGTCCTCAGATTCGTATGTTGATAACTAATTTCTAATGGGATGGCATTAGGAGGTGGAGTCTTTGAAGGGTAATTAGGTCATGAGGGCAGAAGCCTCATAAATGGGATTAGTGTCCTTATAAAAGGGACCACTTTAACAAGGAAGACAAGAGCCTCTCTCATCCTCTTTTATCTACGTGAGGATACAATGAAAAGATGACAATCTGCAACCCAGGAGAAGGCCCTCTCCAGAACCCTATGAGGCTGGCAATCTGATCTCAGACTTCCAGCCTCCAGAACCACGAGAAAGAAACTCCTGTTGTTTCAAAGCCACCCAGTCTGTGGCATGTTGTTATTGCAGCCCAAACCAAGACAAAGAGTGGGTGGGTGGTGGGTGGGTGGATGGATGGACGAGTTACAAAAGTCTAAGTACAAAGTCCTTTTATTAATCCGTTTTCATGCTAGTGATAAAGACATACCCGAGACTGGGAAGAAAAAGAGGTTTAATTGGACTTATAGTTCCACGTGGCTGGGGAGGCCTCAGAATCACGGCGGGAGGCAAAAGGCACTTCTTACATGATGGCGGGAAGAGAAAATGAGGAAGAAGCAAAGTCAGAAACCTCTGATAAACCCATCAGATTTTGTGAGACTTACTCCCTATCACATGAATAGCACAGGAAAGGCTGGCCTCCATGATTCAGTTACCTCCTCCTGGGTCCCTCCCACAACAGATGGGAATTCTGGCAGATACAATTTGAATTGAGATTTGGGTGGGGACACAGCCAAACCATATCAGTCCTTATCATTTAGTTTCTTGGTTTTCCTTCCATGGTTCTTTCTTACTTTTCCCACTTTTCTCTAACCCAATTCATTTTAACCCTAAAATCACCTAGTAATAAAATGATATGAACAGAGATGTTAAAAAAGTATGTGTGGAATTAATTTTTAAAAAGCCAATTACAAAACAGAATTTTAAATCTAAAATAACTTAAATTTCTGAATATTCCAATGTATCTTGTTATCATTTTTAAATGAAATTCTTCCAAAGCCTTTATTAAAATTTTTTAAAATCTTTAGTTAAAATTATTGCTTAAAAAAATTTAGAAACAGGATATAGACTAAGTCTTCCCTTTCTAATTATATTAACAGAATATTATATGTCTTCTCCATTTAAAAAAATGCATATATTATTTACATATATGAAAATGTGTTATTTGTCTACAATGGTATTATCAAACAGAGAGAGTAAATTGGTTTTCCCTAAAAAGCATATACCAGACATCTTGGAGTTTATTAAAGGCTTTTTGTTTTGTTTTGTTGTTTGTTTTTTTGAGATGGAATCTCACTCTGTGCCCCAGGCTGGAGTGCAGTGGTATGGTCTCTGCTCACTGCTATCTCCACCTCCCAGGCTCAACCAATCCTCCCACCTCAGCCTCCCAGATAGTTGCGACTATAGGCATGTGCCACCACACCTGGCTAATTTTTGCTTTTTTTTTTTTTTTTTTTTTTTTTTTTTTTTTTTTAAGAAACAAAATTTCACCATGTTGCCCAGGCTGGTCTCAAATTCCTGGACTCAAATGATCCACCCACCTCAGCTTCCCAAAGTGCTGGATTATAAGCATGAACTGCCATGCCCAGCAAAAGACTGTTCTTTTGTTTAGAAAAAGTCCTAGTCATGTCCTATAGCCTCAGCTCCAAGAATTCAGCAAAGGTGATTTGGATCAAATTGAATCGCTAAAGTCTGCTCCCCTGGAGCCTTTGCTTTAGATTCCCTGGGGTTGGAAGCTTGGTTGGGAAGGACATGATGATGGGAACTAGAGCTGCTAAGAATGTCTTGCCTGATAGAAAGGGGGAAGCAGTGTTGGTAAAAATCTTGCATAGCCCATGGTGGGAGAGAGTGCTCAGAATGTGAATCCAGGAGCACGTGGTCGGGTACGTCTTCCTCTCACTGAGAGATGGAGGGGACGTGACGGGACTAAGATGGAGCACTCCCCAACAGACTTGGAAACCTCCAATTCTCCAAAATTCCTATGGAACTCATTTGTCAATCATGTGCCCAAATGTCACTAACTCACACAGGCTTTGTGGGGCACAGAAAACCCATTGTTGCTAATGCTTCCTTAAGAGGCCTGAGCCCCTGAAGCTCTGTCTGCCAAGGAGCAGAACACTGAAGTCTTGGATACCACTGCACTCACCTCCCAGGTCCCACTTCTGTTCATTAGGAGCCCTGGAGATGGAAGCCCTGTTATAGAATGCCACGCCACCCACTCTCCTTCCAAAGATTGTTCTTAAAATCAACTTAAACATGAAAATAATAACTGTGATAGACTTGACCTTTGAAAAAGAAACATTAGATCCTCTTTCTGGTAGCTGGGAAATTCAGCACTAGCAGCAAAATTGTGTGAATCACTGACAGAAATGGGGCCAATAGCTGTAGCTCTCACCAATACAAATGAAAGCCAGGCAAAAAGCAGATTAAAATACGATCTTGTTGATGCTTTGGCTTTGCTTCCTGGGTCTTTGGTGTGTGGGATTGTAGACTTCATTTTTCTTCTTCTATAAAGCCCCAAAGCATTAAAATTAGGACAGTTGACCTGGGCCACAACATACTTTCATCCATTGGCAAGAATTAGACCCCAGGGAGGAAGAGGCAGGGTAGTCTGCACTCAGGGAGACATCGAGACACTCTCGTCTTGGGTCCCAATTGGCCAGGCAACATCATGAATGAGTTTCTGAGCAATAAAGTGGGATATAAGTAGATGAACCACAGGAGAAGGAATCCTTAAACAGTCCCAGGCAGAAGTAATTTTCTACAGTTTTGGTTAGCAATTCTTTAGAGATTCAAAGGAACAAAGGACAACCGATTCAACAATTACAAGAAACAGATAGTGGCAAATTATTCAGTAATGGGGTAAAAAAATCTGTAGATGCCCTTTAAAAATGATTTTCATGCTAGATATCAAATTTCTGCTTTCAGTAATGGCAGAATAGGATATTTGGGCCAACGTACTTATCTGTTGAAGACCATTAGTAAAGCTGAACAAAGTAGTTTGTAAAAATCAGCTTGAAGGCATTAGAGAGTAGATAGGCAGAAGGTTAAGATTTGTGGGAGCAATGCAAACCCAGTGGCATTTAGGACTACTGCTAATCCCAGAAGAGATGACTGGGGGGTTAGGAAAAAAAGCAGGGCTTTGATTGCTTTGCAGAACACAGGGGAACAGAAACTGGATTCTAGGGAGTCCCAAAGGGAGAAAGTCTGGTAAACCTCCTATAATTTGAGGTGATACCCGTAAATATCTATACTCTGGAAGAAAAGATGAACCAAAAGTAAATTAACTTTCTAAGGGACTGAAAGTCAGCTTCAAATCCTCTCATTATCGAATATGAATTAATGGTTGCTAATGCCCCAGCCAGCATCCAGAAGCACAGATAAATTCTTTCTGAAGAAATGATAACATTCTTCTAACTTTTAGTTTTTTTCTACTATTTTTCATAACCAATTTCAGGCACTTATGCAAAAATAACCAGGCACATGAGAGAAAAGAAAAGTACAAATGAAAATCAAGAGAAAGAACAGAGCTATGGGGGATCCAGACAAGGAAGGTGTTAACTTAGACTTTAACCCTGCTTGATATGTTTAAAGATAACATTGTGATTTTTAGCAGAGAAAAATCTAATGGAATGTGTAGAACTGAAAAACTCAGTAACTAAAACTAATAATTCATTGAGTGCGTTTAACAGAAGAGTAGGTACAGCCGAATAGAAAATTAATGATCTGCAAGATAGGCCATGAAAAAATATTTGGATTGATGTATTGAATGATGACAGAGGATAAAATAAGAGACATGGAGATACTGTGAAAAGTCTAACATAATGTGTAATTGGAGTTCCAAAAGTAGAGGAGAGAGTTGGGCAGAAGCAATATTTGAAGAGACAGTAGCTACAAATCTTCAAAAATTGATGAAAGACATTGAGCTACAGATTCAAAAAGTACTACCAACTCCTAGTAGGATGAATAAAAGCAAAAGCAGATGTAGGCACATCACAATAAAACTGTTCAAAACATCTTCAAAGAGTTGACAGAAAATCAACCAACTGAGGATCCACACTCAGTAAAAATATCCTTCAAGAATCAAGATGAAATGAAAACATTTTCAACCAAAAATGGATAAATCTGTCATCAGAAAACCTGTGTTAAAGGAATGCTAAAGGTTGTTCTTCACACAGAAAGAAAATGAGTAAAGATAGAAATTGGAGATATAGAAAGTAATGAAGAGCAATGGAAAGTGTATTTAGGAAATATAAATAAATATTGACTATGATAATGCTTCATGGAATTTATAATATCTGTGGAATTAAAATGCATGGCAACAATGTCATGTAATGTCAGAGTGAGGTGGAAGGGGAGAAATTAATAAATTAGTATCTTAAGGCATTATCAGAGGAGGGTAGAAATATAAAATAACATCAGGCTTTTATAAATCAGGATGTATACTGCATTTCTAGGCTAATGACCCAAGGAAAATTAAAAGAGTACAACTCTGGATACATGCACTCATACCCATGCACACATGCACTTGCATGCACACACAGAAAAAACATGGTGGCCGGGCACGGTGACTCACATCTGTAATCCCAGGACTTTGGGAGGCTGAGGTGGGTGGATCACAAGGTCAGGAGTTAGAGACCAGCCTGACCAACATGGTGAAACACTGTCTCTACTAAAAACACAAAAATTAGCTAGGCGTGGTGGTGTGCCTCAGGAAGCTGAGGCAGGAGAAGCTTGAACACAGGAGGTGGAGGTTGCAATGAGCCAAGATCATGTCACTGTACTCCAGCCTGGGTGACAGAGTGAGACTGTCTCAAAAAAAGAAAAAGAAAAAGAAGAAAGGAAAAAGAAAAGAAAAGAACACATGGGAAGCCTGCACTAAAATATTAATTGTGGTTATACGTGGGTAGAGGTAGCTGGTCAATTTTTCTCTTCCTTTGCCTATCTGTATTGTAATCTGTTTTCCATCTAGCATATAGAAAATGAATCATTACCCATCAAAAGAGCTCTACCTTCTAATTCTATGACTTGTCTATTTCCTTTACTAGCTCCCCTGAGCTGGAGATAGATGGTTTAAAGTAAAATTTGCTTTTAATTTGAAGTCTGGTTTGGTTTTGTTTTACTTAACAATATAAACCTAATATCTTCCCCATCATTAAATATTATTCTATAATATCTGAATGACTGTAGAATGGCCCTATGCAGAGCCACTCTATAATTTATTTAGCCATTTTCCTATTGTTGGACATTTGAATTATTTCCAATTTTTAGAAGTGATAAATATTCCTAATGGATATTCCTGCATACATGATTTTCTCCTGAGGAGATATTTTAGAAGTGTAATTGCTGGGTCAAAGAGCCTACAAAATATTAAGTTTTAAAATTCATATTACCAAGTTACCCTCTTTTAGGGCTGTATTTAGTTGCTTTTTAACTGGCCAATGTAAGAGTATGGGGGGTTATAGTCACTGTTTTGACAGTGTGCACAGGGTCTGTGTCTATGACAGTTGAAGTTTCCCTCCATGCTGCTGTGGTCACACCTAAAAACTATGCCAAGCAGGGCATGGCTGCAGTAATGAGCATAAGAGCTCACGGAATTCACAGAAAGGGAGCAGTCTTAGGGGTCTGGCTGAGTCTGGAGAGGCTTTGTGGAGAGAGGAGGCTTGAGGAAGGCCTTGGAGGTGGGTAATGGACTGGTCCAGGGGCAGAGAAGGCCACTGATGTGAAGCAAGTGCCCTCCAGCAGCCCTGGCAGGTGTGGGCCCAGAGTGGTGGGACAGGAGAAGGTGGCAGCTGTCGCCCGCGTAACGCTGAACTAGGCTGGACCAGATAAGATGGGTCCCGGCAGGCAAGGGGGTCTCTGGAGCAAGGCAATGATATGATGAAACGGATGTGCCTGTGTCCTCCTTTGACCCCCACACTTGATTATTCCTCAGAAATGGGAAGAAACTGGGGCTTTTCTACTTTTTATTATATTAGAAAAAAAAAAAACCTGCGAATTTGCCAGTCTTGAAAGGATAATAAAAACAAACTCTTCTTCTCTCAGCAGAATAGAATTAGTCTCTCCTTGTTACCGACCGTGCTGCTACCAGTTAGAGAGAAAAGACTGCTGAATTCTTCTCCACCTTCCAGCTTCTCTTTTTTAATCTGTGTAGTTTAAATCCCCCAAAGACCCTAAACTAAAGCAACCACAAATATTGAAAAATAAAAGCAAACTGTGAGTTAGGGGGACTGTAAGGAATGCCTTTTGTTTAGGAAAGGCGGGGAGAAGAGAGGATGTTGAATGGGAACCCCTTCAAAGGTGAGGAAGAAGGAAGTTTAGGGCGCCTTTCTTTCTCCACAGGGATTTCCAAGCAAAGACTTCAAGACTCCAGGAATCCCGAGGACAGCACCAGTGTGTTGTTAAATCAGGTAGAGAACTCTAAATTAGAGACTGATGAAAGCAGGTGATCTTCTAGTTGGGAGAAGCCTGAGCGAGCCAGGCTGCACTCAGGATATCCCCTCAAAGGCCCTGCCTAGGGAGGAGATGTTTTGCACTTGTCTAGGAGCAGGTGTCCTGAGCCAGAGTGGACACAAGGTGATGGCTGATGGGGCAGACCCCCACCTCCAAGACTAGGTCCAGCGTATCCTGAGGTTACCCATACACACCGCCAGTCTGCCAAGAGACGCTGCTTCTCACTGTGGCGGGTCATCTGTGACCATATCTCCTCTCTGGAGGAAGGGCAAGGAGAAGATGTCGTCCATGGGACAGCAGTGGACAGCCTTCCCCTCTCCTGCATGGGCAAAGGCACTCGGCACTGTCAGCAGATGTTGACCCTGTTTCCTTTACTCTGCATTGCTTCAGCTACAGGAGCATGTCACTGAATTCAAGCATCGGACCTTAGGGGGTCAAGAAATGGGTTCTTAGATCTTTAACTTTTTGGTGTGTTGTTTAAACTACTAAAAGAGCAATGGGGTGTGGAGGGATGGAGTCAGGCTGACCAGGTGACTTTGGGTAACTTGCTTTTCCTCTCCAAACCCGTCTCCTCTCTGTAAAATAGGGCTAGAGGCCAGGCAAGGTGGCTCCAACCTGTAATTCCAGCACTTTGAGAGGTTGAGGTAGGTGGATCAAAAGTTTGAGACCAGCCTGGCTAACATGGTGAAACTGATGTCTACTAAAAAATACAAAAATTAGCTGGGCATGGTGGTAGGCATGTAATCCCAGCTACTCAGGAGGCTGAAGCAGGAGAATTGCTTGAACCCAGGAGGCAGAGGTTGCAGTGAGCCGAGATTGTGCCATTGCACTCTAGCCTAGGTGACAAGAGCAAAACTCTTTCTCAAATATATATATATGGCTAAAAATAGCACACACCTCAGAGGCTGCTGTGAGGAGTAAGCGAGACGATGCCCTTGATCGCCCAGCAGGGCCCAGCACACAGGGAACGCATGGTGCAAGTGGGAGCTCATTTGCACTCCATAATGAGAGGGCGTGCAAGCTGAGATGCAGCTTCCACTGCAGTCCAGGGGTCAAGTTAAAAATGATAAGATCCTTCTCATTAAAAGACAAAAATCTTTCTTTAGAAAAATCCTTCATTTGGGGCAGAGTGTTCCTTCTAGACAAAAAAGCCATCTCTGAATCCAAATATGAAGTAAGATTCAGAGATAGGACAACCCGTGTCCTCAGAGATAGCACAGCCCCTGTCGTATCATCTGCAGGACTCTCAAGCCAGGCAAGTGTCCACCAGCTGAAATCAGGCCCCAGAGAAATCCAGTGGGCTGGATCTTTATTTCCCTGGTTTTCTCTGTCTCACCTGTGTGTACTTTTCTGGTAATTTGGCTCATAGGGGAAGACCAGGAACAACTGGTAGGTAATGAGATGGAATACCTTTATCTATCCACAGTTGCAGTCGGGGAAAGCCTGCACTCCACCACATTCTACACAATAGGATTTAGAGACCTGTGCTTTAACTTGGCCTGGTTAAGGGTCTCATCACCGTCCTCTAGGTTGCCAGCCTTCAACAAGGGAACTGCCACTGTGCCAGGGAGGCCAGACTCAGTTCATCAGAGCAGGTGGACGTGGGAGGGGGTCTAGGGCTATGGTTCAAGGAGGTCACTAAGGTCCCTGGCCCATTTGCAGATGGGCCACCAACAAAGATGAAGTGTGGTCTTGGAGGCCATGGAGGCTCCCAGAAGGCTGGAGGCTGGCCATCTCTGCTTGGCTCCTGGGGCCCAGTCTAAGCTTAATGGCAGTGGGTGGCAATCAGGTGGTGGGGCACATGGAGCTTCCTGCTGTGCAGCCTTCCCGTTTAGAACCAGGGGAAGGGCAAGGCATGCTTTCTTAGGATCCCTCAAAGACTGACCTCTGCTGCTCTCCAGTCAAAGCCTTCACTTCCTACACATTTCCCAGGCTTCCTCAGCTCTGCACCCGTGAGGCCATCCTATTTTGCTAAAATATGCTTCCGAAATGGAGAATTCCATAGTCTAAGGATTTGCCTCCTAAAATTCACACCCTTTTTGCCAGATGACAGGAGTGAGAATGATCTTTGATGTGGATGGTTGGCAGAGACACCCAGTGAGAGCCCATCCCCATCCGCAGAGACTTCCCCACGGAGCTGCATCTTCCGGCGGAGGAAAGCCCAAGACAATGTCCACGCTGCAGGAGCCCACCTGTGTGTGCATCATCCCTCTACTTCCTCCACATCCTCAGAAATCTTAGCTTTACAGTCATTAAAAATATGATACTTAAATATTAAATTTTAAATAATTTTTGTATTATTCCTTCAGCCCTAAAATGTGTCCTTGAATTGTAGAGGTGTCCATTGCTGTGCATTTATTGTGTTTAGATTTTTATTTCATTAATTTTACTGAATAATACACGTACATCATCAAAATCTAAAAATTCCCAAAAAAGTATACAATGAAGATGGGGTGCCTTTCCTCCCGTCCCCGCCCCACTCCCCAGGCCTGTTTCCTCTGCACATGGAGCAACCATTGTTTCTATTTTTTTCTGTGTCATTCCAGAGATCGTCTGCATATATACCAGCATGTATGTATGTGTGTCTGTATGTTTGTGTATTTGTGTGTGTGTGTGTGCACACTGCATCCTTTTCAAAGTACAAGTGGTGGCACATTGTAAACACTGCTTTGCCTATTGATTTTTTTCCATTCAACAGTATATCCTGACACTTGTTCAACGTCACAATGTATAGCTCTGCCTAACTTTTTGTGCCATAATGTAACCA
Organism: Cebus imitator; assembly: GCF_001604975.1. Taxonomy (NCBI): domain Eukaryota; kingdom Metazoa; phylum Chordata; class Mammalia; order Primates; family Cebidae; genus Cebus; species Cebus imitator. Next base: position 11,719,812 of record NW_016107360.1, on the reverse strand, counting down.
GTCCACTACTGATGGACTATTGCACTGTTCCTGATTTTTTGAAATTGTAAACAAACTGCAGAGAACATCCTCATGCATACTTAATTGGATGCAGCACACGTCTGTGGGTTAAAATCCTAGCATAAAACGCAAAACTTATAAAACTCCTAGGAGATAACAAAGGACAAGACCTAGATGACCTTGGGTATGGCAAAGGCACAATCAGTGAAAACAATTGTTAATGCTCTTCATTAAAATTAAAAAATTAGGCTGGATGTGGTGGCTTACACCTGTAATCCCAGCACTTTGGGAGCCTGAGGCAGGCAATCACCTGAGGTCACGAGTTTGAGACCTGCCTGGCTAACATGGCAAAACTCCATCTCTATTAAAACTACAAAAATTAGCCAGGCCTATAATTCTAGCTACTCGGGAGGCTGAGGCACGAGAATCACTAAAAGAAATAATAATAAAACTAAATTAAAAAAATTTCAACTCTGCAAACGACTTTTTTTTTTTTTTTTTTTTTTTTAGATGGAGTCTCAACCTGTTGCTCAGGGTGGAGTGCAATGGCATGATCTCGGCTCACTGCAACCTCTGCCTCCCGGGTTCAAGCGATTCTCCTGCCTCAGTCTCGTGAGTAGCTGGGATTACAGGTGCACACCACCACACCCAGCTAATTTTTTGTACCTTTAGTAGAGACGGTGTTTCACCATGTTAGCTAGGCTGGTTTCCAACTCCTGACCTCATGATCTGCCAGCCTTGGGCTCCCAAAGTGCTGGGATTACAGACATGAGATACCATGCCTGCCAGGACATTTTCAAAAGAATGGAATAACAAAACTACAGACCTGGAAGAAATATTATATTTACAAAAGACGTATGTTATAAAGCACTGTTATCCAAAATACACAAAGAATTATTAAAATTCAACATAAGAAAACAAACAACCTAATTTTAAAATGGACCGAAGATCTTAACAGATACTTCACAAAAGAAGAGTATGGCAAATAAGCACATGAAAAGATGCTCCACATGATTTGTCATCAGGGAAAGGAAAATTAAAACATTGAAATACCACTATGTACCCATTAGAGTGGCCAAAATCCAGAACGTTCACAACACCAAACGCTGGTGGTGATGGGGGCAAGGGGAACTCTCATTCATTATTGGCAGGAATGCAAAATGATACAGCTACTTTGGAAGGCAGTTTATCAACTTCTTACAAAACTAAACATAATTTTACCATACAATTTAGCAGTTGTTCTCCTTGGTTTTTACCCTGTGGAGCTGAAAACTTACGTTCACACAAAAAGCAGAATATGGATATTTATAGCAACTTCATTCAGAATTGCCAAAACTTGGAAGCGACTAAGGTATCCTTCAGAAGCTGAACTGATAAATAAACCATGGGACATCCAGGCAATGGAATGCAATTCCACACTAAAAAGAAATGAGTTATCAAGCCATGAAAAGACATGGGAGAATGGAGGAAACTTCAATGTGTAATTACTAAGTGAAGAAATCAATCTGAAAAGGCCACCTAGTGTATGATTCAAGCATATGACATTCCGGAAAAGGCAAAACTGTAGAAAATAAAAGATCAGTGGTTGCCAGGGATTGAGCATAGGTAAGGAAGGAAACGGTAAAATGGCAGAGCCCAGATGATTTTAAGGGTAATGAAATGATGCTGTATGGGGCTATAATGCTGGAGACATGTGATTAATACATTTGTTAAAACCATAGAATTTACAGCACTGAGAGTGATCCCTAATGTAAACTCCGGACTTCGGTGATAACAATGTGTCAGGGCAGGCTCATCAATTGTAATAAATGTACTATTGTGGTAGAGGTGGTTGATAAGGGGCGACACTATGCCTGTGTGGGGGCAGGGGCCATATGAGAACTGCCTTCTGTTCAACTTTGCTGTGAATCTAAAACAATTATAAAAAATAAAGTGTATATATATTTTTAAATATATATTTTATTGCACTTTAGGTTCTGGGGTACATGTGAAGAACATGCAGGATTGTTGCATAGGTACAAACATGGCAATGTGGTTTGCTGCCTTCCTCCCCATCACCTATATCTGACATTTCTCCCCATGTTATCCCTCCCCAACTCCCTACCCCCCACTGTCCCTCCCCTAGTCCCCTCCAACAGACCCCAGAGTGTGATGCTCCCCTCCCCGTGTCCATGTGTTCTCATTGTTCCACACCTGCCTATGAGTGAGAAGATGCGGTGTTTGATTTTCTGTTCTTGTGTCAGTTTGCTGAGAATGATGGTTTCCAGGCTCATCCATGTCCCTAGAAAGGACAAGAACTCATCACTTTTTATTGCTGCATAGTATTCCATGGTGTATATGTGCCACATTTTCCCTGTCCAGTCTATCATTGATGGGCATTTGGGTTGGTTCCAGGTCTTTGCTATTGTAAACAGTGCTGCAATGAACATACATGTGCATGTGTCTTTATAGTAGAACTATTTATAATCCTTTGGATATATACCTAGTAATGGGATTGCTGGGTCAAATGGAATTTCTATTTCTAGGTCCTTGAGGAATCGTCACACTATCTTCCACAATGGCTGAACTAATTTATACTCCCACCAACAGTGTAAAAGTATTCCTATTTCTCCACATCCTCTCCAGCATCTGTTGTCTCCAGATTTTTTAATGATCACCATTCTAACTGGCGTGAGATGGTATCTCAATGTGGTTTTGATTTGCATTTCTCTAATGACCAGTGATAATGAGCATTTTTTCATGTTTGTTGGCCTCATAGATGTCTTCTTTTGAAAAGTGTCTGTTCATATTCTTCACACACTTTTGAATAGGTTTGTTTTTTTCTTATAAATATGTTTTAATTCTTTGTAGATTCTGGATATTAGTCCTTTGACAGATGGGTAGATTGCAAAATTTTTTTCCCATTCTGTTGGTTGCCAGTTCACTCTAATGATTGTTTCTTTTGCTGTGCAGAAGCTCTGGAGTTTAGAGAAGTCCTTGCCTATGCCTATGTCCTGAATGGTTTTGCCTAGGTTTTCTTCTAGGGTTTTTATGGTGTTAGGTCTTATGTTCAAGTCTTTATTTAATCCATCTGGAGTTAATTTTAGTGTAAGGCCTCAGGAAGGGGTCCAGTTTCTGCTTTCTGCACATGGCTAGCCAGCTTTCCCAACACAATTTATTAAACAGGGAATCCTTTCCCCATTGCTTGTTATAAAGTCTATATTTTTAATAAATCCTAGTTTTAGCATTGCTGGGTCAAAGGGCATATGGATTTTAAATTTTGGCTGGTAATGTTTTTATCCATCCAAAAAGTGTCAGGGGGATAAAGGTTAAAGAATAACTAAGAGGCATATTATTAAAATTGCATTAAAAAGTATGTTTTATGCAACTTTATACTGTTTTGAAAAATTACAGAGCTATTCACATATAAACTATTCTCTGAAAGTGTCTATTGCACAAAAACAATAATGGCATTGATCAACCCCTTCCTATCCATCAGGCATTGTGAGTAACTCACCTAAGGCCACATAACTAATATGTGGCAGGGCCAGGACTTGAACCCAGAGCCTCAAGCTCACCCACCATGCTGCCCGCCTTACAGTAATTCAGACAGAACATAGAAACTCTGATTTCTGGATGTATTCACATTAAGATTTTTTTTTTTCCAGAAAACTACTGTACCATTAGCATCTAGAAAGAAATAGGCCTCAATAACACAAAATTAGCGCTGCTTATTCTGTGCCACTGGATCTTGAATGCAATACATAGGTTGAGCCTCCCTTATCCGGGTTATCTCTAGATTCTGGGTTCTTTCATTTAGGGCTGTGCTCCAGATTCACCCTCCACCCATCTGCACCCTGCCCTCTATCTCTGGAGGCTGGCATCTAAGGACAGCATCTCTCAGGCTTTCTGCCCTCTGGCTCTGGTTTGGTTTGGCCAATGGTAGGAAGTGCAGGGAGATGGAATGGCAGGAGTTGAGAAAGGTCAGGGTGTTTATTTTACTACTTCCCTCCTTTCTGGGCTGAAGTCTACAATATCTGAGTCTTGACATCTGATTGTTACTTCAGACCACTAACCCTCATATGTTGCTTATGTGATCTGCTCAAAGAGCAGCCTTTCCAACCTGAATCTTCGATTGCTTTGTGAGACTCTGTTTCCCCTTCTACACTCTCCAAAATTCTAACTCTGCGGGCAGAAGTCACCTGTCTCTCTAGATGGAGTGTGTGTGTTTCTGTCCTCTCAGAAACAGCCAATAGTTTTCTGCATGCTATGACAAGAGGAGGATTGTTTTGGGGAACTCCTTTTGGTGAGGTCACTCCCTTTTTGTAACAGGGGATACTCCCACCTTCACCTTCACTTTGTACAGATACACAATAATCCTCTGCAAAGCTATTACCTGGCTCTCTAATAAAAGTTTCTTGTGTGTTACTCTCTCTTCAATCACTTCATGGCAGGTGATATTTCTTTGGTTTTGTTTTGCTTTCTTTGTTCTTGAGACAGGGTCTCACTCTGTTGCCAAGTCTGGAGTGCAGTGGTACAATCGAGGCTCACTGCTGCCTTGACTCCTGCTATGCTCAAGCGATCCTCCTTCCTCAGCCTCCCAAGTAGCTGGGACCACAAGCATGCACCACTATACCAGGCTAATTTTTGTATTTTTTGTAGAGACAGGGTCTCACCATGTTGCCTAAGCTGGTTTCGAACTCCTGCACTCAAGCAATCTGCCTGCCTTGGCCTTCCAAAGTGCTGGTATTACAGGCGTGAGGCACCACACCTGTCCGGCAGACTATATTTTCAAAGATAGATGCAGCAACATCTCCTATCCCGGGTGCTCTTCTACATGTGACCTTGAAGCTCCTTCAATTGAGAGGTGGATTTCTTGCTGCCTCCCCCCGTCCCCACCCCCACCGCCTTGGGTCTGAGTGAGCTTGTGATTGTTTCTACTGGTAAAGTACACTAGAAGGAATGGGCTGTGAAGAAAGGGCCATGGAGCTTTGTCCTCGTCTTTTAGAATTCTCCCTTTCCAAAGGCCCCGTCTTGGAAGCCTTCCTTTAAAACCTGAGCCTTCAGGCTGCAAGATGCCCCCGCTGTGTGGGGTGCTGTGTACCACAGTCCTGGCTGAGCCAGCCGCCTGCATATCAGCCCAGGCACCATATAATGAGCGAAGAACCCATCGGGAAAGTGGTTCTTCCATTCCCACCAAATATGGTGCCCAGCTTACAGTGGCTCAGCTTAGGAGTTTTCAACTTTAACATGATGTGAAAGCCATACATATTCAATAGAAACTGGACTTTGCATTTTTATCTTTTCCCAGGCTAGCAGTATGCCCTGTGATACTCTCATGCTCCCAGCCAGCCACGCAATCACAAGGGTAAACAACCCATATTCGACCATGTACTGTATTGCCAGCGTTTCTTAGATATTGTGTTTTGTGTTTCACATCCCATCACAACTGTGAAACACCCATCTGTGTGTAGGCTAATGTAAGTGTTCTGAAGGCTGGGCTAAGCTATGGTGTTTGGTAGGTTAGGAGAATTAAATGCGTTTTCTACTTAGCAATATTTTAAACTTAGGTTTACGGGGGTGAAATCCCACTGCAAGTCAAGAAGTGTCTGTACTGTATTCCATCTGCTCACAATTCACATCTTCCCAGCTGAGGCCCAAGACAACATAGAACAGAGAAGAACCATGCCCTTCCTAGCACTTGACCCTTGGAACCTGTGAGAATCACACATGGTTGTAGTTTTACATCACCAAGTTTGGGGTGGCTTGTTATGTGGTCACAATTATAAGGACATGAGCACACTTTATACCTAATACTGTGTGCTCATGTTCCTGTCACTGTGACTGCATGACAGTACATGGTGACAGTGGTGGCTGATTTATTTAGAAACATACAATTCCCAAGGCACAAATTGTTTTTATTTTTATTTTACTTGAAGTGCAATGTGTAGGTTTATTATATAGATATATGTGTGCCATGGTGGTTTGCTGCACCTACCAACCCATCATCTCGGTTTTAAGCCCTGCATGCATTGGCCATTTGTCCTAAGGTTCTCCCTCCCCTTGCCCCCCAGCCCCTGACAGGCCCGTGTGTGTTGTTCCCTTCCCTGTGTTCATGTGTTTTCATTGTTCAACTCTGGCTTATGAGTGAGAACATGTGGTGTTTGGTTTTTTGTTCTTATTTTAGTTTGCTGAGGATGATGGCTTCCAGCTTCATCCATGAATCTCATTACTTTTTATGGCTGCATAGTATTCCATGGTGTATATGTGCCACATATTCTTTATCCAGTCTAATTTGATGGGCATTTGAGTTCATATCATGTCTTTGTTATTGCAGCACTGCAATACACATATGTGTGCATGTGTCTTTATAATAGAATGATTTATATTCTTTTGGGTATATACCCAGTAATAGGATTGCTGGGTCAAATGATATTTCTGGTTCTAGATCCTTGAGGAATCACCACACTGTCTTCCACAATGGCTGAACTAATTTACACTCCCACCAACAGTGTCAAAGTGTTCCTATTTCTCCACAGCCTCGCCAACATCTATTGTTTCCTGACTTTTTAATAATCACCATTGTGGTTTTGATTTGCATTTCTCTAATAATCAGTGATGCTGAGCTTTTTTCATATGATTCTTGGCTGCATAAATATCTTCTTTTGAGAAGTATCTGTTCATATCCTTTGTCCACTTTCGGATGGGTTGTTTCTTTCTTGTAAACTTGTTTAAGTTCTTTGTAGATTCTGCATATTAAACCTTTGTCAGATGGGTAGATTGCAAATATTTTCTCCCATTCTGTAGGTTGCCTGTTCACTCTGATAATAGTTTCTTCTGCTGTCGAAGGCCCAAACTTAAATGACATCCCCCCTCCACCTTTATTTTAGAAGGAATGAGATCATAGAAGTTCGGATTTTTCTCCAATCATCCATTAAGTGTTTTGAGAACAAGCATGAGTATTTGACACTGAAAGAATACCATAAACCTCAGCCCGTACTGCTAAAATTCTGGTGCTACTTTTATAATGTAGGGTTGCAAGTTTTCTTTTCATGGCTACAGTTCCCTCTAATCTTGCAGCCATCTGTCCCTGCTCTGATGAAAGTATTATAGAATGCCCTTTTTGTCCCTGGCCGTGCCTGGAATACACATATAAGTTAGTTTGAACCACATGAAATAGTCATTTTGTGGGTCATAAATGGTTAAATATCAGTAATTGCATGTGGTTCAACCTAATAGTAACTTCCAACTCCATACACACCCACACCCACACATACACCCACACCCACACACACACACACCATTGAATTATACTCTTAGCTCTCAACCTTACTACTACTTGCTTCCTGCCTTCCTCTTCTGTTCCCATTCCATCTAAAGCTGGATTTTTCTGTATCTCAGCATCTTGTCCTTTCTACCATAGCACTTATCATAATTTGTAATGAGTGTGTTTATTATTTAATGTCTAATACTCTAACTAGACTTACATAATCTCTACAAGAGCCGCATAGCCCTATATCCCAGCCCCTGGCACATCACAGACACACAATAAATGTCATCTGAATGAATGCATATACAATGTGGCTCTCTTCATCTGCAGACAGTGTTTTTATTCTGTTGCTAGAGCATCCTGTACACAGTGTGGTCCTTGCCATTGCATCTAGGTCAGAATTTAAGCTATTAGAACAATGAATGGTTCTAATCCTATGGAGAATACTCAAGATACCATGTAACTCTTTCCTATCTTTCCAGCTCTTTGGATACTTCATAAGTGTTCAGTGGAGATTCACACACCCATCCATTTAATCTCCTTTGTATCCTTCTATCCATGTATCCATTCATCTATCTATTTGAATGCTGAGCACTCACAATGCAGCCTTTTCTACTTGCCTGGAACCATGTCTTACCCATGAGAGGTGACACCAAGCTGAATAAGTCTAGGTCCCATTCCCAATGAGCTCATGTCTCCAGAAATTGAAACAGAGCTGATAAGTGCTATTACAACAACTTGTAAAAGGTATCATTGGAACACAGTGAGGGACATGACTAATTACTAGCAGGAGAAATAAAGAAGGCTTCACAGAGGTGGAGTTCACTGGGTTGGAGGTAGAAGCTACACAGGCAGAAGGAAAGCCTAAAAAGTTAGAATAAACCCAATAGTCTTAGATGTGATCCAAATAAATCAGGGAGTAGGTGAGTATACTCTGAATGTCCCAGACCACAGAGAGCTCTCTCCTTATTTCCTAAATACAGAACATGTTGTGCGTTTGTTACCCACGTTCATGCACAACTAATTCCATTCTCATAAACTTTATTTGTTCTACCACGCTCTTTACAGCAACTGATTTTATATACTCTTCCCATCAACTTTATCATTTCACTTTGTTCATATCGTAGTAATTGGATTGCGTGCCTTAATGGTGCGGGAAGTTTTTGCACACTTTGCCAGTGACACTGCTGACTTAGCACGGTTTGTCTCACTTACTTTACTGCATTGTTCTTATTAATTCTTCCACAGCCAACTAAGCTGTTTCTCCTGGGATTTGCCTGGGAGACAGAAATCTTTATTTCTGTCCTACTTTGCTATTCCTAGAGATGAGTAGAATTTCAAATTGTTCTTAACTTTCCAGTAAATACAAATCAGGGGTTGTTTCAGTTATCTATTGCTGCATAACAAACCACCGGAAAACATAGTGGCGTCAAGTAACAGCAGCCATTTGCTATATTTCACAATTCTGTGGGTTGACTATGCTCAACTAGCTGGTTCTTCTGCTTCACGTTGGTGTTGGCTGGGTCTATGGTCATCCGGAGGCTTCACTGGGCTGGGATGTTGAAGCTGGCTCACTGACATGGCTGGCAGTGGGCACCGGCTATTGGCTGCAAGCTCAGTGCTACTGACCAGAGCAACTTAGGTCCCCCTCCATGCAGCCTCTCATAGCACAGTGTCTGGATTCTAAGAGGGAGCATTTCTAGCACATAACAGCAGAGACTGCAGATCTCTCAAGGCTCAGCCTCAGAAGTCATACAGTGTGACGTCTGCTGCTTTTTATTGGATGAAACAAATTACAGGGCCAGCCTAGGTTCAAGGTGAAAGAGTCTAGACTCCGCCTCTCCATGAGAATAGTGGTAAAGAATTTGCAGCCATCTTTAATTCATTACAGGCATTTTCCCTTGTAGAGATCAATTCCCTTTTAAGGACATAATGTACCACAAAGGGTATCTCTGATGTTGCCGATTGTTCTGCAAATGTACTAGTGCATTGCATTTCTCAGAAAATCACCTAAAGGCCTTGGCCCTTCTCCCTCTTTTAATGTGTCTTACTATTATGGAAAGTAATTAGGTTCAGGAGCTGTGCATTTCTAGCTCATTGCTATTGATGACCATTGGTAAATAAAAGCATTTTATTTTTTCATTTCTATTTTGTCTTTACTGCATTTTTGGTTGAAGTAATACTTCTATATAAGTATGAACTAATCAAAAAGAGCTCTAATCAAAGCAGGAGAGCATATGTAAATAGTCTCTCTTGAGAACAAAAGTGTAAACATAAGCACAATTTGCTAATTATTCTGATCTCATGTTAAGATGAACTCTTAGTCATGACATTTATCCAAGGCAATATTTTTCTAAACAAGTATTTTTCTAAACAAACCTGGTATTTCCTTTAAATTCATTTACTCATAAATCCTTTCCTTTCCCCTTTCCTTTCCTTTCCTTTTGAATGCTTTGACTTGGATCACCTACTTTGGCACTGTTGATAGAAAGATGAATGAGACAGAGACCCTGCCTTCAATGACCTCGCAATCTGAGGAACTAAAATGTACACAACTTTATATACAGTGTGCTAGACAATGATGAGGGCAGTGATGGTATGAAGCAAGGGTGTGGAAATGCAGGCAAATGGGAGTCAATTCTGCCCAGGAGCATCAGGAAAGGCTTTGCGGAGTGTATGGGAGAGTGACCCATGCCAGGAGAAGGGCAGCAGAGGAGTGGACAGCGCAGGGTCAGGCTAGATTGAGAACAGCATTGTTGCCGCACTTTGGCTGCCTTCTTGTAAGTGGTGATGAGAGGGCAAAGGCTTATGGTGTTTTTTGTTTGTTTGTTTGAGACAGGGTCTTGCTGTCACCCAGGCTGTGTGTAGTGCAGTGGTGCCATCACAGCTCACTGCAGCCCAAACTGCTGGGTCCATGTGACCCTCCCACCTCAGCTTCCCAAGTAGCTGGGACCACAGGCATGTGCCACCATGCCTGGCTAGTTTTTTCAATTTTTTAAAAATAAAGATAGGGGTCTCACTATGTTGTCCAGACTGGTCTCAAACTCCTGGCCTTGAGGGAGTTCTCCTGCCTTGGCCTCCCGAAGTGCTGGGATTACAGGTATGAGCCACTGCACCCCGCTGGCAAAGGCTTTTATTAGTGCCTCCAGGTTGGCGGTTCCCACTCCATCAGGGTCTGTCTGGGCACTGGGCCCTCCAGTCTAGCTCTCTGTACCCGGCTGCCTCTCCTGACCATGAAATCATGATGTGACTGAACATCCTTCTCAGGCTTCCCATCCTTCTTGGCTCTCATCACTGTGCTCCTGTGTCATGGGGCTCCCCCAATGTGTCCCATCAGAGATGTTCCCTCTGCCACTCTGTCCTCCCCCAGCATCCCCACCTCCTGCTAAGCCTTCATCCCTAGACTTGTGGGTATAGGAGGTTAGAGAGCCCTGTGAATCGCAAGCAAGGTCACTGAAATGGTCTCAATGAAGAGAAAATAGAAAATGTGAAGACTTCTTGCTATCTCCCCTCCTTTATGCTTCCCTCTTTCTGAGGTCCTGCTCCCTAGAGAAACCCTCCTTTCCTTCAAGAATGGCACCTCTGTGACCTGGTCCCTGATCTGCTGGGGTCATCACAATTTCCTCTTAACCCCGACAGCATTTAAACCTCTTAGTGAAATGATCATGGTCTGCACTTATGTCAGAGTTGTCACTTTTCAGTTTGTCTTGTCCCATTTCCTGCCCACTCTACCCATGTTTTTTGAGGGCAAGATGCATCTTGAATGCTTTTAAAACACTTCAAATACACAAGACATAGGCACTGTAGAAAATGCAAATAAGCAAAAAGAAGGAAATAAAAATGATCAATGATCCTACCACTGTTAACATTTTGGTTTGCCTTTTGTCCTTTGACATGCCTTTTTTTCTTTGTATATTTATATACGTAATTTTTAAAAGCCCCATCCCAAGTGGTGTTGAGCCTTATATATAGTAGGCCCTCAGTAAATGTTTGTTAGATGAATAGTGAGTAAATGAGTGAAAAGTGATCTAATGAATGATTCTTTGGAAATCCTCCCAGGAGACAACTCATCCTGAAAAATAATGTGTGACCAACTCCTAAGAGGACAATGGCTCCAGAATCTTATCTAAATGAGATAGAAAATGAAGATAATTGTGAAACTGAATTCACCAGCTCATCCATTTACTGGCTGAGTATCCACCAGGTGTTGGGCTTCTAAGCAGTCACTGGGTGAAGTAATAGTGGAAGCTCTGGTGACGGATTCAGGATTTTGGAAGAGTGTAAAGGAGAGTCTGTGAGACGATTTCAGCACTGCTATGTGGGGAGGGGTTCCCAGCCGTCAATATTCATCCTCATGTCTGTTCAGTGGTTACAGTTCTTAGCCCAGTCACTTGGCCCTGCGAGCCATCCAACCCACTTTCCTTTAATTCTTGGGGCCTCCCAGGAGACTTTCCCTCTGGAGAGGGAATACACAGAATGTCAGCCAGACTCTCCTGATTCTCTGGGCAGAGTGTGCTTGTATACAACCAGCCTGGCTTACTATCAGTCTCTGGGTGTTTAACAAGGATGGGGGCTCCCTGAATCCTGGCACCTCTTTTAAAACTAACAAAGCTGACGACCAGATTCTGTGGGCAGTTCAGGGCAGTCAGAGGCAAATACCTGGGAGGGCCACTGTTTTTCAGCCTGCCAAACCCTCCCAGTTCCCTACAATGCAACAATATTAGGGTCTGAATGATGTGGCTGCTGAAGCTCTCAGCCCCCAGGAATAGAAGTCAGAATTAAAATTTCAAAGCCCTATATAATCTGTAAAGGTGCATGTAAACAGTATTGTTGCCATCATTATGAGCACCAGAATTCTGCAAGTGCTTGGCGGTAAGAAGCCTGTATGTTTTTAATTTCCTCTAAGACACTTTGAATAGCCATTTGGTGGCCAATGTGTTCTCAATAGCTGCTGCGGAACAGTCATAATATGTGGTTTATTCAGTATCCACGCTTATACCTTCAAATAAAAATTTTTCCCAAGCACTGGGATCCATAGACAACTTTAATTTGTGCACCAAAGTTCAAGAGTTCTTTATCGGTCTTTTCTTTCCATTTTGGGATTGTAACAAAACAGCTGTTGGATATTAAAATTCTCATAGCAGGAGAACATACGAGCATCATGGAAGACGAGAAATTGTTGGGACAATGAGATACCACCTCACACCAGTCAGGGTGGCGGTAAGAAAACAGATGGATGGTAGCAAGTGTTGAGGGAGATGTGGGAAAATCAGAACTTCAGGTTGCATTTGCAGTTTGGGGAAATGGCGCTGTGATAAAAATGTAAGCGGTGCAGCCACCTTGGAAAATAGTTTGGCAGGTCCTCAAAATGTTAAGGATAGATTTATCCTATGACCCGGGAATTCCTCCCCTAGGTCTGTAACAGAGAGAATTGAAAGCAAATGTCTGTATAGCAACTTGTATACAAATGCTCATGGCATCATAATTGATGCAGCTCGAAGGTGGAAACATCCCAAAGTCCACAAGCAGAGAAATGGATAAAGAAAATGTGGTTGGTACATAAAATGGAAGCCTGTTCCACCAGAAAGAGGAGAAGATGCTGATAATCCTGCACCATGATGGACTTTGAAAACATTGCGCTGTGTGAAAGAAACGAGTCTCAGAAGACTATGTATGGTATGATTTTGTTGCTATGAAATGTTCAGAGACAGAAACAGTGGTTTCCTGGACCTGTGCACGTGCATGTACGTGCGTGTGCATGTGTGTGTGTGTGCATGTGTATGTGTGTGTGTGCACGTGCATGTACGTGTGTGTGCATGTGTATGTACGTGTGTGCACGTGCATGTACGTGTGTGTGCATGTGTGTGTGCACGTGCATGCACGTGTGTGTGCATGTGTATGTGTGTGTGTGCATGTGTATGTGTGTGTGTGCACGTGCATGTACGTGTGTGTGCATGTGTATGTGTGTGTGTAAGGGAAATGGGGGTGTAGAAAGAGAAAGGATGACTACTAAAAAGTATGAGGTTGGGGGATTAAAATGTTTTAAGATTGTGGTGGTTGCACAACTCTGTAAATATACTAAAAAATATTAAGCCAGGTGTGGTGGCTCACACCTGTAATCCCAGCACTTTGAGAGGCCAAGGTGGGAGAGCCCTTGAGCTCAGGAGTTCAAGACCAGCCTGGGCAACATAGCGAGACTTTGTCTTTACTGAAAATGAAACAAGTAGCCAGGTGTCAGGGCATGTGCCTGTGGTCCCAGCTACTCCCTGGGGGGGGTGAGGGGGTGGGTAAGGTAGGAGGATTGCTTAAATCCAGAGGTTTTTTTTTAAAGCAGTTGTTTTTAAAAAGAAATGATCAAGCAGAGAGTTTTAGAAGCAGTTCAACTTTTGTTAATGTTCATTTATCTGCTAGCTTGATCTCCCTTTCAATAATGAGCTCCACAACTGTGAAACTGAAGCTGTGACACCCGCTACACCTGTCTCCCTGGTCCCTGGAAGGGGCTGCAAGTGAGGTTTGCATCTGACTCCTAGCCTTCCTTCCTGTCCCAGAATCCTTAGTGGGCCGTTCCCCGATTCTGCAGCCTTCCCCTTGGTCCCTTAGGCTCTATAAATCACACTTTCCATTCTGCCCTCTCACTTTAAAGAGATCCAAGATACTTTGTATAAAAGATGAGGCACCACATAAAAATAACCAGTATTGTACCGATTTGTCTCATCCGGTAGTTTGTGATACATACTTGTAAAGTTCTAGCAAATGTGAGAAGCCACAGAAAACTGCTTCTTGTCCGAAAAGAGGAGCTAGATTTTTTTTTTTTATGTTATTGATCAGTGAGGTAGGTGCAACGATATTTTATTTCACAGTTTTCCTGCAGGAGCAACATCCACCCAGCCTGCTGCAACTGCCTGGCCAACAAAATGAGCCAGTCTTTCTGGAACAGCGGCCATGGAAAAGTCTAGCTCGCCGGATTCATGGGCCAGGCAGCTCCATTTCCCCAGACTGCAAATGCAACTTGAAGTATACGACTTACTAAGGGAGCACTTTGTTACCGACGAGTTCGAAGAATCTGTTTGACAGTTGAAGTCAGACCGTTTTGATTTTTACATAAAGATAGTTAAACATTGTCTTGACAGGTTTATTCTAATTTGGTAAAGGCAATAATTTTATGGGATGGTAACTGTTTCCTTGCAGTCATGATTCCTGCTGTTACTCTTGCATTTTCTTCTAATTGGCAGATTGATGGGTTCCCAAGAATTTGCTGAAAAACCATTTGCAGAGGAAGAGACAAATCAGAGGGCTGCGCTTTCTCCCCTGAAAGGCCACTTCTAGTAGTGTGGGCGAGGGGTCTATTTTTACTCACAATTTACAAATTATTTTTGGCATATTAATAGACTTTTGCCTATTTCAATTTAATCTGTATGAAGGCAATAAATGTGCTTAGTTTAAACGTCAAATAATACTACAGCACTAATGAAGAAAAACAGCAATCCTTTCCCCACTCAACCCCCTCCTCCAATTCCTGTTTCCCAAAGGAAATTCCTTTCATCTCTTTAGCTATTTCTCCTGCTATATGCCTTCGTATTTCTCAATAACAATATTCTACGGTTTTTTCCTTACTTTTCACTTACAGATAACTACCCACTGACTTCCTGCTATGAAAGACCAGAATTCAGCTTTCGTATACTCCTCTGACCCATCGTCCTTGAAACTCTTTTCCCGCTCTTCTGTGGAAAATCCTCTGGTTTTGTTTGTTTATTTTTGTTGTTGTTGTTGTTAATCTCACGTCTTCCTCTTTCTTGACAACAGTCTTGGTTTGGTGGAACACGTCTTCTAGTGACTTCTCAAAAAGTGATACACAGAAGGTGTATTTGAGACCTTGTCTCACCCCCTCATCATAGACTGAAAGTGGAGTGTAAGATTCTGGTTTGGAAATTATTTTCCCTTGGGATCTCAAAGGCATTATTCCATTGTCTTGTAACATTATTATTATTAATGTCATTATTATTGAGTCAGGGTTTCACTCTGTCATTCAGGCTGGAGCGCAGTAGTGTGATCACAGCTCACTGCAGCTTGATCTTCTGGGCTCAAGCAATCTTCCCGCCTCAGCCTCCCAAGTAGCTGGGAGGACAGGCATGTGCCACTATGTCCAGCCAATTTTTAAATTTTTACTTTTGTAGACATGGGGTCCTATTATGCTCCCTGGGTTGGTCTGAAACTCCTGGGCTGAACTGATCTTCTTGCCTTGGCCTGCAAAGTGCTCAGATTGCAGGCATGAGCCACCATACACGGCCTGTCTTCTGACTTCTGGTATTGCTATTGAGAAGTCTGATCCCATATTTATTTTCCCTGTAACCTGTTCTCTCTCCCTGTCAGAACTCTCAGGATTTTTTCGTTACCCTCAGAACTCTGAACTATCAGTATGATATGCTTTGTTATGAGTCATTTTCATTCATTATACTGGGCTTTCAAGCCCATTCAATCTGAAATATCACATCCTTCAGGGAAATTTTTTGTATATTTTTTTGATAATTACTTGGTCCATTTTATCTGTCCTGTCTTTCAGAAATTAGACCTTCTGAATTGATTCTCCAATTTTCTCAATTTCTTTGACTATTTATTCTATTTACTGAGAGTTACCCAGTCAGCTTCTAATTCGTTTACTACACTTAAAATTTCTGTCATCATGGGTTTAATTTCCAAGAGCTTTGTCTTGTTTGCTGGATATTCCTTCTTTCTAGTATCTGATTTTTCTTATTCTCTGAGGATATCAATCACTATTCCTGGAAGCTTCTCCATACTCCTTGCATTGTTTCCGTGTCCTCTACAAAGCTTGCATCACGGGATAGCTAACTCAAGGTGCAGCTTGAGCCAAAGAAACAGAAGGAAGTCATGATTGAAACCTGCTTCTTTTTGCCCCTGGAGACACTGCACCATAGTGAATCCCTTTGTAAAACATTTGAATTCTCCTTCCTTTCCCTGCTGCTGCTTTTTCTTAATCAAGTATTTGTCTTAGTCAGATTTTAGTCCAAATTTGTGTTGGTCAGAATTCTCTGGAGAAACAGAACCTATATATATGTGTGGATACACAGACACAAACACACACCCACACACACACCCTACTGGTTTTCTCTCTCTCCATATATATATGAAACTTGGGAATCACATATTTGTCATTCTTGTTATGTATATGCATATGGAGAGAGAGAGAAAGAGAGAGACTTTAAGAAATTGGCTCATGAGGGCTGGCAAGTCCAAAACCTGCAGAGTAGACCAGCAGGCTGGAGGCCCAGGGCAGAGCTGATGTTGCAGTTCAAGTCCAATCTAATATCAAACCTGTTTCCACAATATTAACTTCTTGCTCCAGCAGTCACTCTTCTCTCCGTCTCTCAGACTTGAGACTCAGAAACCACCTGCTCGTCATTCTGGCCTTCTGTCCCAACAGCCGTCAGCACCCAGCTGATGCTCCCTGGGAGCTGTTTAGCACCAGTATAACAAAAGTGTGTGCTGGAAAACGAGGGCTCACACAAACAGTATGTATCCTTTTCTTTATCCTCAGATAAACATGTGGGCCTCTTGACGTGGGACATGCTGGGCCATGTTCTGTGCTCCAGGGACTGTAGCGAGGCCAGCACTCTGGAAGGTCTAAGACATGGTCACTGTTCAAGGAACTCACAATCTGCAACCTGGAAGCACATGACAGGGCTGGCCTCTAAGTCACCTCAAGTTAGGGGTGTGTCTGCGCAGTGTTTAGAGGCCTACTGTCGCTAATTGGGCTACCCAGAAGCAGGCTCTGAGGCAAAGACAAATTCGCAGGAGGTTTATTGGGGTGTGGGGTGTGCTCTTGGGGTGGCACCTGAGGGAAGGGAGGGGAGGGAAGCAAGGTCGGACAAGCGGAGGAGTCCAGCTGTGGTGTGGTCTCAGTGGCGACCTCGGTAGATGCCAAGGAGAGTTCTGAAGCAGGGCTTTTCAGAGTTGTCCCAGTTGGGGAACAGAGGCTGAGACTTTATACCTCCATGGACCAGTCATTGCATGCAGCAGGCCACCCCAGGAAAGGGGGTGACCTTGGATGAAGTGGCTCCCCACTGGGCGAGGCAATCTTTGAGGGCTTCCTGCCAGCAGCAGTCCCTGCAGCTGGAGAGTGGCCCTTCATCCCTTAAGGGGCATGTGGGTGGTGCAGGCCTGTGGGACCCACCAGACCTGTGGATGTTGGTATAGTCTCGACACCTCCATGTAGAGAACAAATAGGAGTCGAGTAAGTAACTCAGGAAGCCTCAGGTAATCTGGTAATCTCAGGTAATGCATTCTGTTGATCACATGCCTACTCCCACTCCATCAGACTGGGTCAGGGATTGAAAAAAATAAAAAAATAGGTAAGATCACAGGCCCTGCCTGAAAGAAGTTTATAGTCTGGTAGGGGCTACCAAAAGGTAAGCGAAGAGGACAATATAATGAGAATCAGAAAACAGGGAGTTATGGAATAAAAATGCATTTTCAAAGAAGTCTTAGGATACAACAAAAGGCTAAATTAAAAAAAGAGGACACGTGCTGTTTGTGTAAGCACTCACTTTCCAGCACACACTTTTGTTATACTGGTGCTAAAAAAAATCCCTTGTAATTTGATTTTTAAACTAAGCAATTTTTTTTAAGTTACCAGTCACCTACAAACAATAAATGCACTCAACTTTTTCTCAGTCAAGTTTCCCCTTGTCTGTTTACAGCACTGTTTTTTTCTTTTCTGAGTATGAAAGTCTTACAAATATATACGTGGAAAAAATACTGGAAAGAAATTCATCAAAATGTTAACAGTGCTTATAACTTCCAAGTTGTTAATTTATATGTATTTTTTTGCTTTAAGTTTTTTTTTCGTATTTCACAAATTTTCTACAAGTGTGAGTGACTTTTATAATCAAGGGAAATATACTTATATAGTGTGAAAGTGTTATGACAAAGCTGTGTGAACAGAGAAGATGAACCATGAAGTAGCAGATGAGGGAGAGCTTCCTGGAGGAGGTATCACCTGCACCAAGCGTTAAAGGTGAGTTAGGGCTGGGTGAGGAAAGGGGGTGTGTATAGTGTTGCACTTGAAGGACACAAGCAGAGAGAACAGAATGTGCCATGGCCCTAGGCATGAAGAAGCATGCTGGATGAACTGCAAGTTCAGAAAGGCTGAGAAACAGGGAGCCCTTGAGAGGGAAGAGATGAGGCTAGAAGGGCAAGAAAGGGCAGACGACGAAGGGCCTCCGAGGACTGGGGATGCACACTTTATCTGGAAGCCCACATCAGACACTTGCACTCAACCTGTTCCAGCTTAAAAGGCTTCATGATTGAACAGGGTATTGATTAATGGATGCTGTTTTGTGGAACTAATTTAGAAGTGAAAGCTGATTTAGAGTGAAAAGCTTCATGCTTGACATGAAGTTTCCCAACCTAAGCAAGGTGACCTGACTCAGGCAGAGAAAGTGGTCTGTCAATACGGGAGATGATATAGACATGACTACACACACTCACACACACACAACACACACACCCCACACACACAC
>NW_016107360.1:11689305-11699864 GCF_001604975.1 Cebus imitator | reverse complement strand
CCTTAAGACTCTAGAATCTACATTTTTTTTAAAAAAGGAAGACGATAAGAACCAGGTCAGGCTCACTTTGCATACTTTAAAAGTAATAACCAAGATTTGCAGGTAGCCCTTATTCAGGGATCTGAGCTCTCCGCAGGTCATTAACAATGTTAACTGTTAGCAGCCTGGGAATCCATTAAAAACACATGTCTGGGGCTGTGGCCGTCTAATGCTGCAGGACTGCATTTGACTAAGCACTTAACTCGCCTTTGCAGAACTCAGCACCTCTCTGTCGTCCTGTGTGCCGTCTGGCTTGGCTTCGCTGGAGATGCCCTTGGGGCTGTTTGATCCAGGGCACCCTGGATAGCACCCATGCTGTTAGCACCCACACTCGTTTCCTGTTCCTGCCTCAGTTTTGTCTGTGTTTGGGAAGAACTAGTGGGCACTGCAGGCCAATGGTTTTTCTCCCAGCACAGTTCCTCCTTCCCTATCCCTGCGGCACTGCCTAGCTGCCTACTTGGACTCTTCCTAACCTCTACTCAGGCTCTGCAACCTGCTTCCACTTGCAACCTTGCTCCCCTCCTACTTGCTTTCACCTGGATAATCTCCAAACCAGAGATGAGGGAGTCCTTCACCTGCTCAAAACTTGAATGACCCCCAGTTATCTACGGCAGAGTCCAACGTCCCCACTGTTTTGACATGCACCTCCCACAATCAAGGTGCTCTGCGGTCTGGCCTGACTTTACCACTGTGGACCCATCTCCTACCATCCCCCATGGACGCCCTCCATGCCAGCTGGCCAGGAGCACCTGCCCACAGAGATTGCTGGTTCCCCCCATTCCCAATGAGGACCCTGCTCACACCAAGTGATTAAGTTGGTACAAAATTAATGACGGTTTTTTTAAAAAAGGATTGCAAAACCACAATTACTTTTGCACCAACCTTTTGCAACTTTTTTTTTTTTTTTGCCTTCTTCTCTGCCAGGATGTGGTGGAAAGGATAGGCTTCAGAATCAGAACAACCTGGGTTTTAATCCTGCATTAGCATCACAAAATATGCGACCTAGAACAAGATATTTAGTCTCCTTACACTTCCTCATTTGTAAAGCAAGGATCTTACTCTCTCCCTTAGAAGGCTGTTGTGAGGATTATCTCTGGCGTTTACATAACACAATGTACAGGGGGACATATCCTGTTGTCTTAGGTTTTGACTGTCTCCAAACAGAGACGTCGGGGAAAGGAACTCCGTATTTGAAAGAGTGGAACCAGAAACATCCCTCCGGATTCACAGAGGGATCCAGCAGATGTGGCCCTAGTAGACTTTGGGGGAAGAGGCTAGAGCTTCACTGACCTTCACAGGGCTTACATATTAAGTTTGCCAGGGTACCCCATGGGGGCCCTACCTCACTGGAGGGGAGAAGGCAGAAACCTCCCTCATGATCTATGGCAAAGCCTTTTCAGAAATACCTTCCTGCAACCCCCCATATGTATAAAATATGTGTTTGTTTGTTTGTTTGAGACAAGATCTTGCTCTGTCGCTTAGGCTGGAGTGCAGTGGTGCGATCATAGCTCACTGCAACCTCAAACTCCGGGGCTCAAGCGATTCTCCTGCCTCGGCCTCGTGAGTAGCTGGGACTACAGGCATGTACCCCTGTGACTGGCGTCTTTACACAAATAAAGATGATAGTTAAAAATCACAAAACCACAACACATGAACTCTTCAAGGTGGAAAGGCAGAAAAAGGCAGCTGATTCCTGACAGAATGACAGGACGGTGGCCAGGGTAGAGGTGGCAGCTGCCAAAGTGTCTTTAGCGTCTTTTTCTCAAAAGCTCTGCTGAGAATATATTGTCCATCTTCTTCTAGTCAGGGAAGGTGGGTTGTAAGGTTGCCAGCTGTTCAAATAAAGACAGGAGGCTACTGAACTGTTACAGGAGCGGCTCATGGAAGCCAGGCACAGCTGGTCTTCATGCGGATTACAGACGGCAGCTGCGAAGCCATCAAGGACTAAGGCAGATCTAAACTGTGTACCAGCCTGAAGTTTTGTTTTAGTATGAATTAGACCTTATCATATCTGCAATTGGACTGTTTTGTTTTTATTTGTATTTGTAGAGGCTGGGTCTCATTCTGTCATCCAGGCTGGAGTGCAGTGGCACGATCTTAGCTCACTGCAGCCTCAAACTCCTGGGCTCAAGTAATCCTCATGCCTCAGCCTCCCAAAGTGCTGGGATTACAGGCATGAGCCACAAAGCTTGGCCAGGACTGTTTTAATAACTGAAAGTGACCTGGAGAGATAAGTATCTGATATTGTCCAATTTCTAATAGACTGTGTTTGAAGGAGAAAAACTAAGAAGCTTCTAGATTAAAGCATACTTCTTTGGGCCCATTTAGTGAATAATTCTCTACAGTGTGTAAAACATTTAGTACAATTTTTGGCATATAGTAAGTGCTCAATAAATATAGTAGTAACAGTTACTGTTATAATATTTGTACGTGGTACCTGCCACACAATATTATAAATAATATTATTTAGTAATAATAATAGTTATTACCCATGTGCACATCTCTTCCCCCAACTAGACCAAGACTGTTTGCTGAATTAACTGTGGCAGGTGGGGGAAGAGCAAACAGTTTGAACATTGATTCTTTGCACTCACCAGTGAAGGGACATGATGTGCACAGAAACTAGTGGGAACTAGGAGAATTTGTCCAATAGCAGAATGGTAGCTTCATCGGCTCTGATAGATGTAGTTCAGATACCTGGGATTCTGCATTCTCTAACAAAAAGTAGGGGCAATAAGGTACATGCAAAAGAGGGAGAAGGGAAGAACAAGGACATTGCTCCCGGCCCACGCTGTGTCAGAGACCATGCTGAGCCCTTTTCATTTGTTGTCTCACACAATGAGATGCAATAATGAACACGCACGAATCATGGCTGGCATTACCCCAATAAAACAAGGATATATTTTTTTAAATGTGCAATGCTGCCGGGCACGGTGACTCACATCTGTAATCCCAGCACTTTGGGAGGCTGAGGCGGGAGGATCTCGACGTCAGGAATTTGAGAACAACTTGACCAACATGGTGAGTCCCCATCTCTACTAAAAATATACACACACACGCAAATAGCCAGGCGTGGTGGCACGTTCCTATAATCCCAGCTACTCAGGAGGCTGAGGCAGGAGAATCGCTTGAACCTGGGAGGCAGAGGTTGCAGTGAGCCGAGATTGCGCCACTGCACTCCAGCCTGGGCAACAGAATGAGAATCCGTCTCAAAAAAAAAAAAAGTGCAATGCTTGTACAGAGAACTATGAGCCTATTTTTTTCTGTTATAATTTTTGTGTAAACATGAAACGACAAGAGTTTAAAGACGGAGCCTCCCTGAACACAAGCTTAAGAGTTCCAAGTACAATCAAAATCCTCTTATTTATTTTCTTGCCTAAGTGGCTTCTCCCAGGAGAACAGAGTTGCATTTCCTTCATTCTGTGCAGCAGTGATTGCACATGAATGTGCTTTACCATCGAAACAGCTCTATGCACCTCTGCAAGGGTAGTTATCTCATCCAATAATAGGTACAGACTAGAGACAGTGCAGTTTTAAACCCAAATCTTAGAAATTCCAAGGAATTAGTCACTGGCTTGAAGAAAAGAACAGGAAAGGGTAAGACTGCAATAAAACAAATTCTTGTTATGACAGCGTTGTTCCAAATAATATCTCCCTTATGCTTCTAAACTTCACCCAATCCATAGGCTAGTGTGAGTGGATGGATGTATAAATGGAGGCAGAATGTGAAGAACAGGAAAGTGATGAAGAATTAACAAGTTCTTCAGCCTAGAGTCGGGTTAAGGTTGTTAATATTAGCTGGAGAATGCCTTTACTTTCAAATTGCAATGGGAAGATAAAAGCCTAAGAAAAAGTCATAGATATTTAGATTGATAGAGAATTTTGGCATCAACATATAATTGAAGGGCATCCCATCAATGATGTCTTAGAAGATTAAAGTCATTTCTATACACAGACCTATGGAACTAAGTTACACCAAAACAAAAATCTGTGGAATTAAATAAATAGGTTTCTATTTGCCTACCTGATGTTTGTTAGCCAGGGTGCATTTTTCAGCTTAGTGATTGCTTGTTTGAAAAACTACTGGTTCTGGAAAAAACATTTCCGGTTTTCAGTTCTTGTGTGTGTGTGTGTAGTGAGAGAGAAAGAAAAAGCACACTTTACTGGGAAGCCCAGTGTCGCACAGTGACCGAGAGGCGAAGGCGGCCCAGTGGACATCTTACACACCAAACTCCAAAAGACTCACAGGATGTGTTACTAATAAAAATAAACTGGAACACGAATTCCTCTGGGAAACTCCCCAACCTCATCCCTTTGAGGGCTTGGGAAATCTCTCAGCCATTTTCCCGATGGCAACTGCGGCTCACTAGAGATAGAGCCCCTTGGGGGTGCCTCCCTGTTCTTTATAAAAGAACGTTTCCTTGAGATTTTTTTAAGTTGGCATTTGTTACTTTCATTCTATGTTCTCTTAAGGCCATCAGACTAGCTTCTGTGCAGATGGCCTTGATGTCAAGTCGTTCCAGGGTTACATCACTGGCCAGCGTCATGCTGCTTTTGTGCGTCTGAATGAGTCTTTGCATCAGGCAGGGGGAACCCGAGCTTCCTGTCAATGTAGCCTGGTCTGATAAGGGCTAGATCCCAAGTTTCTATTCGGCTTGCAGACATGATAGCTTTCACATCTCCCCTTGAATCAAATACATCCACCTGGTTCAACATTTCCAACATTATTTGCTGAATTTCTCTCTCACCACCAGAATTTGAGTCATATCTTTTTGTCCCAAAAAAGCATCAATTTCACCAATAAACATGATGGAAGGTGCATAATTTTTTGCAACTCGAAACAATTCCCATATGAATTTGGGCCCATCATGTAGGTACTTCTAAATAAGTTCAGAGCCGATCACTTGCAAGAAAGTGGCTAAGGTGTGGTTTGCTGCTGTTTTGGTTAACAAGGTTTTACCTGTGCCAGGTGAACCATACTGAATGACTCCCTTAGGGGGCTTTATACCCAGCTCTTCATAACATTCAGGATGGAGTCCTTCATTTCCTGAATTTAGTTGTCCAACTTCCCAATACCGCACAGGTCTTCTGGGGGGTCTTTTTCCACCTTCGTCATTGTGACTCGGGGATCCATGTCATGCATCAGCATCCATATCACAGCGTGCACCTTGCCGCTGAGCAGAACTGAGCAGCCAGGTTCCAGCAGATCCTTGTCTATAAATGAAAGAATGCTGACGTAGTGCTCTGAGCCCACAGATGTAGACACAATCGTGTGATTGTCATCAATAATCTCTCCCAAGATTCCTACTGACATCAGGGTCCCCTTAGATCACCCACTTTTGATCTTTCCTCCTCTTGCTTTCCTTCTAACAGTTTCATCATGATCTAAGGGGATCCTGATTTCTAATGAATTCTTCCTTCACGAGAAGATAGTCTTTAATTCGCTCTAACTTTCAATAATTTTAACCAGGACTGAGTGTGAGGTGTCACCAGTGGCAGTTTGCTGGCAGTATCTGGTCCCTGTGTTTTCTTCTTCTCCCTCACTCCAGCTGGTATAGGAGGTTCTTATTTCTTTTTCTTGTCCTTGTTATCCTTCTTGCCAGCTCCAAGACTGTAACCACCACTCTGGCTTTGACCCATCTTTCCTTGGCCACTCGAGCTGCCTAGTTTTTAAAGTTTTTTGTACAGATGAGGTCTTGCTATGTTGCCTGTGCTAGTTTTCAACTCCTGGGCTCAAGCGATCCTCTTGCCAAAGTGCTGGGATTACAGGTGTGAACCATTGCACCTGTCATAGAACAAACATTTCTTGACATGGATACAACTATCTTAGGGTAGTTCAATCTGGAAAGAATTTGCTTCCAGAGACTTGGCTTTTAGAAGCCTTCTGGAGATAGAAGGTGCATCCAGCCATAAGTACATCTACATGATTTGAATCAGTAAAACTCCACGTGCTCTGTGAAGCTACTACTTTATGTGTTTTGAACAATTCTAAAACATAACTGCCTTGTTGACTTGGTTTCAGGTTTACATGGGAAAGTGGGCATAATAACTCCTCTGTAGCTCAAAACTCATGGGATGTGTGGTTAGAAGTCTTAGGTCAGTGTCCCAGAATTGTTCTGAGTAGCTCTGTGAGTATCTTTGCGGCAGACACAGTTCACAGCCTATTGGTTATTCACTCCCTTTACAGCTTCAGAAACATCATTTTACCTAGAGCAGCAATGTGTCCTACTCAAAATACTTACATCCCCAGAATTCCTTGCAGCTGGGCTGATACTTCATTTTCTAACTTGTTGAATATATTTTCTTTTTACTACTGAGTAATCCCTTTAATTGCAAGCATGGTTCTAATCTTGATTTTATTCACAGAATATTACATTAAAAAGGAAATAGTGGTTTCACCAAGACCCCAGTGAGATGAACCAGGCTAAACCTTTGCCCATGACTTACTGTCCACTTATCTGAAAAGGAGTCATTCTAGAACTCAGCTTCATTTGAAGTGTGGTATCAGGGAGCTTTGACACTACAATCAAATCTCCCCTTGAATCAGATCCATTCAACTGGTTCAACAGAGCAAGATCCTTAGCAGAAGAATGAATCAGGGTCTAAATCAGGAAATCTTTAATTCAGAAAAAAGTGTTCAACATTTAACAAGATTTCAAATAATGTTCACTGTTGACTATCTTTTTAAAAATGAAGACCCCAAGATTGAAGAATCACAGGTACTTTTAACATTTTCTTTGTACTTTTGCATATGTTTTCAAATTTTCTACCATGAAGATCTATGACTTCATAACCAGAAAATAAGGATATTTTGGAGTACAATACAAGAGTTTAGAAGAAAAAAGAAAGGCCTAATAAATACAATTGTCTGGGAGAACACTAGACATTACATAAAATAACATTAAGAGAAACAGCAACTTTAACATTTTCATCAGATGTGCTTTTGAATGTCAGCTGCATATTGCTTGTCTTGTACATTCCAAGTAACTGAAGTTTTTAATGTCCAAGATTCAATAATGTACTCTGTAAAATTCCCACTGATCTAATAATTTTTCTCCTTGTGAACAGGCATGAAAAGCCCATTATCTTCAATGCGGAATTCTGCTTGCAGAAATGGCCTAAATCTTGTTAGAAACAATAAGAATTGAGCATTCCAAAGAACTCCCGCCTAACACTAGTATGACATTCGGTTAGGAAAGATGTCCCAAGAGAAACGTAAACTATTTGAAAACATTCTGTTACTAAAACTTGGACATAAAAAGAATGACAAATGGACTGGATGCAACAACTTAATTCAAAGCACGCATGAGTTTGGCTCCTGCGAATGCATTTTAACACATACTGTTTTTCATGTTCTCTTATATGGATATCATCCCTACCACATGAAGAAGGATCAATTGACATTTATTACTTGCTGAAGAACAGGTTAGAAGCAATAAGCAACCTCACTCCTGGCCTGGAATCAAGCTGAGTGAATAAGTCACAGAATCCTAGAACCTTGGTGAGAGTCTCCTCCAACCTCCCTCCCCAAGTTCACCCCTGGGGACCAATTACAACCATCTGCTTAAGAGCTTTTACTCTGCCCCCCATCCCGAATTAAAAGCTACAAATTGTAAAATGGAAGGAATAAAAGAACAACGGAGTACAGTGACCACAACTTAAACTATTCGTGGAATGAAGAATCCCCAGACAGCTTTAGATACATGTGGCTGAGACCTCAGAAGATGCAAGTCAAGTGTGAGGGAGTGACGGCCGGAGGTTTTGTTTCCATACAAATGGGACCAGTCAATAGATGGGTCCAGGTACCCCAGACAGTATGTGGATGCTATTGCTACATCTTCCCTGCTTACAGTCCAGCTCCATTAGTGAGAACATGTACAAAGCTTTTTGGTCTGAATGGTTTCTTTATGGACAGAGTTACTCTTTCAAGATATTTTTTAAAGCAAAGGAAATGTAATGGGAATCGTGCAGCATGTTAAGAGTTAGCTATTCTCTTGGAAAAAGTGGAATGATTAAGCGAACACTCTGAAGCATGCAATGTGTGATCAATATGTGAGGAGAGAGGATCAAGACGAGGAAATCCTAACCAGGAAAAGACAAGAGAAGAGGATTTCAATGCTAACACCATTTAAAAGCCAAGCGTTCCTCTGATAATGAACTCTTGCTACAAACCATAAGGGGCAACTGACTTTTGCTTTATTAAAAAATAAAAAGATGGGGATGTCTAGACAAGACAAATATTGGAGATCATGCCTTAAACGCTCTTATACCGGAAGATATAAAACATACACCCTCCTTCCTCATTTTCCTGCTTTTTACAACCAAAACCCAGAAGTAAAAAATTATGGAAGAAACTGTCTGGGTCCCAGGGCCATTCCCACATACAGGAAAAGCAGTTGCCTGGATGTGACTGGAAGATTTCTTCTCATCTCCTTTGTAAGACAGTGAGCGTGTTGAGGGTTGGGTCTGCGTTGGATTTTTAAACCCCTCCCTCATAGCCCTGTATCAGCCACAGAGCAGTCTTTCAGTAAATGCTAGGTGAAAGGAATGAATGAAATAAAATTATTACAACTTGGATTTTTTGTTGTTCTTATTCTTTAAGTCATATTTTCTGTGAGTTGCTGTTTAGATTGGAGTTTTAATAAGAATTGTACACATGGCTGAGGCCAGAATAAAGAAATATAAAGAATGAGGACTGGAGACTTTGGGATAAAGAGTGTGTGATGTGGCTGCGGTCGGCCTCATCCCTTAAATGAGGAAGGTGGACGAGGATGCCCTCTATCCCTTCTAGCTTGAACGCACTGTGAGTTCTCCTGCATCCTCCCATCTCATTCATTAATACTTTAGCTCTAAGCACCTCCCAATTCAAACCTCCTCCACAATATCACCTTTTCTAGCCATTCCATCACTGTTAATCTAACATACTGGTGTGTCCAACAAAATGAGGACTTCAAACGTTGTATTAAAGTATGAGACATCTCTATAACAAAATGCTGTCAACAATGTGGCTGTTGACATTGACGGTGCCAATGGATGGCATTGTTCATAATTGTTAAAAAGTTTAAAACAATGATATCATAGTAAAATAAGCCTGGAATATCTAGAAGGAGAGTCACCAGTATGTGATTATCCCTGGATGGTGGAATTATGAGTGGTTTTTATTTCTCTTTTTGAGCGAGTGCATTTTCTAACATTTTTACAATAAACACAAGCTTTGTATGTTATAAAAATAGGAAAGAAATCAAAGCCTTCATCTCAAATGATCCTAAAAATGGTGGCCTTTGCTATTCTTTAACTTTTCTTTTTTTTTCTTTTTTTTTTTTTTGAGACAGGGTCTTGCTCCATTGCCCAGGCCGGAGTGCAGTGGTGTGATCATAGTTCACTGTAGCCTCTAACTCCTGGGCTCAAGGGATCTTCCTGCTTCAACCTCTTAAGTAGCTGAGATTACAGGTGCCTGCCACTATGCCTGGCTAATATTTTTTTCAGTGTAGAGATGAGGTTTTGCTATATTTCCCAGGCTGGTCTCAAACTCATGGCCTCAAGAGATCCTCCCATCTTGGCCTCCCAAAGTGCTAAGATTACAGGCGTGAGCCACCGCACCTAGCCTCATTCTTTAACTTTTCTATGGGAGGAAATTCTATGCTTTCCATTTATCCATTGAAGGCTGCTGGCATTTCCTGTGGACTTCACAGCAGGACTAAAGGCCTCTACTTCCAGAATTCCCCTCCAGTTTCCTTTGGCACCGCCTTCACTCGGGCTCTCACAAGCATTGCCTCTTCCCCAACTCCACGGAGATCCACCTAGTTCCTTCTCCTGTCATGGAGTGGAAGGCTGACAGCTGTACTCTCAGACTTCTAGACTATGGTTCTGGATGTGATTTAGATTCTGCAGAGATGCCCTTGCATAAAGATGAGAAAGAGAGAAGCAGAGGCCATCTTCCTGTATCAGGGCTGCCTGATGAGCAAGCACGGTTGGCAGCAGCTGGTCTCTACCAGTGTCATGGGTGTAGACTGACAGTGGCAGCAGCCGGAGTGGAGGCAAGTCAGTTTTTGGCAGTTTCCTGACCTCTGCATCATAGCTGCTGTGGTGTGACCTTGAAACCAACCATCCAGCCTAGTGACACCATGGCTCATTCCTCCAGCCCCTCCAATGACTTTGTAGGAACCTCATTCCCTGTGTTTGATTCCTTTGTTTTTGATGTGCCTGAAGTTACCCCTCCTCAACCCACAGGGCAGAGTCCTGGTTCAGGTCCCATCTGCCTCGCAAAGCTCACTGATGATTTTGGGAGTCTAACAGCGGCCTCGCTTTGTGGATCTTCATTCCACAAGAATAGAGCAGCACAAAAGATTGGGAGGGGCCCCGTGGCGGGCTGAAGGAGATAGGAGAGGAGGCCTGGAGAGGATCCTGGGGCTTTTGTTTCTCTTTGAGGTTTCGTGTTAAAGGTTCCTCGAACAAAGTGTTTCACAAGCTACATGAGCTTTGAAATCCTCTGAGCTATTTTTTTTTTTTTTTTTTTTTTT
>NW_016107360.1:11666261-11689263 GCF_001604975.1 Cebus imitator | reverse complement strand
TGCAACCTCCGCCTCCCAGGTTCAAGCGATTCTCCTGCCTCAGGCCCCTGAGTAGCTGGGATTAAAGGCATGCACCATCACACCTGGCTAATTTTTGTATTTTTAGTAGAGATGGGGTTTCACCATGTTGGCCAGGCTGGTCTTGAACTCCTGACCTCAGGTGATCCACCATCTTCGGCCTCCCAGGGTGCTACAATTACAGGCGTGAGCCACTGCCCCCAGCTGAGCTGCTGTTAAGAATCTGTGCACAGAATATCTGTGATGTTGCAACCCAAGGGAATAGAGACAAGAATAGGGTTCATTCTATGCTTTCCTTGAGGTGAGAGACTTGCTTGTTTACTGCAAATCCTTTCAGAGATATAAACCCTCACCCTTCCTGATTCAGTTAAGCCAGGCTCCATCTGCAGTGACACCAGCAGCAGTTAGTCACCATCCTCTCTTTAGCAGCCTCTCCAGTCTGGCGGTCTCCCTTCCCTTATTTTCAAATTTGTGACCATTCAAACTGAAATGTGAAACTTTCTGCAACAGGATTGGTGATTTATATTATTCTGCAGAGAGGGATAGAACTGCAAGAAAATTGATTTCTAACCAGACCCTGCTGTGCCCTGTTCCATCACAGTAAGGCACAGTCAAGGAGAGGTTGATATAGAAATGCCACTTTTCACCCGTCAAGTTGAGTACTTCATCTGACATACATGCAAAACTAATAGTTGTAGATTTAACATGTTTCCATAAATACATTTCTCTGTAAATCTGGATTCACAAATACAAAAAAAAAAAAATTAAATGCAGCTCCTATAGATGTGGGAATCACCTCTCAGTCCCCAAAGATGAAATATTTAAAACAACAATAATGACGATGATGGCAATGATTCATGTTAACACACCTTTTCAAAAGCATTCCAGTAATGTTTTAAACCTCATGAAGGGGTTGCATCGGGCATTTCTGGTCATCACTGGCTTTGGGGTGAAGCACGGCAACTGTTTGTTCAATGACATGGCTAATGCCTGGTGATTATGATGCTGGAAGCTTTGGAGAATCTGGCCTACAAAGAAATGCTAAGAAGTATAAAAGTAACTCTGGGCAGTATTACATATACCTGGGAGTATTTTTTTGAATATCATGGACTTTTTAAAAGCATGTCAATCACATGCATTAGAAGGACTTCCTTTACCTGCCCCCTTGACACATACTTGCTGAAGTTTTTGTTTCGTACCAACCCATGGGGAAGACTGTTTCCTTCCAAAGGGACATCTCATATGAGTTTGCATCTGGCCTGAGATTTAGGTGTCAGATACACACAAAATAACTAAGTCAATGGGTGTCCAGAGAATTGGGAAAATATAAAAGAATGTAATATTATTATTATTTTAATTGAACATAATTGCCCTATTAATCAGCATTTGCATAATACTTGGTAAAGCACTTAGCTAGTACATGGCTATATTCACAATTTAATTCATCCAGAATATTTCTATTCAGCATTTATATAGCACCTATTGGTTTATGATGCTAATATAGTAGATTCATGTTTCTGTTAAGGCTTAAATGAAATAAGTTGAAAGCCAAGTCCATTATATTACCTTCTTTATATAGAACCTTTCATCATGAAGGATTCCAAATTGCTTTACAAAGTACAGTGAAACCCTTTTACAATGAATTCCTAAGGGGACAGCTAGAGCAGTGTTAGCTGTGGCATTTCATTGTATGAGCATTGTATTCAGCATTATGGGATTGATGGGGAAGGAGCAGATTTTAAAATCGGTATACCCTTGGGAACTCAGACTGTGTTATTTGCCAAGATGTCTGCAGTCCAGAGCAAAGGAAAAGTTAAGCTGTTATTGACCTATTAATGAAATTTTTAGGCTTACAATATAAAGTATGAACAAGGAAAGTATTTAATACAAAAACCCCACCTTAATACGGTAAGTTAAAAATACATCATATATAGAGAATCTGCTAACAAATGTCATGTGATAATTAACAGATTTTTTTTCCAAGAACTCATTAAATTTTCCTTTTTAAAAAATAGTTTGCTCCAATGTAACATTCAGAAAAGTGCACAAACTTCAATGTGGCATATCAATAGATTTTCACAAGTGAACTCACCTGTGTAACCTGTGTATAGTTGAATAAATAGAATGTTACCAGGATACCCAGAGACCCCCATATCCCCCTTCTAGTTATTACCCAATATCCTAAAGGGACCACTCCCTTGACTTTCAATATAGTAGATTAGTTTGGCCTGGTTTTGAGCTTTATGCAAATGGAGTTATACAGTATGTACTCTTTTTTCACAGCTTCTTTTGCTCAACATTTTGTCTGTGAGTTTATACACATAACTGTATGTAGCAGTAGTCAATTGACTTTGATTACTCTAGAGTAATCCATTGTATGAAGCTCCCATAATTTATTCAACAAAAGACATATATAAAAAAATATATAAAGAACTCAAATCAGTAAGACAAAAGGAGACAAGTCAACAGAAAAGGTGACAAAAGTTTGATCAGTGACTTTGAGAGAAGTTAAAAGATGATCGGTCTCATTACTTATGAGGGAAATGTAAACTAAAATATCACATACCATTATACTCCCACCATCATGCTAAAAGGAAAGACTGACAACATCCAATGTTGGGAGGATGTGGTGATTTTCAGAGTGCTAGTTGGAATATAACATGGAACAATTACTTTGCAAAATTGTTTGACAGTTTTCTATAAAATGACTACTGTATTCCTGTTCTACTCATGGGTACTTACTTAAGAGAAATAAAAATATTTGTTCATATAAATATATGTGCAAGAATGTTCATACAACTTTATACATAATCGCCTATACCCTCAATCAGGAAATAACCCAAATGACTATCAAAAGCATATTGGATAGGTAATTTTTTCTTCTTTTGAATATTTCAAAAAAGCTTTGTTAGTGAGCAGGAAAAAAAGACAGCAACAAGGATTAGTGCAGAAGTTAGTGAAATAGAAAATAGAAAAATAGAGAAAATCAGTGAAACCAAAGGTTAGTTCTTTGAAAAGATCAACAAAATTGACAAACTTTCAGCCAGACTAAACAGGGGAAAAATAGATAAATCTTAAGTTACTAAAATCAGAAATGAAAGAGGGACATTACTGCTGATGTTCCAGAAATAAAAAGAATGATAAGGGAACACTATTAAAAACTGTATGCCAACAAACTAGATAACTTAGATAAGATGGACAAATTCCTGGAAAGACAGATGCAACCAGACTTACTCAAGAAGAAACAGAAAACCTGACTAAACCTAAAATAAGTAGAAATTAAATTAGCAATAAAAAAGCTTCCTACAAAGAAAAGCCCAGGACCAGATGGCTTCATTGATTAATTCTACCTAACATGTAAAAACGAATTGATGCCAATTCTTCACACATTTTTCCAAAAAATAGAAGAGAAGATTTCCCAACATACTCATGAGGCCAGTATTACTGTGATGGCAAAATCAGACAAAGATATCACAAGAAAAGAAAAACTACGTATCACTTGGAATATAGGCACAAAAGTCTTTGACAAAATATTAGGAATATAGAAAAATAATTATACACTATGCTCAAGCGGAATTTGTCCTAGGAATGCAAAGTTGGTTTAACATCCAAAAATCAATTAGGGTAATATACTACATCAACAGAATAAGGACCAAAACCACACTATCATATCAAAAAATACAGAAAAAGTATTTGACAAAATCCAATAGCCTTTAATGATAAAACTCTCAACAAACTAGGAATAGAAGGGAATTTCTTTAACCTGATAAAAGGTATCTATGAAAAGCCCATAGTGAATACTATACTTAATGGTGGAAGACAATGTTTTCTCGCAAAGATTAGGAACAAAACAAGGATGTCCATTCTTGCTGCTTCTATTCAACATTGTACTGGAGGGTCCAGCCAAGGTAATTTGGCAAGAAAATGAAATAAAGTATATGCAGATTGAAGACGAAGAAGTAAAACGATCTCTATTTATAGATGACATGGTCTTATATATAGAAAATCCCAAGAAATCCACTAAAAAACTACTGGAAATAATAAATGAGTTCAGTAAAATCAATTTTATTTCTGTGTAGTAGCATTGAGCAAGCAAAATTATATTAAGAAAACAGCATTCCAGCTTGGGTAACAGAATGAGACTCAATCTCCAAAAAATAAAAATTAAAAAAAAGAAAAAACAATTCAATTTATAATAGTATCCAAAAGAATAAAACAGCAGTAAATTTAATAAAAGAAGTACAAAATTCATACTCTGCAAACCACAAAATATTGCTGAAAGAAATTAAGGAAGACCTAAATAAACAGAAAGGCATCACATGTTCATGGATTAGAAGATGTACTATTATCAGGAAGGGAGTATTCCCCAAATTGATCTACAGATTCAACATAATCCTTTTCAAAATCCCAGCTGACATCTTTGTAGACATTGATAAGCTGATCCTGAAATTCATATAAAAATGCAAGGGACACAAAATAGACAAAACAATCTCTATTTTATCTTTTAAAATTTATAACTGACACAAAATTGTACATATTTATGGGGTACAGTGTGATGTTTCAATGCATGTGTGGACACTGCATAATGATAAAATCAGGATAATTAGCATATATCCATCATTTTAAACATTTATTGTTTCCTTGTGGTGACAGCATTCAAAGCCCTCTCTTCTAGCTATCTTGAAATATACAATATAGTTATTTGCTACAATCATTCTACTGTATAACAGAACACCAGAACTTAAGTCTATCTAACTGTACTGGCTAGATGCTGGCCAACATTTACTCATCCCTCTTTTCCCCTTCCTCACTCTCTGGTAACCGCTATTCTACTCTCTACTTCTAGGAGATCAATATTTTGAGATTCCACATAAGAATGAAATAAGCATGTGTCAGGCTTATTTTACTTAATCTAATGTCTTCCAGTTTCACTCATGTTACTGCAAATGACAGAATGTCTTTCCCTCCCTCCCTCCCTCCCTTTCTCCCTCCCTTTCTTCTTTCCTTCCTTCAGTCCTTCCTTTCTTTCATCCTGTCTTTCTTCTTTCTTTTTATTTTTTGAGGCAGGGTCTCACTCTGCTGCCCAGGCTGGAATGCAGTGTGCAATCATGGCTCACTGCAGCCTGAAGCTCATGGGCTCGGCGATCCTCCTATCTCAGCCTTCCAAGTAGCTGGAGACTACAGATACATGCCACAACACAGCTAATTTTTTTTAAATTTTAAATTTTGGTAGAGACAAGGTCTCATTATGTCGCCCAGGCTGGTCTCCAGGTCCACGGCTCAAGTGATCCTCGTTCCTCAGCCTCCCAAAGTGATGGGAGTATAGGTGTGAGCCACTGCACCTAGCCAATGACAGCATTTCGTTCTGTTTTATGGCTGAATAGTATTTCCGTGTGTGTGTGTGTGTGTGTGTGTGTGTGTGTGTGTGTGTGTGTATAAAATTTCCTTTATCCATTCATCTACAGATGGACACTTAGGTTATTTCATATCTTGGATATTGTGAATAGTGCTGTAGTAAATATTGGAGTGCTTTTTGATATACTGATTTCCTTTCCTTTGGAAATATACCCAGTAATGGGATTGCTGGATCATAGGGTAGTCCTATTTTTAATATTTTGAGGAACTTCCATACTGTTTTCCATACTGGCTTTCCATAATACATTCTCACCAACAGCGTCTAACAATTCCATTTTCTCTATAGCAGCACTTGCTATGTTTTGCCTTTTTAATAACAACCATTCCACTGGGGTGTGGCGATATCCATTGTGGTTTTGATCTGCATTTCCCTGACGTTGAGCATTTTTTCGTATGTCTGCTGGCCATTTGTATGTCTTCTGTCAAAACAACCTTCAGGGCCGGGCACGGTGGCTCACACCTGTAATCCCAGCACTTTGGGAGGCCCAGGTAGGTGGATCATGAGGTCAGGAGTTAGAGACCGGCCTGGGCAACATGGTGAAACCCCATTTCTACTAAAAATACCAAAATTAGCTGGGCATGATAGTGCATGCCTGTGGTCCCAGTTACTCAAGAGGCTGAGGCAGGAGAATCGCTTGAATCCAGGAGATGAATGATGCAGTGAGCCAAGATTATCCCACTGTACTCCAGCCTGGTGACAGAGCAAGACTCCGTCAAAAAACAAAAACAAAAACAAAAACAAAAACAAAAAAAAACTACCTTGAAAGTAAAGAAAAACTTGGAGTATCACATATCCCAATTTCAAAACTCACTACAAAGCTACAATAATCAAGACAGTGGGTTATTCTCTAAGGATAGACATATAGATGAGTTAAAAAAAATTGAGACACCAGAAATATTTCCCTGAATTTCTAGCCAATTGATTTTCTTGACAAAGGTGTCAAAACAGTTCCATGGGGAAAAGAATAGTCTCTTCAGCAAATAATGCTGGAAAATTGGATCTCCACATGCAAAAGAATGAAGTTGAACCCGTACCTCACAGCATATACAAAAATTAACTCAAAATTGATAAAAACGTTAAGTGTAAGAGCTAAAAGCATAAAACTCTGAGAAGAAATATAGGAGAAAACTTTGTGACCTTGGATTAAGCAATGGTTTCTTACATAAGTATGACACTGAAGCACAAGGACAAGAAAAAAACAGGTGAACTGGACTTTATCAAAATTAAAACTTTTATGCCCCAAAAGACACCATCAAGAAAGTGAAAAGACAACCTAGAGAAAATCTGGTAAATCACACTTCTGGTAAGGGATTTGTATCTAGAATACATAAAGATCAATTACAATTCTATACAGTAGTTCCTCCTTGTCCATGGTTTTGCTTTCTGCAGTTTTAGTTACCCACAGTCAACCATGGGATGAAAATATTAAATAGAAAATTCCAGAAATAGGCAATTAATAAGTTTTAAATTGCAGGCCATTCTGATCAGTGTGATGAAATCTCATGCCATTCCACTTCATCTCACCTATGATGTGAAGCATCCCTTTGTCCAGCATATCCACGTTGTATCCTCTATTCATCCATTAGTCACTTAGGAGCCTTCCTAATTATCATATCAACTGTCACCATACTGCAGTGCTTGTGTTCAAGTAGCCTTTGTTTTACTTAATAGTGGCCCCAAAGTGCAATCACAGTGATGCTGGCATATTTTTATAATTGCTCCATTTATTATTAGTTATTGTGAATCTCTTACTGTGCCTCATTTATAAATTAAACTCTAACATAGGTATGTGTGCATAGGAAAAAGCATAGTATATACAGGGGTTGGTACCCTTTTCAGTTTTGGGCATCCACTGGAGGTCTTGGAACATGTCCCCTGTAGGTAAGGGGGAAGGACTGTAATAAAAAGACATTCCAATAGAAATATTGGCATTGGATTTGAATAGACATTTCTCCTAAGAAGATATACAAATGGCCAAGAAACACATGAAAAGATGCTCAACATCACTAGCAATTAGAGAAATATGAATCAAAACCACAATGAGATACACCCCAGTAGGATGGCTAGACTCAAAAGACAGACATTAGTATTGGGGAGAATGTAGAGAAATTAGAACAGTCAGACACTGCTGGTAGGAAAGTAAACGGTGCACCAACTTTGGAAAACAGCCTTATAGTTCCTCAGATGGTTAAATAGAGTGACCACATCATCTCAGAATTCCACTCATAGGTTGTATATATGAGAGAAATGACAATGTGTGTTCACTCACAGAATTATAAATGAACATCCCTAGCAGTAGTATGTATAATAGGCAAAAAACAGAAACAACTTAGTTGTCCCTGTAGGGGTGGAAAGGTGTAGTACCTTTCCTCAACCATCATAAGAATCACAACCAACATGCCTGTAGCAAAAGATGAGCTAACAAGACAAAAGCATAATAAGCTTATTTCATCAAATTTTTATGTGACATAAGGGCCTTCAGAAATGAAAATCCAAAAAAGGAAAACTGTCTATTTTTAGGTTCAATGAAGAATGGACAGCCATGCAGAAATGTGATTGGATTAAAAGGGTATGATATAATGGTAATAGATGGAGAGGGGGACCCAGCAAGACCTGTCTGTTCAAATTCTTCTTGGCCTCTCTGTGTAGCATTCCTTCCTTGAGGACTGAGCAAGATCCCTCTGGAATGAGAGTCTTCAAGGGAGAAGGGAAAAGGGAGAGTGATCTTCCTTGGTTTTATGGCTTGCTTTGAGGAGAGGAGTTCTAGGTTCTATGACTCTCTTTGGGGAAGAGAAATTCTGGTTCCTATGACTCATTTCCGAGGTAAAGATTTGGCACATCTCTTAACTGGTGAATAGATAAATGAAATGCGATCTATCCATACTGGATGAGATGCTATTCAGCAATAAAAAAGAAAGAAATGCTGTTACATGCTATAATTCATATGAACCCTGAAAAGCCTTATGTTATGTGAAATAAACCAATTACAAAACACCACATATTACATGATTCCATTTACATGAAATACCTTTCATGTAAATACCAGAATAGGCAAATCCATAGAGACAGAAAATGGGGGATGAGGGAGTTGAAGGGGACAGCTAAGGGGTGTGAGGTTTCTTTGGGAGGTAAAAATGTTTCTAAAGTTGACTGTGGTGATGGATGCATACCTCTGTAAATACACCAAAAGCCACTGAATTGTACACTTTAAGTGTGTGAATTGTATGGTCTGTGAATTATATCTCAGTAAAGGTGTTAAAAAATAGCTTTGTTTCCAAATGACAAAATCAATACACATTCTTTGTGGAAAACTTATAAAAGATTGAAAATACAAATGGATAAAATAAAAGTCACCCGTAATCCCACAGATAACAAGAGGTAACATTCTGACTAATGCTTCGGCTCTTCTGAAGCAAGGAGCAAGTTCCTTTATAGTACAAACCATCAAGAACCTTAGTGGCTTTACTGGTCCCCCCAAGACATGTGTTGGCATATGACACTGCTTTCACAAAGCCCTCATGCTGTACAAATTGGTTCTGTCTCTGAGATGGCTCATAAACCATCTTCACTTTAGAAATTGGGGTTGAAAGTGAGATCTCCTGAGGCCTTGGTAGATGGGGACAGCAAAGGTTGTGTTTGCATGGGAGGTAGAGAAATAGAAATGTCTTGTTCTTGGGCATCTGGAAAGTATTATGGAATGATGAACCCCTGAGAGAATGGAAGAATAAATGTAAAAGTGAAGTAGAAGGCAAGGACCAGGGGCACATCTTTGAAAATAAGCCTTACGTACTTCACTGTTTTGTGTAGGGATAGTCCAAGATCTGACAAAAGAGGAGTATTGATAATCATGTCTAAAAAACATTCCCAGCATGGATGTTACCACTAACCATAACCTTTTCTCCACTGAATGATGTGCAAGATTGTATTTTCCAGAAGTCACAACATCTATATGGTTCTTCTACTCCATGTACTCTTTTTGCAAGATGCCTGACACTTCTTCACCAAGAGATGGGAGTCTATGTCCCCTCTCCTCAAATCTTGGTGTGACTACCCTGACCAATGGTATATGGTGGAAGTGATGCTATGTGACCTCTCAGGCTAGGTCATTAAAAGACTATAGCTTTCACTTTCAGGACACTTGCCTTTGGAACCCAGCTACCATGTTTTGGGGAAGCCCAGGCCACATGGAGAAGCCACATATGGGTGTTCTGACCCATAGCCCCAGTTAGAACTTCAGTCACCAGTCAGCATCAATTGTGAAGAGGCTTCATATGCTTCCAGCTCTAAAACTTTGAGCTTTCCAGCCAAAACCACCATCAACAGTGAGAAGCAGAGAAAAGACATCCCTGCTGGGCCTGTCTGAATTCTTGATCCACAGAAATTGCAGAAGATAATAAATGATTGGCTAGTTTTAAGTCACCATAAGTATGGTATTTGTTACACAGCGATAGATAGCTAATTCAAATAGTGTTGGCAGTTTCAAAAGTTTTTCACAGTAATCTGTTCATGCAAGCACAATGAGGAAAGTTCTTTCCATTTTACAGAAAAAAAAATTGAAAGGCCGAGACATGTCTCTAGTGTTTTTGATTGGATGTGCACATATGCTAACAGTTTTAAACTGTATTATTTAGTTTTCTCATAATTACTGTTAACTTGAGATTACCTATCATAATCATATTTTATTAAAAAGGGAATCCTTGACTCTCTTAAAGGGACTCATAAAGACAAATAAGGCAGGAGTCAAGGAAGTTAGACAAATTGTTCCTTCTTCTTCCTGAATTTGGTGCCATTTATGCTCTAGTTTCCAACACTCAATAACCTTAATGGTGAATCAGTTTTAGAACTCTATGACCACCTGCAGAATCCAACCATCTCAAAGAATCTGAATCTAACAGCTCTACCATCTCATGCCACAGTGTCTCAGGTTATATCTTAGGCTACCTAATTTTCTGTAGATCATGATAAAATATGCTTCTGAGTTTCACAGGATCCCGAAGGAACCTTTGTGTTTGCTAGCTAACAGCTCAAGACACATTTGCTTTTTCTGCAACATTTTGCCTATTGTCATACTAGGCTGTCTATGGCAGGTAGCCTGTGTTAGGTGAGTAAGGGTCTTGGTTATGAAAAACACTGACCAAATGATAAGGTACTTGCTCTGATCTGAGATTTGATTAAAAACCACGACTTTTATCCTCAATCACTCTCTTGTACTTATTTTTTGAAAAACTAGCAGTGTTATTAATTAAGTCAGCTTCCAGATCCTTGACAGATCATCTTTGATCAGAAATATGGCTCAACAGAACGTATCTAGAAAAAATATTCAAGCTGTGTATCTTGCCTATCTCCTCTGGGAAGTACATCTGGAGGGAAAAGAAATATTACTTTTTACTCTTTCTTATTTGAGCTTTTACTGTAAGCATGTATTGACTTTAGAGCAATACCAAAAACAAAATTTAATTTTGGAAAAGGACCAATTCTAGAAAATTTAATTTTAGAAAATTAACCCCCCAAAAGTTAATTTTAGAAAAGGACCCTGCTTCTGCAAGATGTTCATTTACCTTCACCTGGATCTAATTTCTTAATTTCCCTCTGTCCTTACATCTGTGTTATGGTTATAACAAAGAAAAGTTCAGTTATTGGCATTTGCTATGGAAAATAAAGATCTCTTCCAAAAACTCCAGACACATTCCCCAGGGAATGGTGGGTGCCATAGCACTTGAGGGAAAATGTTTTCATTTTCAAAGGCTTTGACCTGGACTCTGGAGCACTGCTCAGTTCCTTCTGTAGTTCAAGGTGGACATTTGAATTCCCTTTTAGAAGTCTGAGCTCCTAATTAGCATGAAACACTTCAACAAACATTGGTTAAAGACAAAACGCAAATCAAATTCTAAATTGGAGGTTTCATGATACATAGTTTTGGACATACAAAGAGGTATCTACACCTTATTGACTGACATTGCATTTGATCTGTTGCAAAGAGGAAGGGACTCCATCTGGGAGAAGAAAGAGGACCTGCCACATGGCGATTGGTGTGGGAGGGCCGGGTATGAGGAAAGAGATCCAGAAGTGACCTCCAGCAAGGCACTGCCAATGAACTCTTCATGTGGTTCTTTCTGAGGTAGTTTTACCCTTTCTTCCCTGCTTTGTAACCCTTTTAAAATCTCAAGGAAAAGCTTGGCTGAAAGATCCTAATCCTCAGAGGATCATTTGCTGGCCATGCAGCATACCAAGTGTTCTAAGTTATGTAGATTTTCTCTTTATCAAGCCAAAAATATCATCTTGTACGATATTATTTTGGCAGGCTCTAGGATTATTTCCACTGAGTTTGTTCTGGTGTAATCCCCTCTACTTACACTGAAGGACTCTCAATAAACAGCCATGTGAGGTCATTACTGCATTTACTGTTAGAATGCTGTTAAGTCAGTGTTTCTGAACCAATTCAATGTCCCCATGTAAAGATGCATGTGTAAAATTTATTTCAGACCAAATCCCAGGAAAATCTTTTATTCCCCTGAGAAATTAATACTTTTCCTCATGGACAATGAATATATTACAGATTAAGTTTTCTTTTTTCGCTTTGACTGCCAGGAAACTCAACAGTCAGATTTGCCACTCAATTGTAATAGTTACTGGATCTCATGTCCAGCATCTCTCTGCTTCAGCTTGAATCTTGGCCTTGTTCTTCTATTCCAAATGTTTTTACTGGCACTGTTTTTTAAATCTCTCTCTCTCTATTTTCTATTTTATACTGCTCATTCTTTATATGCTGCCTCAAATCCTTTAATAAAAATAGCCCATTATATGTAAATAAACAAAATAACAGAACAATTTAAAGTAATCAGTTTTTTTTCTGCAGCTAACAGGGACTTAAGAAACAATCTAATCTGGCCGGGCACCGTGACTCATGCCTGTAATCCCAGCACTTTGGGAAGCAGGTGGATCATTTGAGGTCGTGAGCTTGAGGCCAGCCTGGCCAACGTGGTAAAACCCCGACTATACTAAAAATACAAAAATTAGCTGGGTGGTAGAGGCAGGCACCTGTAATCCCAGCTACTCGGGAGGCTGAGGCAGGAGAATTGCTTGAGCCTGGGAGGAAGAGGATATAGTGAGCCGAGATTACGTCATTATACTCCAGCCTGGGTGACAGAGCAAGACTTCATCTCAAAAAAAAAAAAGAAGAAGAAAAAAAATAAACAATCTAATCCAACTTGCGTATTTTATCAGTGAGTAAAGGGAGATCCAGCCAGGCCCACCTTGAATTGCCTGGGACTGAGGGGTTTTCAGGCACTTGAGACTTTCGGCACAAAAATCAGGATGAGTTGGTCACGCTACTGGGGTAAGTGGCTTTTCTAAAGGCACACAGTAGTAAATAGCAGAAATGGCACCAAAGCCCAAGCCTCTGGTCCTCCAAGGCAGCTCTCTTTCTTTATTAAATGTCATTTTAGAATCTGGTTTTATGAAAGCAAGAGTTTAAAATATGTATCTAAGAACAATTCGGTATCCATCTTAGTTCTTACGTTTAAATATTTTTTCTTTCATAGGGAGTTACACCGGACTCTTTCCTCTTGTGTATGGTTGTATCCACAGCTAGAAAAGTATAAGAACTAGCTGAAGATAAAGTCCCCATCCTCACAGCTTCCTGGCAGGTGCAGCTGACTGTGCACTTCTTGGAGTGAGAAAGGAAACTTCCCTATGTCCCACTGCCCCAGGCCTCCCTTCTGTTCTCCAGGGCAGAAGCTGAAAGACTTACTGGAACTTTGAGAATCACAGGAGCTCCTGTGTCTTTTCAATAGAATACTGTCCATTTTGAGGATAGAAAACAAAAACTATCTCCTCCTTCCACTCTTAACCTTTTATAATACATCCTCAGCCAGATCTAAGAACTGAAAATTACCTCCAGTAGTTTTCTGAACAAAATAGCAGCTTTGACAGCTTACCGTGGAAGCAGATTCTGGGAATGTGTTCGGATCTCAGCTTACACCTGAAACTCTTTTATTGGTCTAATATGCAATCATTTAAACCAGTGTGAAGCAAAGCTTAGCAAAGCACATTTAAACATGGAAATCTAAATAGTTTTCTCACCAGCTTAGGGGGACAATGAAAAGTGCAAGATGACTTGGGGTACAAAGATCATTCTAACTCCTGCTTGGCACAGGGTCCTTCTGGATCCCATGTCAAAGCTGATGTGGTGACTACACAGGAGACCCTCAGACTCCATGCTCCCGGCCTCTACAGGGAGACCTGACAGGGTCCCAGCCCTAACGCAGCTGGCTACCTTGGCTGCTTCCCAAATGGAGATCTGATAGAATGTACAGACAAAATGGTGTCATCCTCAAAAGACTCTTTTAATTTTTAATGTTGACCTTACCTTATGAGGTTCTATCAGAAATAGAATATAATACTCAGCCCCATTGCTCAGTAACCAAAGTGTTCACCCTGCCCAGCAATTTCTTCTACCTTTCCTTCCTCCTTCCCTCCCTGTTCTCTCCTTTCCTTCCTTTGTTGAGAAGGATGTTATAAATTTGGAGACAACTAATTAAACTCATGTTTAGATTAATAATGATATGAATATTTATGATTAATAATAAGAATAATAATAGACTCATGGTTTGAAAACTAATTAAATCTAAACATAGATTATTTGATAGCCATGTGGTATACCAAGTACTCAATCCATGATTTTCTTATTATTCTTCCTTTTTAGAGTATATTAATATTTTCTGATGGCTGGACATGGTCTCTTTCTAAAGCTATCTTTCAGTTTCAAAAACAATTTAAGTGAATTGTTGGGGAATTATTATTAGAGTAGGGTAATTGTAGGGCTGCAGGATATCCCTATTAAGACTTTTTGCAGGAATCTTGGTAGGGGCTTGTGACTGCCCTGATCACATCGGTTCCTCTTAATTATACATTTATTTAGTATTGCACTGTGACATTCTTGATATCATGAAGGTTCTACCTGCAAGGAACTTGCAATATGGTGACTAGAAACAAAAATATCAGCAAGATGGAACAAAATAAATCCTATGGGGTTGCTGCAAAAGTAGATGCAGTTTTTTCCGCTGAAAACAACAGATGGTAATAAATAGAGGGGTGAGCAACATGCTGGTTTTTTTTTGAGACAGAGTCTCGCTCTGTTGCCCAGACTGCAATGCAGTGGTGCGGTCTTGGCTCACTGCAACCTCCGCCTCCAGGGTTCAAGCGATTCTCCCTGCCTCAGCCTCCCAAGTAGCTAGGATTACAGGTACCCCACCATAGTCAGCTAATTTTTTGTATTTTTAGTAGAGATGGGGTTTCATCATGTTGACCAGGCTGGTCTGGAACTCCCGACCTCAGGCGATCCACCCACCTCAGCCTCCCAAAGTGCTGAGATTATAGGCATGAGCCACCACACCCAGCTAACATGCTTTTTAATGTCATGGTGCGTGTGTGTTTCTATTAGAGAATGCGTCCCTGTGAAAAATAGCCTTTAAACTGGAAGTGTGTTTTCTTTCAGTCTTGGACCAGCCTTCTCTCTGGGTGAGGACACATGGCTACCAACATGCTGTGGTCTCAGGGGCTCCGAAAGCTCCTTTGCCCTCAAATGTCTTTCCATCCGGAGTCTCTCATGATGCCGAAATTTGCATTATTGGGGTCAATCCTTTGATTCAAGAGACTGAAGCTGCAGAGGACACCAGTTAAAAACCTAAGCATGGTCCCTTTGGGAGAAGTAACACATTTTACCATTGGGCATATGATATCAAGCAGGACATGATATCA
Organism: Cebus imitator; assembly: GCF_001604975.1. NCBI lineage: Eukaryota > Metazoa > Chordata > Mammalia > Primates > Cebidae > Cebus > Cebus imitator. Next base: position 11,674,070 of record NW_016107360.1, on the reverse strand, counting down.
ATGAGGTTATCAGATCAATTAGTAGTCACCCCGGAAAAGAGAACACAGGGTAAGTACATTTTCCTGGGGTTCCAAGAACACATTTGAATCTTGTAGCAGGACAGTGGAAATGGTAGGGGCATGGAAGGGTGTCCACAGTGTAGAAGGAAGCTGGTACCTTCATTCAGGAAACACAGATGACTTTAGCCCTGTCTCATCCACTTTAACGAGGGGCTTACAAGTGTGTATGTCTGGGTGGGTGTAGGTGGGTGACACTGGCAGTCACCTTTGTGGGTATGAAGTCCTCAATGTGATTTTGCAGACACAAAGTGAAAGCTCTGGGGCATCCAAAGACCCAAGACTGGCACGGAATGTCACTAATGCTCATATTTTTTACCAACCACCATAACCAAAGGGTCATTAACATACCCAGTGTTCATTCTTCCATACTACTTCCTAGAGCACTCAATTTTTTCATCTGGCAGCCACCTCTTGCCCACGTAGCCCTTGTGCTTGAGGGGAACCTCTTTCCTTGCCCAACTCAAGGAATGGGGCCTGATGAGCACAAGTAAACTTCGCATAGCTCATTCCTCTGACAGCGACTGGCTCATGGGTAGGCATGTGCCCTAAGCTGGTCCAGTTAGGGTGAATTCCCAGAGCTCTGCGTGGCATTCTCTCACTGGATGAGAATGAAGAGGCCAGTAGCTCAGATTACAGCTGGAAGCTGTTACATGAACACTAGACGAAGCATCGTTTGGCTGTAGCCAAAGCTGTAGCCAAAAGTGCAGAGCAGTGGAAAGAAACTGGGTCCTGGAGGATGAGACTGAGCCTCTGGACTGAGTATCCTGGAGCCTCCCCTATAGCTGTCCTAACAGTCACATGGACTTTTAAATACTCCAGTAAGTATTGTCTGAGGACCAGTAGCATCAGCATTACCTGGGAGCTTGGCGGAAATGTCAGAATCTCAGATCCCATCCTAGATTCTGTCAGTCAGAATCTGCATTTTAACAAGATCCCTCACTAATGAGTGTGCACTTTAAAGTTCAAGAAGCACTGCCCAATATAGTTTAATCTTGTTGACTTGAGTTTTTGATGACTCTCGATGTAACAAATCCTAAAAATCACAGGCTCCCTCCACTGGTGACTCGGGGCTTCTCTCTGCTTCTGTGGTCTTGATTAGCCCCTTTTTGTTCCACCACAATGAACTCCCCATCCCCTCCACTCCTTTCTTCTTACCATTGTCCGTTTAGACAACCATCTGGAGATGTCTTGTTTTGTTGACCTCTTAATCTATTTCTTAAACATCCAACAGATATACAAGTTGGACCAATTCCAAATGGTTTTTAGAGCAGTGAGAGGGAGTTTAGTACCGACTAGCAAAAGACAACTTTACTATTTGTTTATTGCCAGGGTCAGAAGGTTAGCTCTTAGCTCACCAACCCAACCCTTGCAAGTGGTTTCCCTCTCAGGCCACCAGAGGTGTAGAGTTTCTGAAATACTTGGAAGACATAGATTCATTGGTTAGTTCCATTGTTGAGTCTGAGCTTTAGAGGAAACTGTTTAGGCAGAAGGGAATGGAAGGATCTCACTCTCCTCATTTGTTTGGGGGAGATGGGAATCCCATCTGCAAGCTTACTGATCAGGGCAGCACTTGACAGATGGCACGTGCTTAATAAACGTCATATCACTGGTTACCTCTTTAACACTGGCACAGCAATGATGCCCATTTCAAGAGGGAATACCCTGATCATTCGGCCATCAGCTAGCGTTCTTGCTGAGATCGAGGCTGTGATTGCCGTGCAACCCCCTGTGTGTCAGATTAAACGTGGAAGTTGTGACTTTTGCATTGGGTTCCACTCAGCATCAAATTTTTCCTGAGACACTCTTGGCCTGTGACTCATAGATCTGCTTCCCTCTCTGGCCCTAAAGTGTCTGTGTGGCTTTGGGCAGTCACTCCTCCTTCCAGCCTGAGTTCCCTCCACTGTCAAAGAGGGGACTGGACAGGATGGCTGCTTGAGTCCCGCCCCCCCCCCACCCCGCCCTCGACCTTCTAGGAGTCAGTGACTCTGCTGTGCTCTGCTTCCCCAGCACCTCTCTCAGTAGCCCTCCCTACAAGTTATTCCATTTAGAAAACCCATTTAACAGAAGGGAAAAGTGGAGCACAGAAAAGTGAAGGGGTGTGCCCTGGGGTCTGACATAGAAAGTTAGAAGTGGAACCTGAGAGAAGTTTTACTCTCTTGGACCAGCTCAGGACCTGGACCTTGTCACATGAGCACATTTGTCTCCAGTGATTCCATGGCAGAGGAGAGCTAACGTCAACACGTTTATGCTATTTCATGAAATTTAATTTTTATATAAAATGTCTAGATTAGAATGTCATTTTCTTAGCATAAAACATTGTTGTTGGCCTAGCAGAGAGAGAGTTATTTCATTCACCAAAAGGTTTACATGGGGACAGACATTCCCAGGTCTTAAAATGTTGCCTCAAATGAATGGCATTCACTTTAATCCTGTACTTGCATAATAAAACCAGTGAGCAGAGCAGCCAGTGTGTTTGCTCCGGGGGCTATCCATCAAGGTTATAATGGAAGGAAGAGCACCTGGTAACACTGCAGAAGCAGACTTCATTTCCCTTTGTAATTACAACGGTAAAATAACTTCCAAAAACCCAAATTGCTATTGAGCACTAGATAAGGCAATTCTCAGTCTCCACCCCTGTGAGTGACAGTCTCATTTCTGCTTAATTGAGCAGCAGTCAATTTCTTTTTGTAGCCAAGGTGGTAGCTTTGGCTTGTTTGTCACTTGGGTGAACTGGTTATGACTGTGGGCACACGGTGGCCTCATCTCAGCCTTGCGGGTGCTCATTTGGTGATTCTGCCGTCTGCCCATGAGACTGGGGCGGCAAACAGTGCTCCTAGTAAGTGCTACTGTAACCTTTAATTTATTAAGGAAAGCAGAAAATAATCGCAGAGGGCAGCTGCGTTACACAGTACCTGCTCTAACAGTGGTCAATTATAAACAGCAGGAATTCCATAAATGGTCTTTCTTAAGTTGAAACAAATAGATTGAATTTTCTTTCACTTGCTGAAAAATCTCAGCATTAAATTTAATCAATATTAGCATACAACACGACAAGGTTAGATAATTTTTGGCCTCCACACTGACTATAAAATGCTGTCAATTACCATCCTTTATTTTCTCTCATTTTTTTTTTAAAGAAAAGGGCTATTACTGCAGAAATAAGTGATTGTGGCCTAAGGTACAGCAGCTGTTTAATTTGTTTTAATTTTAAAATCTTGGTCATACGGCCATTTAAAAAATCAAACTCAGAGTTAACCATATGTAAAAAACTATTTAAGTTGAAAACAAACATTATATGTTTCTTAAATAAAATACAATGCCCTATTTCTAAAAGTTTATTGCAATCTTCCTGCATCCCAGCTCCATCATATTTCAGCTATATGTCCCTGGGCAAGCTCGTTAGCCTTGCTATGACTCACTTTCTTTACCTGTAAGGTGGCGATAACAGCTCCTGTCTCATAGGGTGCTTGGAGGATTAGGTAAGATACATATGAAAAGTGCTTAGGACAGTGCCTGACAGGTAGCATGTGCTGTATTATGTTTCCTATTCTTATTTTTGCACATTTTCTGTTAAAAACTCTTAATTGCCATGATTAAATCATGTGATGCCCAGGAGAATAAATATATTCTTTAGTGCTTTCCAACTTAGTTTAGCACATAATAGAACCTTTAGGCTGCAGACTGCTCCTTTGAGGAGCCTGAGGAAAGAAACAGAAGGAGAGGCCAGTGATTCCTGGGGAATGTGCGCTTGTGGTGGTGGGGACTGAAGACAGGGTTAGAATTGGCCACCTTCATCAGTTGAGGCCTTGTCTTGGCAAAGTGCAGGTGCACGCCATCCTCTAAACATGGGTGGAAGGAAAAAAGGGTTTAGAAAGTAAAAACTGCTGGAGGGAGAGGGGAAGGCTGAAGGGGTTTGAGTAGAACAGTCTTGGTCTGACTGGGAGAGGACTCCATCCAGGGTGCACATGGGAATAACCCAGGCCATCCCCACCCCCTCAGGACCCACTGAGATCAGGCACCAGGATTTTGCAGGCACCCTGGGGGTAATTCCAATGTAGAGCCAGTTTGAGAAAACTGCCCTAAAGAGTAGAGGAAGAGGGGAAGGGGGGTGAGGTGAAACCTGAGTGGAGAAAATTTTAAACCACTGCTGCTGTGGGGAAAGTCCCAGGGAGTCAAAAAGAGATGATCAGTAAGTGCCTGGCTGTCATGACAGACAGGCCCTCTGAGATCAGAGTGTGTCTCTGTGAAAGACTTCATTGTCATTATTTCTCAGCAGCCTCCGCTGAGGTTCCTTTGGCTTGTGAAAGCATATGAGGAAAGAGGAATTTATGGGAAAGACATGGGGGTGTCTCAGCAAAAGCCAGGAGAAGTGAGGGAAGCAGGGCAGTGCTTGGGGACTTGGCATCAAAAGGTCAGAGATTCTTACTCCCAGGTTCGGCCATTGATCAGGGTTGGGTCAAGGCCTGCATTCCAGATGTCAAGTTCCTGGGAGGGGGAATGGTGGGCCCAGCCTAGGCGAGGTGTTCACTCCTAGACAATCAGCTACAGCCAGGGCACAAGGGCTCACCAGGGCTGCAGCCTGTGTACTGGGGACAGTTCCAAAGAACGGGATCATAGTGAGTCTGACCAACATGCCAAGAAGGTTTCATCTTCCCCTAATAACACTTGGCATCCTAGCCGTGGGAATGGGGAAAACCACTTTCTGGGTCTCCAGGGCTGTATACTGTGAAGACAGGCATCAACTGACCATCATCAGTCAGGAGGTGAGGGAAGTCGCACGGTAGAGATTACTGAGAATAAGGGGGGTGCGGGCGAGGACAGCAAAGCCCCACACAGTGCTTCCATGCATCACCCCCACAACCTTATGAACTAACACTATGATGATCCCCATTCTTCTGATGAGAAAACTGAGTCATTAGGTGACTTGCCCAAGGTCACCAAAACCAGTCAGGCTCTAGTGACTGTGTTCCTTTGTCTTCTGAATCGCTATACCTGTCTCAAAGATAGAAAGTCCTGGTGATGCTTAGAGAGTGGGGGTACAGGAAAAGCAAGGAGTAACAAGGATATGGTGGGAACTGCCTCTGAATTCAAAGTCTTGGAGGGAGAGCAGGTCTAAGGGCTGAAGGCCTGTGCTGTTGGGTGGCTGAGGGGTCAAGAAGGAGGACATAAGAAGTTTGAATCCACATGACTCCATAAAATGATCCTTTTTATAACTGACCTGCAATTATATCATTATCTGGATAGTTCTCCTGAAACACTGAGGAGCTCTGTTTTTTGTTTTGTTTTTTCCTTTTTTGAGGACTACCTCTGTTTCATCTTTAAGGGTACAGTGCTGAGGAGCTCTGTTTTGTTGTTAGGCTTTTTGGTGTCATCAGACTATAAGCTCTTTGTGGGCAGGAACCACCCTAGTTGGTGCCCTATAAACATTCTGTTGGTGGATCTAAATGGAGAGTTTAGGCCAGGCATGGTGGCTCACGCCTGCAATCCCAGCACTTTGGGAAGCCAAGGAGGGTAGTTGCTTGAGCCCAGGAGTTTGAGCCCAGTGTGGGTAACATGGTGAAACCTTGTATCTACAAAAAATACAAAAATTAGCTGGGCGTGGTGGCGTGTACCTATAGTCCAAACTACTTGGTGGGAGGATCGCTTGTATAAGGCAGGTGGAGGCTGCCGTGAGCCATGATCACACCACTGCCCTCCAGCCTGAGTAACAGAGCAAGACCCTGCCTCAAAAAAAAAAAATTCCTCCTCCATTGACTGGTGTGGAGTATTTAGCCTGATGTAAGAAAAAACTACTAACCAAGAAAGTTTCTCCTTCATATTCTTCTATCTTCTCTTAGTGTTTTCTTACTGTCCCTGCAGTGATCTGCTGCCACTGAGACTGTGAATTAATTATGCAAAGTGTGACAGATCATTTGAAAGTTATTAGTTGCTGAGGAAGCACATTTATGAGGTGGGAAAAAAAGCCTTTGCATTTTGTTAAGTCTCATATCCTCTCCGAACACTTTTTAGAGAGAAAGAACTTAAACTTTAAATGATTACCCTGCAGATTTATGAAATATTTCAACAGGAGATGTGACAATGAGAATGTGCTCAACTGTCTCCAGTGGTGAAGAGAAAGAACCCTGATTCCATGACTGATGCAAGATACAAGCTCTTCACCTGCTGTCAGCACCTGGGCCGCATCCACCATGTCTCTTTCACACCTTGGCAGAACTGTAAAGTCATCCTGCCTGCCCTCAGGCCACCTGTGCCTGGGAGGTATACACATTCTGGACCCCAAACAACCTTTGGCTTAATAAGATGAGAGCTAAGTCTATATGTGGTAAGGAATCAGGCTACCCATTGAGAGAGCATCTTCCTGGTTGTCATACTACAATCAGAAGCGCTGGAATACTTTGTCCTCAGTGTGTCTCCTAGCACCTCGGCCTCATCTGGAAGCTTCTTCAAAATGCAGGGTCTCAGCCAGGCACGGTGGCTCACGTGCCTTGGGAGGCCAAGGTGGGCAGATCACAAGGTCAAGAGATCGAAACCATCCTGGCCAATTTGGTAAAACCCTGTCTCTACTAAAAATACAAAATTAGCTGGGCGTGGTGGTGCACGCCTGTAGTCCCAGTTACTCAGGAGGCTGAGGCAGGAAAACAGCTTGAACCCAGGAGGCGGACGTTGCAGTGAACTGAGATTACGCCACCGCACTCCAGCCTGGGCAACAAGAGCGATACTCCCGTCTCAAAAAAAAAAAAAAAAAAAAAACACAACGCAGGGTCTCAAGCCCTGCCCCAGACCTACTGAAGCAGAATGCACATTTTAACAAGATCCCCTGGGGCACTGCTAAGCACATGAAAGTCTCAGGAGCACCAGCAAATATACTCATCAGTCAAGAGTTCCTCAAGGGCAGGTTCTGTGCCCATTTGTCCATGTATCTCCCGTGCCCAGAACAGTTAATGGGAGCTCGGCTGTTATTTGTTGTATTAAAATAAATGGTTTACATGCAAAGGCACACATCTATGAAAGTCTGGCGCTATGGAAGAATGTAGAGTGGCTGGAGTATACAGGAAAGGCAAGAAGTCTCTTTCCTTCATTCCTTCGACTGGTGTTTACTGAGTACCTGTGATGTGCCCATTAGTTTTGTGTGTTTGTTTTTTCTTTTTAAAAAATTGTTTTCATTTTTAATTTTTGTGGGCATGCTTAGAATTATTGTAGGGACTAGGGGTACAGTGACAATCAAGGCACCGCAGTGCCTGTCCTCACGGAGCTTATCTGCCTGGGTATGCAATAAACTAGCCTAAGAACTGCTCTTCAAACCAAAGGTGAATAGGATCTTTTGGTTATTGGTTGCTGGAAATTTAACTGCTTTTGACTAAAAATTAAGATATCCCTATTATTTTTCTGTTCATCTGTTCTTCAGTTGTTTCTCTCTCTCTCTCTCTCTCTCTCTCTCTCTCTCTCTCTCTCTCCCTGTACCTATAAGAATGAACAGGGCCGGGCATGGGGGCTGATGCCTGTAATCCCAGCACTTTGGGAGGCCAAAGTGGGCCGATCATGAGGTGAAGAGATCAAGACCAGCCTGTCCAACATGGTGAAACCCTGTCTCTACAAAAATACAAAAATTAGGTGAGCGTGGTGGCATGCGCCTATAGTCCCAGCTACTCGGGAGGCTGAGGCAGGAGAATTGTTTGAACCCAAGAGGCAAAGGTTGCAGTGAGCCAAGATTGCGCCACTGTACCCCAGCCTGGCAACAGTGAGACTCTG
>NW_016107360.1:11663758-11666221 GCF_001604975.1 Cebus imitator | reverse complement strand
AAAAAAAAAAAAAAAAAAAGAATGGACAGAGTCATGATTTTCAATCATCCTCATTGGCAGCAATGCCACATCTCACTTGTATTAAAAGTCTAAATCAGGAGTTTATAATGGCTTTTTCATGCTTTTAATGCTTCTCAGCTTTATGCTTTAAGACTCACTGCCTGCGCCAGCTATGTATCCTGCAGAATGTAGACCACTCTCAGTTGCACTATCTCTTCAGGGTTTCCCTTCTGTAACAGTTGGGTGCCTGACAATCACAAGACAGGAAGAATTTACTTCCAAATGCCCTTTCCTTTTTTCCAATTAACTTCCGAATGCTGAAACATGAGGCTTGAGTTGATCCACTCTTATTTTTCATGTTGAATATATGTCACTCTTTTCACCACTTACCAAGTATTTTTGGATTGTCTACTATATGATAGGCACTGTGGATACAAGGAAAGGATTAGCTTTATAAAATAGGGAGGCAGTAAAAATTGACTGTGATGTCTTTAGTCTTCAAAGTGGAGAGCCAGCTGGACGCAGTGGCTCATGTCTGTAATCCCAGCACTATGGGAGGCTGAGGTGGGTGGATCACCAGAGGTCAGGAGTTCGGGACTGGCCAATATGGTAAAACCTTATTTCTACTAAAAATACAAAACTTAGCTGGGTGTGGTGGTAAGCACCTGTAATATCAGCTACTTGGGAGGCTGATGCAGGAGAAATGAATCACTTAAACCCAGGAAGCTGAGGTTGCAGTGAGTGGAGATTGTGCCATTGCACTCCAGCCTGGGTGACAAAGCAAGACTGTCTCAAAAAAAAAAAAAAAGAAAGAAAGAAAGAAAGAACAAGTGGAGAGCCACTGAAATAGAAGTATTATAGGATATATTTCTAGAGCAATGCATTATCATTTAATAAACTATCTTCCTCCATTCAGTAGAATACTATATAGTCACTAAATTAAGGATATTAAATATTAATATTTACTAACATGCAAAGATCATCCTGATATAAAAGCCTCAAAGGTTAAAAATAACATGTACAGCATGAACTCATTTTTGTTTAAAATAACAAATGTAAAATATCTGGAGAGAAATACATCAAAATGTTATGAGTGTTTATCACTGCATGATGGGGTAATGAGGATTATTTATCAGGATTGCATGTTCACTTTTGTTATCATAAGGAATATAAAAAACATATTAAAAAAACACACTGTCCTTCTCCCTGAGCATTGGAATCTGAGACCCCTATGGGACAAACTTCAGTGACGCTGTCTTGGAGCTTAAGGAGTTTCTGGGCTCCGTGCATTGGTTCAGAGGCGGATCCAGCATCAGTAACTGAGTTTCAGCGATGGCACCTCCCTTCCCTTACAGCCCTCACCTCAACCTTGGTTTTGACCTGAAGAAAATAAGACTATTAATAGTTACTATAGTGGACATTTGCAGCTGCCCAGCAGTCTTTTGCACAGCCTTCCCATGTTTGGGGAATTTCACACATTGAGCCCTACCTCCCCTGATGGCTAAGAAGCTGTCACAACGTACTTTGCCAGTTTCTTGCTTTTCTAGGAACTCTGAGCCTGTGTCCCTCCACTGTGGGAGGTTCCCTCATGAGGGTCTGATGTGGAGGAGACCTCTGTAAAAAGGATACAGTCCGTTTTTCCACAAAGATGCTGGAGGAGACATCTATCTTTGGGGGAGCTAACTAGCATCCTTAAATGAATTCCTTTTCTGCTTGAACTGGCTAGCTAGAGGGGTCTCTGTTGTCTGCAACTAAGAACCCTGTCAGAGCTACCTATTCAGATGGTTTTCATTAACTTATGTCAGTAATGCTCAAACTTTTTAGTTTCAGGATCTCTTTACTGGCTTAAAAATTATCATGAACTCTGAAAAGTTTTTGTTTGGATAGGTTGTATTTATAGATATTTACCATATTATATCTTAAGATTTAAGAAAGTATGTATCTAGTAATTCATTTAAAAATAACAATAAATCTATTTCACATCAACAGAAATAATATATTTTTATGAAAAATGATGTTTCTAGAACAAAAAAAATAGTGAGAAGGGCAACATTAATTTTTATTTTTGCCAGTCTCTTCGATGTCTCAATAAGTAGAGATCAGTTCAATTTTCTTATCTTCTACATTTAATCTATTGCAATATGTTTTCTAGTTTTGGTTGATGTATATAAAGAAATCTGGCCTTACACAAATATTACTAGCTTTTCAGATAATTCCAGATAATTCTTCTTTGATATTACACCAAAACTTGACAAGTAGCACTTCCTTAAATGTTAGTTGCAATGTGGAATCTAAAACCATTATCAATGAACTCCTCAAGTTACCTTACAATGTATTGGTATCTCTTTCAGTTTGATGAGATCACTTATCCACACATGATTTTGAAACAACATACATTGGTCATCTGGAAAATATACTTTCAACATTTCATTATAGAGTATTTTTTTCTCTTTTTCTTTCTTT
>NW_016107360.1:11610304-11663710 GCF_001604975.1 Cebus imitator | reverse complement strand
AAAAGTTTGTGTTTTGTTTGTTTGTTTTTTTTTTGAGAGAAAGTCTCATTCTTGTTGCCCAGGCTGGAGTGCAATGGTATGATCTCGGCTCACTGCAACCTCTTGCCTACTGGGTTGAAGCAATTCTCCTGCCTCAGTTTCCCAGGGATTACAGGCATGCACCACCACACCTGGCTAATTTTGTATTTTTAGGAGAGATGGGATTTCTCCATGTTGGTCAGGCTGTTCTTGAACTCTGATCTCATGTGATCTGCCTGCCTCAGCCTCCCAAAGTGCTGGGATTACAAGCGTGAGCCACCATGCCCAGCCCATTATAGAATATTAAAAAATTATGTCTATTACTGTTACTCCCAATTTCATCAATCACACTAGTCCTTTTCCTCAAGACAACTGTCATGCTGTCACGCAGAAGTGCTTTGTGCAGGAGTACAGGCACAGAGGAAAGGCCATGTGAGGACACAGGGAGAAGGTGGCCCTCTGCAATCCAGGAAGAGAGGCCTCACCAGAAACCTGCCCTGCTGACACACCGATTGTGGACTTCTAGCCTTCAGAACTGTAAGAAAATAAGTTACTATTGTTTAAGTCACTAAATCTGTGGCAGGCAGTCCAAGCTGACCGAAACAACTGCACACAAGCTGGGAGCAGGCTTCCAGCCTGACTCACTCTATCCGTGCAGTCTCATTCACTTGCTTTCACATATAGTAGGGGTTCTTGTCACCAGTCAGCTGGTTACCTGACATTGTATCATTTAGGATGCTTTTAGGCACAAGGAATATAAAAGTGTCTTAAACTGAAAGAAACTCAACAAAAAGTGTCTTGAACTAAAAGAACAAGAAGTCCAAAGGCAGGTGCCTCCAGGGTTGTAACTCAGAGGCTCACAGAGACCCAGGGGGTTCCCGTTTTCCATCTTTCTATTATCCTGCCCTCGGGACGTGATTGCTCCACATGATGGCAAGGTAAGTGCCGAAGTTCCAGGCATCAGAAGCCCTCTAAGATGTCTAGCAAAAAAAAAAAGGGATGCTCTCATCCAGGTATCTCTCTTATGAGCAAGAACATTGTTTCCCAGACTCCCCGCACATCCACCCTCAACTTTCTCTCAGGTTTTATTGGCTGAGACCAGGACATATGGCCAAGTGGACACCAATCTTCAGCAAGAGGAAGGAAATCACCAAACACGCCTCCCCTCCAGGGTCTGGGTGGGTGGGCCCAGCCTCCTGTGATAAATGATCCAAAGGGGAAATGAAGAGCTGTTTTGGTCATCCCCTGGCTTCTGGCATAAATTTGCAATCATGTTATAAGCTTGTAATTGTGCTATAAGTCTAGTACTAGGTCCCTGAACTTGGACCATTGGGCAAGAAATTATAAACGTTATGATGCAAATTCTAACAGATACTGTTCTGGTCCCATCCATATCCCTCAGACCCCACCATTTCCCGGTGCTCCCCAAAACACAGATGACTTCCAGCTGCCAGTACCTCTCCTTGAAATTAACAACCTCTCCTCAATATGACTGACAGGAGTTGTGTCTAAATGTCCCAGTGTGCTCACCTCTGGTGGTCTAATTATGGGCTATGTCCCACTCCACTTCCTAGACTTGGCTCCAGCTGCCCACTGGGGCAGCTGGCTTACTCATGCACCTTTTACTGGCTGCGTCCCTTGTTTCTCCCCTCCCAAGTGGATGATCCCTTTCCCGCCCAAAGAAATCATTTGCATTTGAACCTTTGTCTCCGGGTCTACTTCTGGGGAAATTCAAAGACACAAACTATTCTATGCTATATAAATCAGGCCAGACTTAGAGTATAGAGAATTCCCAGGGTGAATTTCAACTCCATCCTGAACCACGAAAGGTGGGAGGAATTGGAACCCACTGGGCATGTGGGCTGACCATGTCTCATAGGGGCAAGAGTCAGACTCAGCCCTGATGTCATAAGATCTCTTAAGGGAGTTGTCTTGCTAAAGCATCCTCATTAAACAAGTCCCCCAGGAAGTTAGAAACCTATTTTGGGGCAAAGGCAGTGGCGGCAGTGGGGGGTGTGAGGAATCCCCAGAGACAAACAAAATGACTTCATACTTTCAAGGGCAAATAAACACAGTGCAAGCTGACTGTGCATAAAAACTAAAAGGGAAGGAATCCAACATGGGAGTAGCTGAACAGCTCGGTCGTTAGGAATATGGACTCTGGCTAGTGTCTGACCTGTAAAAGGATTTTAGAGGGTGTTCACCTGGTTTTTGACTAAGTGCAAGAAAAAATCTACAGTCAATAACAGAGTGTTGTGAATGCTGAAGGAGGGAAATCTTTAAAGCCTCTTCATATGATTTTGGTCCAATTTTCTATTTCCACCCATTGTTTTGTGTCTCAGCGTTCTTACGGTTAGACTTTTTTTTTCTAGCAGTACCTCACTCTCTGAAGTGTGTTGCCATACTTTCTATCAGTTTCCCCTCACAACAGTATGTCAATGTCATTTTCCCTGTCCAAGGGAGAAAAAGCAAGGCCAGAGAGGGAAAAACGCCATTGGCTCAGGTCAGGCAGGGAGCTACCAGGAACACTTTCCTGCCGCCTGTGGGCAAGGCACCTCCAGGACATGTGTAAACAAGATAAAACAAGGCCACTTACTTCCGTAAGGCAATTAAAACTTATAATTTGGAAAAGAGAAAGCCTTAAAAAAAAAAAAACCTATCACAACACTAATGGGGTGGATTACACTACTGATATAGACATATATGTGGCATAAATTCTGATGCCTAATCAATTTTCTCCCTGAAGTTCCCTACTTTCATCTCTTTGTCTATGTAGTTTCTCCCTAGACCAATCCCCACCTCCTGCGGGAAGTTCTTCTTGATTATGTCAGGTTTCAGGAATCTCCCTCTCCTCTCTGCACTTGATCGTACTTTGCCGTCACATGGCAAGGGCTATGTGTTCTGTGCGGTTTGCCTGGTCCCTTGCATGGTCTCCGGCACAGAAAAGTCCAGTATGAATTGTTTAATGAATACATGAAATTTTGTGACAAATATGTTGCATGTACCTGTGTGTGTGTTTGGGAAATGGTGGGAGGCTGGGAGTGGTCCCAGCCCAACCTTAACTTTAATTAGTCAAGACAGGCAAAGTCTGAAGACCACAATGCCGTAGTCAAAGGTGACTGGGGACCACAAAACCATGTTGCTTCCTGCACTTTCCTGACAAAATCAATTCTATCTTTCAAGTTCTGATGTTCCTTACCATCACTTGCAAATATTACAATTGCAGGCTAGCAAATGAGCCAATCTTCTCAATTGACCACCTGACAGAAAGCTTGGTTACACTAGGCACTTCCAGAGGCAGGAGCAGGCAAAGACTGCACAGCAGGGGCTAACTGTCTTACACACACTCGCTCGGCCACATCCAACAGAGGAGCGCTCCTCACTTTCTCTGCTTCTTAGGTTCACATTTGGCCACAATCATTAGTTCATTCACAAGAGTTTATTGGGAAGCTACCATGTGCAAGGCCCTAAACCAGGGACTGCTGAGCACACAGAACTCCTCTACGACCACATGGCCAACCGTTCGGGTGTTCTTCACAGTCTGGTGGGCCGATGATGACTCACCTTGCTTTCCAGAGCTGTTTTGCTTTCTTCCTTGTTATTGTGTGGGGGCGCTCTGTCTGAACGTGATCTAATTATCCTGCATGATTAGTGGACACTCTCTGTTGCTTGCTGGAGAAAAGACAGCCACAAAAGTCAAGTCCCCATTTTGGTTCTCAGTTTCTTTCCTTTTCTTTTTTTTTTTTTTTTGAGACAGGGTCTTTCCCAGGCTGGAGTACAGGGGCACCATCACAGCTCACTGCAGCCTCGACCTCCTGGGCTCAATCTATCCTCCCAACTCAACCTCCTGAGTAGCTCGGACTACAGGTGTGTGCCACCATGGCCAACTAATTTTTTGTAGAGATGCGGTTTTGCCAAATTGCCCAGGCTGGTCTTAAATTTTTGGGCTCAAGTGACCCGCCAGCCTCAGCCTCCCAAAGTGCTGTGATAACAAGTGTGAGCCACCGTGCCCAGCTGGTCCCCAATTTATCTGTATCATGGCTGAGCACACCTGTTGGTCAATGAAGCCAGCACTTGCAGCAATGGCAGGCTAAACTCCTGTGCAGTCTGGATTCAGCAGTTTCTCAGCCATTCCTTGCAGTTCTTCATTCAGGGCCTCCCTCCAATCCAGTCGGAGACTCACATGGAGTAGGATACAGAAATCACTGCACGTGGAGCTCCTCCCTGCTGAATGCTTCATTATAACCCAACAGGAAAGAAGTTTAAACTAAACAAATGTTCTCTTTCCTTTTCCTTCCCCACCCATCAGTCTCTGTCATCTTGATAGAGAAAATATGGCTGTTAATAGCCTGCAGTGGAACAAACATTTGCATAACTGTTACCTCAGAGCCCATAATTCTGAGCTAATTGGGTGATAGTGCTTAAAATGATTAAGTGATTGTAATTTATATGATTAACCAATTAAACCATTCTCCAGTGATTGGCTCAGGGTAGGCCTTGAGATGTGCACTTGTCTCCCAGCATGAAGGCCAGTGCTGCACAGTGTTAAGTGTTCTTCCAAATGCTGAGTTGTTCCTCTGACCAGAGGGTAAAGTCCTTTACACTGGGTGCTTAAATGTGATCATGTTCAGTGAATGGCTACCAAAAAACTCAGTGCCTGGAAAAAAAGAAGTGGGAGACAGGGCAACATTTTTTAAGAATAACATAAAAGGGTCTCCTTGTTATGGGGCAGTACAGCTGTAGGCCAAGCTGTATCTGTTTGGGAAAGGAGAAAAAACAGCAGCTGGCATCCAAATCTGCTTCTCCAGGTGAGTGGTACTGGAGAGGTATGTAGGACTTTATGTTGCCAGCCACACACACACACACACACACACACACACACACACACACACACATATAACATAAAAGGACAAAGTGGATAAGTGGATGTGTTGCTTCCTAGAACCATGGCTGTTAGTTGAAAATAGCCCAATTCCACGAAAGTGAAAGACACAGTTAAGACTGAAAATTTGGGAACCATGTTGTCCCATTCCAGCCCTGGGCTGGGCCACTTAACAACTGTGTTGTGTGATCAGGTTATCAAACGCCTTTAAGCCTGTGGATACCTCTCCTGTAAAATAATACTTTTACAAGTAAGGCTACGCATATTATAATCCCAATAAATATTAGTGGCTGTTATTGTTGTTAATTTTATTGTGACTCTATTGCTCCACTGGAATATAAGCTCCAAAGACATCTTCACTTTTCTATTCCTGGTGTTCATGAAGGCGCCTGGCACATAACAGGGACTCAAAAATACGTGTGGATGACTGAAATGATCATGGTGAACACAGAGGGTTAAACTCACACTGGGCCCTGTTTGAAATGCTTTGCATTCATGAACATGGGCAATCCTTGCAGCAAGTACATGAGGGAGCCCTCCGCATTTTAGAGGTTAGGAAACTAAGGCAGCAAGAGGTAAATTAATTTGCCCAAGGTCCCACTGCTTGCAGGAGGTGGATTTGAAATTGAGGCCTACATTATGGTGCCTTTGTAACTAATAAGCAGGAGGAACTTTAGACATGTCCCACTATCCAAAGTAAAATGTCATTACCAAATGGCAATAAGAAAAGGAAATGTTTTGGTTTCTTGCACTGGGTAGAAGAAACAAACTGGGTTAATTTGCCAGTGATGCATTTCAGGGACTCATCGAATTTGGCAAATACAGTAAGGAAAAACTAACTTGAGTTCTCAGAACCAGCCAGGGAGGTAGGAAAAAAGCAGAAATTGAACATATTGCTAATTTGTTAGGTAAACTCCAGTGCACTGTAATCCATGTAGGGCTTCCCCCACCACTATGCCTGCTACCGGTAGCCATGTTCCTTTCCCCGTGCCCCAGGCAAAACATATCACCTTCTTCCGGAGACTATTCCCAGCTCTTTAACCACTGAGAGATCTGGGAAGCCCAGTTGGTAGCTAGACTACAGTTTGTTCAAAAGCATAAGAGAGGCAAGAAACTGACATCCCCATTCTGGGAGCTGTGGCCAACATACCAAAGGCAGCATCTCATGGGTATCTCCCTCCCAGGCCTCCTCTAGTTATTAAATGTCAGCATAGTAAGTATAGCAAATGTTCTGCTTTCATTTACAGCATAATGTGCAGTTGTGCCATGGGTACTACCGGGGTGAGAGGTATTATACTGCTGTTGCTGCTTACTGCAATAAACTTGGATGTGGGGCCAGCTGGAATTTCCCCACACGGAACTGAACACTTTATCAGTTCAACAACATCTGACTCGATTCACTTTCCTTTTTCATTCTACAACTCCTCTTCTTTTTCTCCCCTTTCATCCTGGCCCAGGATTTAGCTCTTTATCTTCCCTCTTGTCTTCCTTCCTTTCCCCCCGCCCCACCCTCTTTCTTCCTCACCTATTTCTTAAATACGAATGCTTACTCTCCCTATTTTCTTTTTTCTTCTTTTTTTTTTTTTAATAGAGATAGGGTCTCTGTTGCCCAGGCTAAAGTGCACTGGCACGATCATGGCTCGCTGTAGCCTCAAACTCTTGGGTTCAAGAGATCCTGAAGACTCAGCTTCTTAAGTAGCTGGGACTAGAGAGGTGCCACGGTGCCTGGCTTCTACCTACTTTCATGGGACAAACTACAGTTCATTTTGATGAATATGGCCATTCAGAAGTGACTGGAATATTCATGCTATGGCAGTTGAAATTTTTATTGTTAACCTAAAAATAATTCCACTTTCTTTCAACATGGATTCTCAGTGTTACGTTAGTGTAACTTTACCTAAGTTCTTTTTCCTTTTTTTTTTAATTGCATTTTAGGTTTTGGGGTACATGTGAAGAACATGCAAAATTGTTGCAGAGGTACACACATGGCTGTGTGATTTGCTGCCTTCCTCCCCTTCACCTATATCTGGCATTTGTCCCCATGCTATCTCTCCCCAACTCCCCACCCCTCACTGTCCCTCCCCTATGTCCCCCAACAGACCCCAGTGTGTGATGCTCCCCTCCCTGTATCCATGTGTTCTCATTGTTTAACACCCACCTATGAGTGAGAACATGTGGTGTTTCATTTTCTGATCTTGTATCAGTTTGCTGAGAATGATGGTTTCCAGGTTCATCCACGTCCCTACAAAGGACACGAACTCATCGTTTTTGATGGCTGCATAATATTCCATGGTGTATATGTGCCACATTTTGCCTGTCCAGTTTATCATCGATGGGCATTTGGGTTGGTTCTAGGTCTTTGCTATTGTAAACTGTGCAGCAATGAACATTCGTGTGCATGTGTCCTTATAGTAGAATGATTTATAATCCTTTGGATATATATATATATATATATATATATAAAATCCTTTGGAACTTAGGAATCGCCACACTGTCTTCAACATGGTTGAACTAATTTACACTCCCACCAACAGTGTAAAAGTGTTCCTATTTCTCCATATCCTCTCCAGCATCTGTTGTCTCCAGATTTTTGAATGATCGCCATTCTAACTGGTGTGAGATGATATCTCAATGTGGTTTTGATTTGCATTTCTCTAATGACCAGTGATGATGAGCTAAGTTCTTTTTTTTAAAACTTTTTATCTCTTACAAAGTATGTGTTCATATTAGAAATTTTATAAATACAGAAAAAGAAAAAATAAAAATCTCTCTGGCATGTCTTCTATCTTTATTTTTCCTTTAAATCCTCCTATGCTGAAAAAGTAAAAAAAAAAAAAAAAAAAATTTTAACCTGAAAGATTGTACTCCATGTGCATGTGGCACCCGGACAGGTTTTAGAGAAAGCCCTTTGTGATTCACTGGGCTTGAAGAAATATATCAAGATATCTGACAAGTTTAAATTATGGCTGGGTTCCCACAATACTGACCTCTGGATCCCTGAGCTTTCCCAGTGTTTAGGGAAGGCATTCGCTGGCTATTGCTCAGGAGAGAGAGAAACCCAGGCTGTGGACTTGGCAGGTCAAAGCTATTCAATTCATCTCTAAATCTTTACAAATCCAAGAATTTCCCTGAAGTCATCATTTACTCTGAACTTGTCCATTGCTTTTTGTAAAGGAGAGGAAAGAACCTTGCTTTGGTTAAACATCGGCTCCTATGAAACCAAGCATTGAAAGGGGGCAGAGTCCATAATTGATTTTCTGACAGGTTATAAAATATTAAAAGATGGGAAAGTTTTAAAACTAATTTTTAGGTATCCATCTGAAGCCATGTCCAGTTGGCCCATAGGATCAATGAAACAACATTATAGAGAAATGCTGAACTCATACTCTCCTGGTTAATCTATATTTCAAAGATGAGATTGAGCTCTTAAATGACCTACACGCAGAGTGAGCTGATCCCCAGTTTAAACCTCCCATTTGGAACCTTGGTTGCAAAGATTAACTATTTCAAGGCAATGAAAGTCAACACATCTCTGCGGTCTTGGCAGGGTGGGAAGGTGGGAGAGAATTCAGACAAACGGTGGAGAACAGGGCAAGTAAAGAGCCACAGCGTCTTAATGACTGTTTAATGTCAACTTCTTGGGATGATTTTTGGCTTTTCATTTTATTCGTTCTAGTATACCTCTTGCTTTGCAGGAGACATGGGACACAGCTTTATCTGTTCTTGGACATCCCCTCAAGCGTGGCATCTAGCCCATTTGAACTGACTGCTAAAATAAAATTATATATGCCGAGTAGCTTACATACAACAGAAATTTATTTCTCACAGTTCCCACGGACCTTGAAGTCCGCAGGCAGATTGAGTGTCTGGTGAAGACTTGCTTACGGCTCATGGGTGGGACCTTCTTGCTATGTCCTTGCATGGAAAAGGAACACTCTGATTGCTTCAGCCCCTTGTAAGGGTTCTAATCCCATTCTTGAGGGGTTCACCTTCATGACCAAGTCACCTCCCCACACCTCATCTAGTACCATCACATTGGGGATTATCTTTCAACACATGAGTTTTGCAGGAATATGTTCAGTCCATAGCAGGTGGCATTGTGGAAATTTGTCTGACCTTACGTGCAAATGAAGTCTATCCTAATAAGGATGGGAGTGTTTTTTAGTTTCTTTAGCTCCATCTCCACCAGAAAGTCTTATCTGAGAAGCACAGGAATGCAGGGAGTAGCAGAGTTTCAGGCACAGGATATGAGTCAAGGATTTGACCTCAGAGCTTCCAGTTCTGTTCTGTCTTTACCACTATCATCAAGTGGTCTTGAAGCAAAGGGGGAAATTCTGGACTGGAAAATCTGGATGGGGATTCTATCCAAGCATCTCTAGAACTTGTTTCTTTTTCTTCCCTCTCAGACTGGGCCTTCCTAGAATGCATTCTACCTTGTCAATGTCCTGACCCTCTCAGAAGGTTCTCCAGAACTTTCTAAATCAGCCTTCCCTCTGGTTTCTGGCCATTGCTCATTGACCTCCCCATGACTTTGGGGACTCCTCACACTGGGGCCCAGTATTTATATGCTCTTTCTTCCTCTTCCCATAATTCCCCACTTCTACTCCCTCATTTCATGTTCCACTTCCGCCCTGTCCCCATGACCATAAGCTTCTTGTAAGCAGGCTTGGGCCTAGCTCATTTCTATCTCCAAAACAGTACAATTCCTGGCACCATGACCCTCTCACTGTGTCTGGTCATTTATTTTCTTTTCTAGCTCCCGATCTAGAGTGTAAGCTTGGCAAAGGAATATTGTGCCAGATTTGTTCACCTCTCTCTCCAGGGGTGTAGAAGAATACCTGGCGCATAGTAGGTCCTCAGCACACACTTGCTGATGGAAGGACAGGCCAGCTGAGACACAATGCACAGCAGATGTGTGAGCAGGTGATCTGGGGATGTAGCTCCAGAAGCTATTTGTTTTGAAAGGCTTCAGAAGAATGTTGAGAAAGACTTAGCAGAAGAGGTGAAATTGGATCTGAGCTTTAAAGGCTTAGTGAGCCTCTGTGGCTTAAAGGTGAGGACTACACAATAGCCAAGATTTGGAAGCAACCTAAGTGGACATCAGCAGGTGAATGGAGAAAGAAAATGTGGTACAGGTACGATGGCATACTATTCAGACATAAAAAAGAATGAGATCCTGTCATTCACAACAACACAGATGGAAATGGAGGTCATTACATTAAGTGAAATAAGCCAGGCCCAGAAAGACAAACATCACATGTTCTCACTTATTTGTGGGATCTGAAAATCAAATCAGTTGAACCCATGGAGACGGAGAATGAAAGGATGGCTGCCAGAGGCTGGGAAGGATGGGTGGGGGGAGGGCGGTGGGGAGGGCGGTGGGGATGGCTAATAGGTACAAAAAACAGAATGAATGAATAAGGCCTAGTATTTGACAGCACAACAGGGTGGCTATAGTCAATAAAAATTTAAGTGTACATTTAAAAATAACTAAAAGAGTGTAATTGGATTATTTGCAACACAAAGTATAAATCCTTGTGGTGATGGAGATCCCATTTACCCTGATGTGATTATTACACACTACACGCCTGTATCAAAACATCTCATGTACACCATAAACACATGTACCGACTATGTACTCACAAAAATGAATTTTCAAAAAGCAAGGAACTGAAGCCAAGGCAGGGGTGGAGACGGGTCAGGGCAGGAGAACATGATCCCATTTGGGGCACAGACAGAGAAGGTGGAGGGGACTAGACCATTCAGTCAGAGGCCACAATGGAGGGAGCCACACAAGTGACTGAGGCCAGATTGTGAAGCGTCTGAGGTGTCCTAACGGGCACTGGGATTTTATCCTCTAAGGCTGTTGAGGGCTTTAAAGAGAGGAGTGATAGTTCAGATCTCTTTATAGAAACTGTGGATGGTGGAGAGGCTGTGGCAGGGGGCAGGCTGGTGGCAAGGAAGCCAAAGAGGAGGGTCTCACTATGGGCCAGGGGGTGGAAGACAGCTGTGACCTCGCCTACAGTCTCGTCATCCTGCCCTGGCATGCAGGAGTGGCTCGAAAAAGACTGGCTGAATGAGCAGTGCTGAATCAGTGCTGAGGTTTCCGTGAGTTTCTCTTAAACACATGTATTTTCAAGGTTAGTTCAGTTCACATTAGGTCACTGGTTCTCAACATGGTGACTTTGTCCTCTAGGGCAAAGTCTGGAGACATACATTTTTGGTTATCACAGCTGGGGTGATGCTACTGGCATCTAGTGAGAAGAGACCAGGGAGGCTGCTACATACCCTGTGATGCACAGGACAGCCCCCACCGCAGCGGACTGTTCAACCCAGGATGTGAATAGTGCCAAGGGTGATACAATTAACGGAATAATTCATAGACTACGGGTGGGTCCCTGAAAAAAGTTTTCCTTTGCTGCAGGCAAGACCTTCATCCAAGAGTGACTTCTTGGAGTCATTTAGACTCCAGAGAGCACTTTAGAGTTGGGGTGACAAATAGCCTGAGGTTCCGACCTCAGCAATTTTGACCTTGACTGCATAACTTGTTGCAATCACATGAGGTTCAACAGAAGCCACTATTAAAGCCAGAACACCTGTAAGCTGCCAGCATTGTGCTGATCACAGGGTGGCACTCCAGAAATGCCAATCCTGTCCTTCTTTCCTTTTAATAACTCGCCCTATTTCCTCTGATTCCAATTCCAGTTTTTCCAGGAAGCACTTCCTCAGGTCCATCAGGGCAAGGATCTTTGTTTTCCACATTGGTACATCCTCGGCACCCAAAACAGAGCTTGGCACAAAGCAGATACTCAATACGTATTTGCTGAATGCCTGGGTGAATAAATGAATGAAATAAATCCCAGTTTCCAGTAGCCAGAGAAGTCGCTGTGATAAGCTCTGTGAAGGTTTGCATTTTCCTGCGATGGACATACGATGAATGTTTCATGGGCAAGCTGATAGATTAAAAAAAAAAAATCCATGAACTGCAGAGGCCAATTTTTGCCTTAACAGGAAGCAAGTTGCAGAGGCCTGTGTGGCTCCAAATTCTTACACATGTGAAGGAAAGATGTTCCAGGCCGATTTTGTTCACTCGCTCTCTCCGCTCTCACGCAGACCCCTCTGCAGGGAAGGTGGCCTGTCAGTCCGGGGCTTTTCTTCTCTGAGCCTACAAAGCCCTATCAGAGCTGCTAGTCTCATAATCAAATTTTAATGACTGTCTGCTTCCCTTCCTAGATGTTTATAGTCCTCTGCACTCTGATTAGGTTTTTGGTCCCGCAAGATAGTTAAAAGCCCACAATTTGCGCTGGGTGTTTTACTTTTTCTGAGTTAAGTGAGTGGGTAAATGTTCCTTTGATCTTCCCTCCGTGGATGAGGGCTGTTTGTGTTTTTAAGGCCCTCACCA
Source organism: Cebus imitator (assembly GCF_001604975.1). Classification (NCBI taxonomy): domain Eukaryota; kingdom Metazoa; phylum Chordata; class Mammalia; order Primates; family Cebidae; genus Cebus; species Cebus imitator. The sequence goes on along the minus strand of NW_016107360.1, from coordinate 11,651,408 downwards.
ATTATGGGAAATGGTCTCAGGGCTGGGTTGGAGGCTGGCCTTCTGGGTGGTTCAAACATCCCTCAAAGATTTTTATTCTTTCTCCTCCCCTCTCTCCTACACCCCAGGTGCTGAAGAACAGAGGAAAAAGCAGCAGCAAAAAACCCTGGAAAGAAAAATGAACTGGATGGTGTAGGCCAGTGGAGGGTGAGATTTCTGAGGCGGTGTTCCATGAGGTCAGAAGTGTTTCTCTCCACAGGGTTTCCCTCACCTTTGATGGGGTTGGTTGCCAGTGGCGGGAGATTGAAGCTACTTGTAGTACCCAAGTTAAATCACCGTCCCCACGGAGTTTGATAAGCAGCGCTGTAGGAAGACCGACCAGGAGGAGACAGTCAGACCATCTCCTGGGCTGGATCTGCAGCTGAAACCAGTAACCAGCAGACCGCTGTCATTGCACTTATTCCAGAAATTACATGTATGGGAGGAATGAGGAACTGTGATCTCAGGAGAGAAGGCTGAGGTGAGGACCTCAAGAATCACACGCAATACCTTTGGGGTGTTTCAGGTGTGTCGGGATTGAAATATGAACCCCATGCTGCCTGGTGACTTCTTTGTGGTGCCTACATCACACCATCCTATGTGTGCCACGACTAAGGCACATGCAGTAGCACGCCATTATTTTAATTAAGCTTATTGCAAGAGTAATCATCATTGCCATTGGTATCAGTCATCGGCAATTTTCCCAATTATGGCCATAAACGATGACAGTCTATGTTGACAATAAACGATCACACCTCTGACTTGAATCGACACTTCACTGGACATTGCGAGGCTGTGCCAAACACTCTTCGGCTTGCTATGTAAAGAACTATTCATCTGTGACAAAAGCTGAGTCTATCAGATATTTGGTTTTGCTTCCCTAGTGGATAAGTTCATAATATTTGCAAAATTCACCCTTTTGTAGTTGACAGCCACGGAGTCCAAAACACATTTAGAAAGAAGTTATATGCTCCTGGCTCAGGGCTGTGGCATCACAGCCATTCCCAACCTGTCCTAAGCGTGTATTAGTTGAGTTATGGCTCTTTCTTCCAAATGGACATGGGAAATGAAGTTGTTTCGATTGCAAAATGGCTCTTGGCTGTTTCCTATTTCTAAGTGAAAGCAGGGGGAAAAGAATCTGAAGGACGACAGCTTCAGTCTCTTTGTAACTGGCCCTTTCTGGCATCTGACATGATTGAAATTCTTCAACATTTAAATAAGACAACCTGAACAGCCTAGTTGCCTATTATTCTTGTTACTGCATTTCCATGGTTTAAAGCACTCCCTGGTCTCAGCCATTTGTGCTACAAATAATTTTAATTGAGCCGAGAAACCCTTGACATTTTAGAAATTACCTTCTATTTATAAGACTTTAAGAAGGACCCTTCCTGGCAGTCCTGACCTCTGTGTGATTTGGCCTTTTTTCCCCTGACTTTGAGTTTAGTTTTCTATTTTCATTGAACCAAACAGCTTTCATTCCTAATTTAATTTTGCAGGGGCAAATAAAAAGCTCATTTGATATGTGGGATCCATACACTCCCACACCAGCTATGATATACCCAGGCTCCTTTGACTCACACACGTCAGAAACCTGCTCATCTGAAGCTGGTTCTGTTAAGGTTGGTGAGATGAGTTCTGGGAAGATGACAGACCGTGCCATTTGGGATGAGAGTCTACAAACAGGCTCTGCCAGATCCTAAAATACCCTTTGCGGCTCGTGGCAGTTTTCCAACTGAAAATTTTTATTTTTGTTATTTGTTTTTTCCAAATATCACAAATTCAATTCTACTGGTATGGACTTTGGTGTATTGAGGAAACTTCATTTTGATATGAATAACAAAACATTGTACATTTGTACCGTACTTTCACATTCATTGTCTTTGATCTACAAAACAACTCATTCATTTGATTCAGGTTTATAGACCACCTACTATGTTCCAGGAACGATTCTAAGCATTTTGGATATAGCAAAAAAAAAAAAAAAAAAAATCTCATGCAACTTACATTTTAGGGGGAGACAGATAATAAATAAGACTATGTTTGATATTAAGTGTGCAGTGGTGTTCATAGCAATGTAATATAAAACAAAAACTAAGCAAGGAAGAGGGATAAAAAATGCCAAGGTGAAAAGACCTTACTGGTAAGATGACATTTGGCTCAAGACTTGGAGGAACTAAGAGCAGAAGCAACGAAGTTTCAGGCTGAAAGAACAGCAAGTGCAAAGGCCCTGAGGCAGAAACAGAAAGGAGACCTCCGGCTTCGAGTGGAGTAAGCAGGGGTCATGGGTGGTAAGAGATGTGATTGGAGCAGCAGCAGGCAGGCTCTCGTGTGCAACCATGAATGCCAGTGTCTCTGGAGGGTTTTTGTTTTTTTGTTTTTTCAACGGATTCTGGCTCTGTTGCCCAGGCTGGAGCACAATGGCACAATCTCTGCTGACTGCAACCTCCGCCACCCAGCTTCTAGTGATTCTCTGCCTCAGCCTTCTGAGTTCTGGGATTACAGGTGTCCACCATCACTTTCAGCTAATTTTTGTATTTTTAGTAGAGACAAGTTTCACCATGTTGGCCAGGCTGGTCTCGAACTCCTGATCTAAAGTGATCTGCCCACCTCAGCCTTCTAAAGTGCTGGGATTATAGGCGTGAGCCAACGTGCCCAGCCTCTTTGGAGGGCTTTGAGGAGGAATGTGGTGGTCTGACTTATGTCTGGAGGGCTGGTTTTATGCTAGGAAGAGGGCACAGGCAGATGTGGGGGATCAGTTCGGAGGCCATTGCATTTGTCAAGGAAAAGATGATGGGGCTCAGACCAGGGAGGTTGCAAGTGAGGGGCTGCCAAGGCGATTTGCTTCTGGATATTAATATTAATTAAGGAAAATATTGTGTAGTTTCATTTTAAGGTGAGAAAACTCAGCCTTAGAACTGACTTGCTCAAGACTACAGAGCAAGTGTGTGACATAGTTGGGTTTGGAACCAGACATCTTGGTGGGAGTCCCTCCACTGCACCCTGTGGTGACTACCTGTCCTCTGAATAGAGCCCAACTATCTATCTCGGAGTTTCTGCCTCAGAACCTTGGTTATGCTCTCATTAACATAATAAATAAGGAATCAGGAAGAGCAAGGGCACCCCAGTCCCCAGGACACCAGTACAACTAATGCTACCTGACAAGTAGCAGGTTGGAACCTAATGAATGGCTGGGAGGAGGAGGAGGAGGGGAGCTCATTAGTGGCCTAGTTGCTCAGCTGGCTCAGGTTCTTGTTTTAAGCAGATCCCTGCACCGCTGGGTGTCTTTCTGGAAACAAACAACCCTCCAGTTGCTTTGGGGTTCCATGGCTTTTTGTGTTTTTTTTCTTCAGCTGAGGTGAAATTCACATAACACAAAACCAGTTTAATTATAAGTGGACCATTCAGTGGCATTTGGTGCATTCACAGTGTTGTGCAACCATCACCTCTATCTAGTTCCAAAACATTTAATCAACCCAAAAGGAAACTACCCACTGAGCAGTCCCTCCTCACTCCCCTCTCCCCACCCAGGCCCCAGGCAACTACCCATCTACTTTCTCTCTGGATTTATTTATTCTGGGTAGTTCCTATAAATGGAATCATGTAATATGTGGCCTTTCACTGACTTCTTTCACTTAGCTTCATGTTTCTGAGGCTCATCGTGTTGTAGCCTGTGACAGTGGCTCATTCCATTTTATTCCTGAGTAGTATTCTAGTGTATGTATGTACCATGGGTGTTTATCCATTCATCCAATTGTGGACGTTTGAATTGTCTCCACCTTGCTATTGTGAATGCTGCTGCTATGAACATATATATGCATTTGAGTACTTGTTTTCAGTTTTTTGGAGCATATACCTAGGAGTGGAATTGCTGGGTCATGTGGTAATTCTATATTTAACTTTCTGAGAACTACGAAACAGAATTGTTTACATTTCCACCATCAGTATATAAGGATTCCAGTTTCTCCACATCCTAGCTAACACTTGCTATTTTCCATTTAAAAAAAGAAAAAACATAGCCATCTATGCGTGTGCCGTGGCATCCCACTGTGGTGTTGAGCAGCATTTCCCTAATGCTTAGAGATGCTGAGCATCTTTTCATTTGCTTGTTGGTCATCTGTATATCTGCTTTGAAGAAATTAATATCTATTTAAGCTCTTTGCCCACTTTCAAATTGGGTCATCTATATTGTTATTATAAAAGACACAAAAATCCCAGTCCCTAACATAAGAAGTCCAGGTTGATTAACTCTGAGTAGTAGTCTGAGCAGCGCTGCTGACTTTAGGGAAATGTCAGCATCATTTTCACCCTGTAGTCATCTCCCATCACCAAATGGGTCTCCTTCATGTTCTCTTCCTACCAGGCTACTTGGGAAGGAGGACAAAGCTTGGGACTAAGATAAGCCATTCAGGAAAGGAATTACATAAGCACAGGGAAAGAAGGAAGAGAGTAAGTCACTGGCAATTGATTTTAAGGAGCACACAGATGATGAGGTAACAGAAGGAAGCCCAGTGTGTTTGTGTCAATGTCTGTTACTGTGGAAGAATTTTATGGGCAGAGATTTCCATCTGAAACACTAACCAACAACAAAAATCAAACAGATATGGGTTTGTTTGTTTGTTTGTTTTTGGTATTTTATAGGTTTTAAAGTGCCTTTACTTAATGACTCATTGAGTTTTTATATACCAGGATGGCAGGTAATGCTACCTCCATTTTGCTTCCATGATCAGACAGAGTCACAGAGGCTAGGAGACTTGTAGCAATCCTGTGCAGGATTCAAACGCAATCCCCACCCCCATGCTCCACCACCATCTTGTATTTATTCGCTGAAGGACTTTCTCATAATGCTCTTTCCAATCATATTCACAAATGGAGCTACTGGGTCAGAGCCCTTGAAGCCTGCCACACCTTCCAGGAAGGCCTAGAGGTCCCACATTGGAGCTTTCCATCTCTCCAGCCCTGCTGTTAAACTATAAGGTCTTAGAAGACTCCTGTAGTGTCAGCTCCACCTGTCTGTGTTTTCAGCCCGCTGCAAGGGTAGTGGACAACGAGGCAGCTAACCAGGGGAAGAGGGTTACTGGGCTGAGGGAGCCCCTGTGCCCGGTTGGACGAAATGGGAGTTCCTAGCCCTGGATTCCTGTGAAAGCCGTTCCCCGGGGCTCTAGCCAGGGCTTGCAGCCAGTGCAGTAGAAAAGTCAGAGATGCCTGCATGCACATCCTGGGGATTCTCCCTCAAGAAAGTCCATTCTCCATCTCAGGAGACCACCTTAGAGAGACGCAGTTTACACCTTATATTTTCTGCATAAACAAAGTGCAACAAAACACCTTATCTAATTTTATTATTTTTATAATTATTATTTTTCCAGTAAGTTGGTGAAGGTTTTGGCAAAAGTAACAGGAGGTTATGAACTGTGGCTTCTTATCTGGGGGTCAGCATTGCTTCCAGGAAAAGACAAGAGATCTGAAGGCAGAAATTCCATCACTAACTGACCTTATAGTTTTGGGCAAGTCATCTATGCTCACTGAGCCTCGTTTCCTCATCTGAGAAATGGAAGCTAATGGTCACCACAACAGCAATAGCACACATCTCTTAAAAACTTCATGGATCAAATAAAAAAAGTAGGGAGAAAATTGCTTCATAATCTATTTAAAAAGATATATAAATATTAAATATTATTATTATAGTATAAATGTAGCCTTTAAATGTCAGGCCAACCCAAGGTTAGGAGGGAGTGTGAGAGAGAAGTTCAAGGACAGCCATCAGACCGTTGCCTGGGCTTTAGCCCCGATTTGCTGACGTATCTTTCTTCTGGAGAGGTTTTATGTCATCATGGGTGAGAATTATTTAGATGAGAGAGAGCGACTGATAAACCTCATCTCCCTATATTGCTGCAAAACACAAAGTTTTCCAAAGTACTTTACTCAACTTTTCACTAAAATATCCCTGTAAATGTCAGGAAAGGTTCTTTTTTGCTATTGATAGTAGTAAAGACTTATTTGTTCATTCCCAGGCAAATAGATTTAAGACTCCTGGTAATTTTAAGATATAAAAAAAATTAAAGGGACTAAAACATAGAGCATGGGAAAACCAGCTATTGTACAAATCACAGCAATTTAAAAAACAATTTTTCCCATCTAGGGATTTCTGTTACACAGTCGTCTTTTATATTATTTTTAGCATATGTTTTTAAGTTGTTTTCTCAGCAGTTTTGGTTCTTATCAAGGTCTAAGCCCATACTTATTTTAGGCAGGTCTGAAAATGAGGCCTCTATTAAGACATTTGAAAAGAAGGGAACATAGACCAAACTGTTAACAGTGGTTACCTCTGAGAGGGGCTGGAGCGGAACCGGGGAGGTGGGGACTCCGTTGCTTCTTGACTCTCTTACAGTGATCATGTCATGTAGTCAAATTGCAAATATATATTAAAATAATAAAAACAGAAATTGTTTCAGCAAATACTCTGTCTAGATAAATCCTCATATTACCTAGAAAAATATTGACTTAGGAACCCCATGGCATTTCTCCAGCCCCTCTTCATGCCTCCAGCTCTCCTCCCCCGCAACACAATGAATTGAGGAGTCATTGCCAACTGTTGAAAATTTGGGAGAGGAAACAAAGCTCAATTTTGGCACATGCGGCTATACTGACAAGCCTAAAAACTAAAGTCCCGAGACTCTGTACTTCTCAAAAGGAGAGCTTTTGTGCGTTATTCTTTAAATCATTCATTCAACTATTCCGTACATGTTTACTGAGCGCCAGGTACTGCTCTACGTATAGAAATGCAGCAGCTAGCAAAACAGGTAAAACTCTCTGCCGACAATTAACTCACTTTCTAGTATTGAAACACAGTCTTAACAAAAATTTGTTGAATGAGTGAATTTGTTAATAAGCAATTCTTGAGCACTTACTATGGCCTGGGGATTATTTTAAGCATTGAGGTCACAGCAGTGAGCTTGACTCAGCTTATATTCTAGGGAGGGGAAGCCAGACAAAAGCCAAATAAGTCAATGCAGAGATGTCAGATGGTAAATTGTATGCAGCTTGGCTCTAGGTGCTGATACTACTTCCTGCCTATACAACTGCAGCTTCACAAATGGGAAAATCTCAGATCTTCCTTGCTGTCTGCTGGTTTAGGTCTTTGAACGTTTCACGGCAAACGGAACTAAAATTCCATCGACACTACGTGTGGCCCTGGGTCACACCTTCCCATTCTTCGGCCCAGTCCTCCCACAAAGGTAGCTTGCCTAAGATGTCAGGCAATATATTAGTTTTTGATGGCTGACATAATAAATTACCAGGAAATTGGTGGCTTAAACAACACAAATTTATTATCTTACAGCTCTGGAGGTTAGAAGTACAAAATAGGTCTCATGGGCCAAAATCAAGGTGTTGGCAGGATTTGTTCCTTCTGGAAGCTCAAAGAAAGAATGCCTTTCCTTTCCTCATCCAGCCCCTGGAGGCAGCTCAGTTTCCCTGACTCCGAGCCCCTTCCTCCACCTTCAACGCCCACAACACCCGGCCGAGTCCTTCTTACCTGCCTTCCCTCTGCCTCTCCTCCTCTGCCTCCCTCTTCCACTTTTAAGGACCCTTGCGATTACACTGGATGCACATGGATAATCGAGGACACGCTCCCACTTCAAGGTCCGCTATTAACAACCACAATCCTGTCTGCAACCTTAACTCCTCTTTGCCACATAGTCTAACACATCCACAGGTTCTGGGGACTCAAACGTGGCCATCTTTGGGGAGGAGTGGGAATTATTCTGTGCACCATGAGCAGGCCAGAAAGGAAGGACCTGCTTTTTCTCCTTCGAGGCCCATCCCCAATTTTTGGGACAGTGTTGAACAACTAGGACATGACTGGTTTATACATGACGGCGGTAACAGAACAGAAAATGCTGCACCTTCCAGATATTAGGAACACGGAGCTTGCCTTATGTGTGGCGCCACATCCCCTTTCCCTGGCCAGCAGCTGTAGGAAGCAGCAAGTCCAGTAACTGTGCATGAGAGGAAACCACGACTGTACATACACCCTCACTTTTTGATTCAAGCCATCAATATGTCAAGAAGTCGGTAATTCTGATCTCCATCTCTGTGAGTGATCCTTTATTATCTGTTCTCTTTGGTGACACCCAGACTCAGCTCTCAAATGACTAAAATAAATTAGAGTGCTCCCTCGTCAAGATCACCAATACTGGCCAGGCACGATGGCTCACGCTTGTAATCCCAGCACTTTGGGAGGTCAAAGCGGGTGGATCACCTGAGGTCAGGGGCTCGAGACCAGCCTGGCCAACATGGCAAACCCCCGTCTCTATTAAAAATACAAAAATTAGCTGGGCATGGTGGCAGGTGCCTATAATTCCAGCTACTCAGGAGGCTGAGGTAGGAGCATCACTTGAACCAGGGAGGTGGAGGTTGCAGTGAGTCGAGATAATGGGATTGCAGTCCAGCCTGGGCAACAAGAGTGAAATTCTGTCTCAGAAAAATAAAGGTCACCGATACAAACAGCCTCAACATGCATCCCTGGCATGACTGTTCCAATGATCTATGGCGGCAAAACAAAGCACCCCAAACTCAGTGGCTGGAAACTACCACCATTTTCCATGCTCATAATTCTGCAATCTGAGCAGCATTCAGTTGGGTGACCCTCCTCTCATCCTGTTGGTGGCTGCTCATGTGAGAATGAGAATGGCAAAGGCAAATAGTGTCTTGGAATTATTACAAAAATAATTTTGACCTTACACACCACCTGAGAGGGTCTCCGGGACCGACCCTCAAAGGGTCCCTGGAACACACTTTGAGGACCGCTGTTCTACCTATTTTTGGTTCTCCATTTTGAGACTGGACCATGGCTTGTTTGGGAGGAGGAACAGCAGCTAGTTCTTGGGAAACTCTCTAAAGTCTTGGGGCTGCTGGGGAACTTTCATCATTGTGAAACGGTGATCAGGAGTAAGGCAGGGCCCAGCCTGCTCAGAGAGCACTGAACTGGGTTTCTAATCTCTGCAGCTATTCAGCCTCTCCACAGTTCTCTAACGAGCAGACTCCAGCTAAGGCACCATGTCCAAGGCAGAATTCCTATCATTTTGTTTGAAAGTATGTGGGATTTGTTTTGGGTCCATTTTTTTCTCATCAGACTTTAAAATTTCCCCAATCCGGCCCGAGCCTCGCTCCATGTTAGATCTTCCATGACATGTGCCATAGTTTCAAACTGTCTCTCAGCGGCATTGTCATTTCGTTTATTAAGAGAGGAAGGATTAGGCCATGCAGCTCTTATTAAAACCCACGGCAGTCACACTGCTTTGAAAATTTAGTGGTTAGCTAATATAATAGTCATAAAAGGTTTGGGGTTCTGAGGGCTTCCATAAACTTTGAATTTTAGGTGCCCTGAGATGCAATTTCTGAGCAATTTCTTTGATCTCTGGCTGCCCTGGTAAATCATTTATTAGGGCAGCCTTTTTAAACAGAACCCTCTCAACCTCTCCCACAAGATACATAAAATAATGTACTCTGCAAGCAGTCATCAGTTCCCTGCACTTACTGTATTCACTGATTACAAACCGATGGAGATGTTAGTTTTTTCAACCAACTCTTTTTATTCTCAGAAATTTGCAGAAGAGACAGTGATGATGTACCACATGATACCAGACTGCAATTGCCTGAAGTTTCCAGAACAGGACGTGCTACACTAAGACTATTTCAGCAGTGTTTGTTTTTTTTTTTTTTTTTTTTTTTTTTTTTTTTTTTACAGACCAAGATATTTACAACTCATAAAGTTCCAAGTTTTACTGGATCCATCTCCAAGTCAGTTGGTCACATCATTTTCTTGTAGCATCTTGCATTTTCACTCCCCTCTTCCCCTGGTCACTGCAAGGTCTGTCCTCCCATCCTGTCTGCCATGACTTTTTCGGATCCCAAGTGGAGAGGGGAAGAGTCATCATCTGTCTACGGCCATAGCCTCCCTGCCCCCAACCCACCACACACACTCGCCTCCCTGCTTTGTCTGGGGACTTCAAAGAAGTCAAAAGTAGCTGACGTCAGGAGAAAGTGTAGATATTTCTGGCTTAAAAAATGTGTCACATCATGTACCAACTGTTCAACATGACATGAGAGGAGAGATTTTGTGGGGAGAAGCCCCAGTGAAGGTTTGGAAACAACACATTTTCAAGTCTCCACCACTGTTATATTCAAGGCCAAAAGTTCCAGTTTTATGGATTAAGAAAAACATTGGAGGCAGGCACGGTGGCTAATGCCTATAATCCCAGCACTTTGGAGGCTGAGATGGGAGGACCACTTGAGATCAGGAGTTTGAGACCAGCCCAGGTAACATAGCAAGATCCTATCTCTTAAAAAAAAAAAAAAGATTTTAACTTAGTTGGGCGTTGCGGCACACACCTGTAGTCCTAGCTACTTTACATGCTGAGGAGGGGGGCTGCAGGGAGCTGTGATGGCACACTGTACTCCAGCCTGGGCAGCAGAGCGAGACCCTGTCTCCCCCAGCTCCCCCAAAACAGGAATGAACAAAAGAGAAACCTTGTTTAAGTCATCCTGAAAAAAGTTACTCTCATGACCAATTTAAGTAACAATTCATGTCTCAAAATGAGGGAGAAAAACCTATTCCCAAATTTGTAAAGGTGGGAGAAGGAAGACCTTTCTAAGCAAAGCAAGGCGCCATAATGGAAGCCATAAAGATAGAGATTGATAGATTTAGTCACATGGAAATAATGGTGCAACACTGGCTATGTGCCTGCCTTAGCTGCTGTGCACGTGCTGAATTCCGGGTCACTCCCTCTGCATCCATGCATTCAGCAGAGGTTTGTAAATACCAAGGAGCTGGCCAGGTTGGTGGTAAAGACCACAGATACTAGAATCAAACAGGCTCCACCACACGTAGTCTGTGACCTCAGGCAGGTCACCTAATTTCTTTGTGCCTCAGTTTTCTCACCTGGAAAATGGAACTGATAATGAAGATGAACTAAGATAATACAGAAGAAGTACTTGAAACAATGTCTAGCAGATAACAAGGTCACAATAATGGTAGTTTTCATCATCATCTCTATTACCCTGTACTAGATGCTGGTGTCAACAGAATTGTGTTCCCTCCAAAATGCATATGTTGAAACCCTAACCCTCAGTACCTTAGAATGTGCCTGTATTTGGAGACAAGGTCTTTAACGAGGGGATCGAGTTAAAATGAGGCCATTAGAGCGAGACCTAATCCACTATGACTGAGACTTACATGTCCTTATAAGAAGAGGTGATTAGGACACAGATGTATAAAGAAGACCATGTGGGCTGGGCTCGGAAGCTCAAACCTGTAATCCCAGTACTTTGGGAGGCAGGTGGCCAACACGGCAAAACCCTGTCTCTACTAAAAATGCCAAAAAAATTAGCTATGTGTGGTGGCAGGTGCTTATAATTTCCAGCTACTCAGGAGGCTGAGGCAGGAGAATCCCTTGAACCCAGGAGGCAGAGGTTGCAATGAGCTGAGATTGTGCCATTGCACTCCAGCCTGGGTGACAGAGCAAGACTCTGTCTCAAAAAGAAACTAAAAATTAAAAAAATAAAATAAATGAAGATCATGTGAAGACACAGGAAGAAGACAACCATCTGCCAACCAAGGAGAGAGGCTCACAAGAACAACACTGCTGACACCTTCATCTTGGACTTCTAGCTACCAGAATCTTAAGAAAATAAATTTTTGTTATTCAAGCCACCCAGTCTGTGGTGCTTTGCATGACAGCCCTAATAAACTAATACAGGTGTCTGCCGTGTGCCTCATAGCTGCTCAGGCACTGGATGCCCGGTGATGAAGATGACAGCCCCAATGCCCTGTTCTTCTGGAGGCTGAAGTCTGGTAGAGGTCAATAATGAACATGCAAGCCCACCTAGGGACAATGTAATTTCAAGAAATGATGTGTGCTACAAAGAACATAGTAATGTGACATGAAGGCAGCAGCGTGTATTTAGACTGGGTGGTCGGAAGGACCTCTCACAGAGTGACGGGAGGAAACCAGCATGGGAACACTGGATCCACAGCATTCTGGGTGGAAGCAACCTGCTTGATCTGTTTGAGGAACTAAGAGGCGGCCGTTGTGGCTGGAGGGCGATGAGAGAGGGAGAGTGGCTGGAGAGGAACAGGGTCAGGTCACGTAGGGCTGTAGGCCAAGGAAAGACCTTGGATTCATATTTTAAAAGCTCACTCTACTGGGAGGGGAATGAGTGAGGGGCTGGAGTGGCAGCTGGGAAAGCAACCAGAAAGATAGTGACCTTGGACGGAGCATGGGGTAGGGACAGAAAGAACAGGGATGGAGGTTTGCAGGACTTGCTGGTGGCTTTAATATGAAGTGGGGGCAAGAGAATATGAAAGAAGGATTAAAAAGGTGCTAGGCATTTTCATGAAATAGCTGCATGAAAGGTAATGCCATTTGATGATTTGGGGAAGACCACAGGGGCTGAGGGAGTGGGGAGCAGGTGGGGGTGGGATCCAGAGCCACATCGAGGCCTGACCATGCCTGAGGTACCTCTTACACACACCGGTGGGAATGTCAGGGAGCCTGTCAGTACAGGAGTTAGATGTCAGGGAGACGGAAGGTGGGAATACATATCTGTGATTCAGCTACACAGACAGGCAGGACCACTGAGGAAGGCACCAGGACAGAACGCCTGGGACTAGGACGAAGTCCTCTTAAGCATATGAGACAAGAAAACGAACAAAGAGCCACCAAAGAGGTGGGAGGAAAAGCAGAAGTGCACATCCCTGAAGTCAAGAGGAAATGAGAGGAATGACCACACTCACGGACTAGCGATAATAATCGTGTCTGGGAATAAATGTGCGTTTGCAGCTGGCCTCCACACACGTGCGTGCGCACTATCGTGGGGCTGTCTGTTAGTGTAGACAGTTACAGAATCCAGTGCTTCTAGGGTTCGAGGCTCTTTTTTAAATTACATTTTACACATCAGTAAACTTATAATGCAGGAACTGCTTTCTTAGGGTTATTTATATCCCTGGGTTGCAGAAGGATTTGTCAGGAAATAATATGAATGTTATTTATCTGACTGTTCAGCTTTATTGACTGCTACATTTCACATCCTTCAGTTCTTTTTGGCAGAGGAGTAAATAACACTGCTATTAACCTCTAACACTGGTATAAAAATAGGCAGTTATTAAGGGGTAAATATTACTTTGACGATTATTGCCCCAGTCTGCTTTCTCTGGGAGGTAATAAATAAGGCCTCTTGTGGGGTCCACAAAATTCCCAATTTTGTTGAGGGAGCTGGCGGTGCCTGTGGCCATGGGCTGTGATTTGGAGCCATGTGGAGCCTGTAGAAAATGCTCGAAGAGCTATTGCTCATTTCTGGAGGAAATCAAGCTAGCATTAATGCCCCACCATGGCTGTGCATGCAGGAGCTGAAGGTTTAGGTCCTAAGGTTTCCACCAGGAAGAATTAGAGATGGCTGAGACCCCTGTTAGCAGTGAGGCTGCCGAAGAGAGGGAGCCGGGCTCGGGAGCAGGTGAGTCTGTAGAAGCCCAGGGTTGTTACATGAACCTGCTGCTGGGCCCACACTATGGCTAGAGAAGCTTTGTACCCAGGGTTTCATCATGGCCATTCTTTAGTGATGGACAGGTTAACTGGCAGGATGACCACAGGGAGTCGTCCCATTTTGGAGGCGGGAGATGAAGAGTTATGTTAGCAGGTACAGAAAGAGTCTTGGACTAGAAGCCAAGAGCACTAAACTGTAGTCTCAACTCTAACCTTTACTTGTGTTATGGTCCTGGGCAAGTTATTTGCATTTGCATGCATAATGAATGAGGCGGTTGTTCCACATGGTTTTCTAAGATCTCTCCAGTTCAAAAATACTTTGTCAATAACCCAGTGAAGCCTAGTTGGAGACATGCACCAGGTGTAGGGGAAATACTGGTGAACAGTGAGCCAATGCCTAGAGATGTCTGCCCATACAGTGGACATGACTGTGCTCTTCAGCCATGACTCCCTCACTGTTCTACTGGAAGCCCCAGCAGCAGAAGCACTGCTCAAGCTGGCCCCAGGCTAGAACTTGAGCAAAGACCTCTTGGCTTTTCTCTGCAGCTCTGCCAGGGGCTGCTGTAACATTGGAAATCCTTATACACTTTGTTTGTTCCAAGACTAAATTTTCTTGGCTCAAGATGGTTTTTGGACTTGCTGTATCCTCTGATTACACGTGTAAAAACCTAGATAATTTTTTCCTTATCTAGTGTGAACAAAAATGTTTGCAGCTCTTAGCCCTTTTTTGATCAATGAAGCACTTTTTTATTAATATTTTCCTTTGTTAAAGGATGAACCATAACTCTCCATAGCTGTACATATAACCCTTTTCTCCTAAAGAGTTAGTCAGTGCTCCTAGATTTTTAATTTTTTTTGTCAAAGCAAGAAGTAAATATTTCAGAATTGTTAAATATATAAATAAAGCGAATAAAGTTGAAAAAGAAGTATTAAATCTAGACCTCATGATTTAGGAATAGTTGGAATGTTTCATGCAGAGTGAGAGGGATGCCTGCTTCATACTGCACAGATTAACTGTGAAGAGCTGCCTTCACATGAATGCATTCTAGGAACCCACTATTTAATGAAAGCTTCGTAAAATCAAACATCCAACATTAATTTAATTTGTATGTTTGGGAAGTTTGGATTTTCACACATTAGCAATGTGGAGGCGGTGATTTGCAGTAAGGCATATCTCTGCTTTTCTACAACTAAACTGTGCTCAAATTATCAACGGGGGTGTTGATTAAGCCGTTTGTCTCCTTAAACAAAACGTTGGAGAATGTGAACAACTTGGCATCTCTATTCTACTCTAAAAGCATGCAACACTTGAGACAGTCGTATTTACTAAACAATAGAAATATACACAAAAGAGTGAAATAGGTACTATTAGAGGCCTATTTGTTATAAATGGCAGCAGAATGGTTTGGAAATTCTGGCCTCCTTTAAATTTTCCTGGAATTTACTATTTTATACTGCAGAGCTGGGTGCAGTGGCACTTGTCTGTAATCCCAGCAATTTGGGAAGCTGAGGCAAGAGGATTCCTTGAGGCTAGAATTCCTTGAGTTCAAGATCAACCTAGGAAACATAGTGAGACCACATCTTTATAGGGAAAAAAGTTAGCCGAGCATGGTGGCACCTACCTGTAGTCTCAGCTACCAGGGAAGCTGAGGTGACAGTATTGCTTGAGCCCAGGAGTTTGAGGCTGCAGAGGGCCGTGATCATACCACTACACTCTAGTCTAAGTGACAGAGCAAGATCGTGTTAAAATATACGTACACACACACTGCAGTGTGTTAATAGACACTGTGCCAATATTTTCTGAAGGTTGTATATTACTGCATAGGGACATTTTAAATCATTGTGAGGGTCTCTTTAACTGTTAGTAATTCCTCAAACAACAACAACAAAAATGTGCATTTTGGCAAAAAAAAAGAATTTTGCATTTAACAGTAGCATAGGGTACAGATACATGCCGCATCTAGGTGTATATCGTGCACACATATGATGGGAATGGAAAAAATGGAGAGAGAAAAAAGAGAACCTGGAAAAATGATGAGAAGAGTTCACAGAGAGATTGGTTCAACAGGCAGAGGTGGGGTGCTCCCTTCATCACTGTATGCTCCTTTACTGATGAGGCTTCTGCACCCAATGTCGCCCAGTCACGTAATGTCTGTGGTAGGATGAGACACCCGCTCTGTGAAGGCCATGTGAGAAGGTCCTAAAGCCCTATACTAACACACTGCAAGCGAGTCCAGCCTCCCTGCATAGACACAGCCCATGGATCAGGGCCGGAGGCAGCATTCCCGGGGCTGTGGAGACTGTGGCTACAAGGTCCTTGGCCTGACTTCTTCCCGAGAACTCTTTTCCTCCTGTCTCCCCATATTCCTTTTTCTACCAGGCTTGTCCTGTTCTTTCTAGCAACAAAACAAAGCTTGGTAAGGCTGTGGCTCCTATTTAAAAATGAGCAGGGATGAAGGCAAGGCTGTCGCGTTGGGGTGTGGCCCTCTGAATTTTTTTTTTTTTTTTGTGGGCCACGAAGACCCTCCAAAGAGAACTCATTATATGGGAAGGTGAAACCTAACAACCTGAGCTGTAAGAGCTGCTTGGGACCAGCAATTCTGAGGACAGGATGGTGTCTTTTAGCTAGAATCATTTCCCAGCTGCCCCTATTGGAATTATTGTGGGTGTGGTGTAGGGCCGTGGTTTGGGGTCACAATATAAGGTAACAAAGCTAATCAAGAGAAGAGGGAGAAATGTCATGGGCTAGTTAACTGCACATGCCTGTAAGCCCACGGTACATGCCCCTAAGAACTATGGCAGGACTAGGGGACATATTTGCAGTGCTCGCTTTCCATGAGTAAGGTCAGGAATGCAACACACCTGTGAGAACGGGCTCAAATCAGAGCTAGTGGCATTTGCACTGTGATTGCTGTGTAATTCAATTTGTACTCCAGGATGAGAGGCCCTGGAGAAATCAAGTCCCCTCTGTCCAATCAGATGCTCCCCAGGATGCACGGTGGCATCCACTTTGGGAGGCCAAGGCAGGCAGATCATGAGTCAGGAGTTTGAGGCCAGCGTGGTCAACACAGTGAAACCCCGTCTCTACTACAAATACAAAAAATCAGCTGGGTGTGATGGCACGCACCTGTAATCCCAGCTACCTGGGAGGCGGAGGTTGCAGCCAGCCAAGATTGCGCTGCTCCAGCCTAGGACTGTTGGCCACACAGCAGAACAACCCAGGGAGCTTTAAAAACTCCTGATGCCTCGGTCCTATTCCTAGAGAGGTCTGCACTTAGGATCCAATTACAGGCATGTTTTAGTTTATGCAACAGAAATATTTATGAAAGATAATCTGCAACGAGATGCTGAACCATATTTTCATAGCTATATTAACATTTCAAAAGCCCTTTAAGTCTATGCCTTTTGTTAATATTTTATGTCATATTAACATAAGACATACTTACTATTTTAAGAATCTTTTGTTGTAAAGCACCTGTTTATGACATAACAGTCCCACCTAACTTTTCCAAGATTAAATTTTCATACACTAGGCTTCCTTGACATGAAGGTTTATCAGACACCTCACATGCACGTTGCATGACCTTGTCACTTTAAGTATCACATTCTCATATTTGAATCTTAAACCCACACATAATAAACTCTCCCCTTCTCCCTGTGTGCCTGCAAATGTCCCTCTGTTAGTGCTCCTTTATTTGCTTTGCCACAGATTGCGTTCTGTGGTCCATTTATTTCCCTCCCACTAGACTGTATGCTCCTTGAGGAGTGAAACAATGTGTGAGCATCTCAATGTCATGTCCATACAAGGTGCTCAACAAATGCTTGCCGAGCGCATGGTGGGTGGCCGGGCTTGCAAAGGAATGGTGCCAAAGGGAGAAGGTGAGGGCCAGGTAAGCGAATCTCTCCAGGCTCCTCCTGCCTCCCACCTTCCCTCCCTGCTGGACTCCATAGCAGTGGCCCTGCTCCTACGGAGGGGCACTGCTGTCATTCACCTGTGGGCACAGGCTTCAGTCTCTGGAGTGCTTGTTGACTCTGACTCAGGGTCCTGAGTTTTCCTTTTCTATTGTGTACAGTGGGATTGTCACCTTCTCTCTCCGTTGGAGAAGAGGGAAGGTGGAGGGGGAAGGAACTCCAAATAGGAGAAAAGAAGACAGCCCCCTCCAACATTCCATCTTTCCTCAAACATCTCTAAAGAAGGTGCCCAAATAGGAAAGACCCAGCTGAATCAAAATAAATGTGCTAGAATTTGTGGCTACAAAGTCCATGTGGCTAACACTTCCTCTGACTTGACCAGGCAGAATTAGGTCATCAATAAATGGGGAGTCATTTCAGGACAATGCTGGGATGATAATCAAAACTGCTGCTTCGCACAAATTTGCTTTAGAAGTTAGTGCTTTGAATGTCATAAACAACACTTATTGATGGAAAGAAAGGGAAAGAAAAAAGAAGGAAGAAAGGGTGTAAAGGGCAGGAGGATGGAGAGAAGAAGGGAGGAAGGAATTTGTTCTTATACTCAGAAAGCGTTTTTGCCCTTGACACCAAGTGTTGCACTACAAGGAAAAAATTGGAAAACACCCTGTGGTGGAAAACTACACAAGAAGGGATGAGGAGAATAACTTACTCTCTAAATAGCTGGCATAACAGAGAATCTCACCAAACGGTGGGTGCTGCTTTTGGCAAAGAATATGTTTGTACTGGGTTGCAGAGAGGAGGCTAGGAGAGCAGGGTCATCCCAACCTTCTGGCACGACTGATGGAATTCAACTTTGCAGTGTGGGAAACAGAAACTCCTATCTGTGTTTATCATTAATGTCTCATTCTATCATTGGTCCTTTTCTTGTTAATAATTTTTACCATGTAGTTAATGACTGGATTTTCCATTTGAAATGACACACTTTCCGCCGTCTCAAGTGTGGCTTCATTTTTTTGGTTGGTGATACAACCCTTATACGCAACAACAGAGCACTCCTCTTTGCCTTTGCGACGTTATTTCATGTTTCCTTTTCTACCTCCAAGAGGTATCAGAGGATCAGGCAGAAGCAAGGTTGAAACAAGCACTGACTGGACACTGAGAAACGAGAGAAATGCCCAAAGAAAAATCTCCTAATCAAGGTAGCCATGCGTCCCTCACATCTGTGCTTCCCACTCCTCTCATACCTGATTGTGTGTGAGCCTGTAGTAGGACCACAGGAAGCGATGGGAAGACCCAGGGAGCCTCAGGGTACCAGCTTACCTCGGATATGAGGGAGAATTTGGGCAGATGTCCCCCATCCACACCTACACCCTCCAATCCATTCTGTCGGAGTACATGCCTGATGCCATCCTGCTCCCATTCAAGCCTCTGTTGCCCCTCACATGCCAGCCCTCCATAACATCTCCTGCCCACTCAGCTTCATCCTTCAAAGCCTCCTTGTCAATGAAGAGCAAGAATCCTTCTCTAAGTTTCTCAAATCCTCCGCTCTCTCCCCTTTCTCAAGTCCTTCACTCCTGAGCTTCTGTAGAGAAAGCTCTGCTCTTTTCCAGCTGACTCTAGTTGAAGTGCCACGTCCTGAAGAAAACTTTCCCTAAGCCCCCAAATTAGGTAGGATACCCCTGCTCTATGTACACATACCACCCTGTACTTCTGACTCCCAGGGCTTATGATATTGGAAATTCATGGATTCATTGGCGAATTCATTTCAGTGTCTATTTTGCTCACCAGATTGTAAGCTGCATAAAAGCAGAGTGCATGTATCTCCTGCTCAGCATTATAAAACCAGCCCAGCACCTCATGCGTAATAGGCACTCAGTAGACATCGGTTGCCATTGTTGTTGAATAAACAAGTAAATAAAGTGTCATTTTGATCCTAATGTTGGTTTCCACAGCAGTGCCCATTTCTCAGGATGTATCTTAGGCTCTGAGCATGTTCCCAGCAAGGAAAAGCAGTTATGATGGTAACAGAAGATCAGAGACCTGAGATACAAAGGAGCCTTTACATACAGCACAAAAGAAAAACGTAGCTTTAGAATCATGGAAAAATATGAAGACAGGGAGAAGGAGACAAGAAATAGTAAGTGCAGCAAGTATAAGGAGCACAGCACTCTGGCTCTGTGCCATCATGGGGCCTCTGAGGAGCCCTGGGTGGGGCTTACTGGAAGGGTAGAGGGGGAAGGATTCTGGCCAGTGGCAGAGGAATAGCTGGGAGCCTCTGATATTAGCACAAAAAATTCATTCATCCAGGCCAGCTCAGGCAAAGTCCAGAGCCACATTTAGATGCCAGAGAAAAGGTGGACTTTCCGAAGGCCGAGAATAAAGAACTGCTGCTAGCAAGAGAGGTGGCAAGGAAGAAAGAAAGTGAACTGTAGAGATCTCTGACTTTAATAAAATCATGAGCAAAATGAATTTATGCGACTAACAGGCCAGCAGTGGTGTCAATGTTAAAAGGCCATTTGTTTTTCCATATCACAAAATGCAAATTACTAAATTTGCAATATGAATACTTTATTGAACTCTAAAAATTCTGAATTCTTTAGGCTGCTCTTTTCCTCTTCCCAAAAAGCTATTTTAAAAGCTCACATTAGAATATTTTATAACTCTTTTATCCCTTCTGAACATCTGTGAACTGGAAAGAATATAGTATATTACAGAAACAATCCATTTAAAGAAAAACAATTAAAATGAAAACTACTTCCATTTCTGTGGCATAAAACTCTAATTCTCTCTCCTTTGCAATTTTATTACCAACCTGACATGATATAGTCACAGCTTCACTTACACACAATGTTAATTTCATTCATACGCTACTTAATCTTCAAAACATTGCAGAATAACATTTTTCTTTAGTAATTTATCATTTACTATGATAAGGCAATGTGTTTGGAGGATGTTAAAAATTTTTTTAAAGTTTGCATTTATCTCAGTCCTGAAATGTGCGCTGGGTGCTATTAAAATATATCATTTATACACTTTCACATTTAACTATATTAACTATACCTTAACTAGACATTTATTAAGAGCAGCATATTTATTTCCCATTCAGGACTTTTTAAATCTGCAAAGTCAGCTTTATGGAAATGAGCAATTTTTGCCAGCCTTACACTGTGTAATAGGTTAAACTGAGCAGAAACCCCATGGCTCCATTGTAGTGGGGTACACAATTGCATATCTTTTCTGAGCTTCCTTAAATCATTTTCTGATGCAGAACTTCTTATCATTCCACCAGCTGCCAGCGATACGTTATGAACTCTAAATAAGTTCATGACAGTTCTCTATTCACTCATTCATTCATCATTTATCAACTATCTTCTATGTGTGGAGATTAAAAGATGAACACATCTGACTTCAAGATCCTACTCTTGAGGTAAATAATGAAAGCATAATGTCCTCTTCTTAATTTTATTCTTACTTATATAAAAATATAAGACATGTACATATAGCTTTGAAAGCTTTCCAAAGGCCAGCACTTTCAAATTTTACCCATTTCTTTGAGTTTTTACCTTTATAGTTTTGAATACTACATTTCTACTGCTATTTTTTTATTTTTCAGGTTTATTCTATGTTTTTGAGATGGCGTTTTGCTCTGTCACCCAGGCTGGAGTGCAGTGGTGTGATCTCAGCTCCCTGCAACTTCCACCTCCTGGGTTCAAGTGACTCTCCTGCCTCAGCCTCCTGAGTAGCTGGGATTACAGGCATGTGCCACCACACCCAGCTAATTCTTGTATTTTTAGTAGAGACAGAGTTTCACCATGTTGGCCAGGCTAGTCTCGAACTCCTGACCACAGTGATCTGCCCACCTTGGCCTCCCGAAGTGCTGGAATTACAGGTGTGAACCACTGTGCCCAGCCATGATTTTTCAGTTTTTGATAGCATCTATTGATTCTCAGTTATGGAAGATATTGGTTTTATTTTCTTATACTGTCTCCTCCCCCCACACACCAAACACTTGCCCTCCCCTTGAAAACCCAGTATATATAGTATTATGTCGAGTAAGTAACTATTAATCACAGTTAAGCCTTCGTGGTAGAATATAATTCCATTTCCTTTTGTTGTATAGCTGTTTGCTTTCCCTGGAGATTATAATTGCTTTGTTTTCTCATTTGTATAATGGGACCTTCAATCCTGACAGAAGGGCAAAATCTCCTCTGAGTATGTTCAAGTATACTAGGGTGTCTATCAGCTGCTGCTGCTGCTGCTTCTACTTCTTTAACAACTAGAGAAATGCTTCCTGAAAGATCATGTTTTCCTTTCTTTAAGACATCAGCCTTGGACCTTGGAGTCTTTTGTTCACTGCTACCATCCGGACTGGTTTCTCCCCAGGCCTGTTACCCTGTCAGGCTGAGACTTCCCTGTACTCTCATCCTGGAAATGTCCTTCAGCTCTCTCCTGTGTTGGATCCCTGCTTCCCCAATACTAGGTCTTTTTCTTTCTTGACTTCTACCCGGTTTTGGTGAAGTCCATCCTCCAGCAGCTTCCTGAGAAGGGTGCATGAGGGGCAAGAGATGCCTCCAAATCCTGAGCCTTTCTAGGGAGCCCTGGCACAAATAGCTCGTTTCTAATTAGCTTCTCCCCGCTGGGCCTAGGTTGCAGCCATCAAAACTTTGTTGAAATCTCGTCCGCTGCTGTCTTCTCTCTCGTTATTTTAGTCTTTGTGAGTTTATGTCTTTTATATTATTTTAGAGGCATTTCTGGAGGGAACTGAGACAAACACATGTGTTCCATTTACCATATTTAGCCTGCAGTAATTTCCTTTTATAATATTAGAATTTCATCCTGCAAATATGACTATTCCTCTATTCTTTCATTTACTCAAATATAGAGAGAGCACCTACTATATGCCAGGCATTATTCAATACCCTAAAGATACAGCATTAAACAAAAGCAACAGATTTCCTTACCCTCATGGAGCTTACATTCTAGAGGGAGGGAAGGATGGACAATAAACAAAATAATGACTGAAATATACTGAGTGACTTAGGGCAAACCTGAGAAGATTGATATTCACCTTAAATTGGGTCTTTTTAGACACAGGGTCTTGCTGTCATCTAGGCTGGTGTACAGAGGTGTGATCATGGCTCACTGCAACCTCGACTTCCTGGGCTCAAACAATCTTCCTGCTTCAGCTTCCCAAGTAGCTGGGATTATGGGCACAAGCTACCACACCCAGCTTTTTTTCTTATTTTTTATTTTTGTAGCGGTGGGGTCTCATTGTATTATTCAAGCTGGTCTTAAACTGCTGGCCTCAATTAATCCTTCTGCCTTGGTCTCCCAAAATGCTGGTATTACAGGCATGAGCCACTGCACCTGGCCTAAAATATCCTCCATTTTTTGTCCCATCCTTTAGTTGTATTTTGTGCTTGTGCTTCTAATTAGAAACAAGCTGATGGAAACAAACACTGCAATGTTCAGAATTAACACTTCTAACATATTCCCAAGTTGCATTTCCCTGTTCAGTGTGTTTTATAATCTTTATTTCATCTGCTAATTTTTAACAACATAAATCATAGACTGTGAGCCTAGCTTGCAATACAGCTTAATTGGATGCAATATGTTTTCAAAAGAAAAATTCAAATTCATTATGGTTTGAAACTCCATATTGTTTTAGAGGAAAGTCCCAGTTTTCTTAGCACAGGCGTGTTTATTGCAGTATCCCTTTGTTCAGTTTCAAAAGCTGAAATTTTAGGGGAGAAAAATAGAGGTGGACAGGAATAGACCTTTCAATGCTAATATCACCCATTTCTAGGTGGCCAGATGAGGAAGGAGGAAAAACAGCAGCAACAGGGAGAGGAATTTTGGCCAGAGGTGGACTGAAGCTGCAGAGCCCCTACTAAAACAGATATGCTAGTGGACATGTGAGAATTTGATGGATGATGCTAAGGGTCAAATAAAAGTGAATTAACACAAGCAGTGAATGATGTGGAGGAACCAGCAGGTAGGGAGACAGGGGAAAAAAAGTCAACATGGAAAACTCTGAGCAGCAGCAGGCCAGAAAGAGCAAAAGGTGGAATAAAAAGAACAGCCAAGGCTCTTGGGACGATTCCATGGCGGTTCCTAAATGTTGAGCTAAAATTGGCTGCTTAGATGAAGTCATCATTACCAGTTCAGTTTAAATCTTTTTACAGAGGAAATTAAGATGTTGTAAAATCATTTAAAATGTTACTTATTATATTTCTCTATCCTTTCTTTTTTTAGAAACTGAGGGTGAAGTTTCATATAAACATGGATCAAAGAAGTAAAATGGACCAAATGGACCTTGGGGAATCACCTGGTCCAGGTCCCCTTTTTTTATACTTTAGGAACTGAGGTCCAGGTTAACTTGGCCACGGTGAACACCACACAGTCTTTTCTAGTTATTCACAGTTCTCCCACTAGGCAGGTTGGGTCTGATTCGCTGATGGTGTCCCTGCCATTAGCCAGCACTCGCCTAGCCCAGCACATCTCAAGTGCTCGGTAACATTTTTGTTAAAGGAGAAATTGCAACTCACTGTTTCTATTTTGGGTTACTCCTCAATGGCCTATCTTACAAAAGACTGTCCTGTTCCCTCTGACTCATGATTTCTAGCACACAAAGCATTAATGATTACTAACAGGGAAGAAATGTCTGCAGTGTGACAACTGAAATTTAAGAAAGTGTCTCCTATCAGTCAGAAACAGAGACAGCCCTCCAGAGACCACAGTTCCAGGGATCTGTGGCACCACCCCCCACCACACATAGGTGGTCCCCCAGGGTGCCACAGTGTCACTTTGTGAGAGCTGCTTATCCACAGAGCTGGCCAGTGACTCATGTAACTTTAGGTTCATTACCTTATTTTTTGATGACTCCACGTTTTCTTCTGTTAACTGGAAGTCCATGTTTCTAAGTCCTAAGGAGCTATTACATACACTTAATATAGAATTTTGAAAGCTGGCAGAGAAACTGACCTAAGTCTCCGATTGAGCACAAATGATGATTCAGCATTGGTCAGTACTGTTTTCAGTTTGGTCCCTGCCAATCATTGACAGATAGTAATGTGTTGTGATCAGGTGAAGACTTAAATATACCAAGCAGCAGATACCTGCACATAATCCTATTGAAACAGCACAACGACATTCTAAAATAATGTCCTTATACTCTGTCCACAGCTAAAGGAATGAAGGCTTGGCCATGATAAAGCCTTTCTCGAAAGCATGCAGAAGCTCAGGTTCTAACCAAGGGTTCAGTCTGACTCCAGCACCCTTCCTATACTCCATACATTCCCACTGGCAGGAATTCAGTCAGATTGAAAAAATAATCAGGGCCAACCAGGTGGCTTTAGGGTTGGGAGAAAGATTTACAGACCCCTTGGAAAGGCTGGTCTTTGGAATTGGCAAGATCTGTCCCGAGCTTTTCTTGGATGTCTCTCTGACCAAATATATCACTATTTAATCTATACAGTGGTGTTTTAATAGACAGAGCTCTTACCTGCAATAATTTTCTTTGAACTCATATGTGCTAAGAAATGCCAATAAACTCAGTTCAAGTAATTTCTTACCCACAGCACATGCATTTGCACAGAAGGACCCTAGATCTTAGAAACAAGAGAACAGCCCACAGTGTCTGCACGAAGCAGCCATTACATGGAAAATGGCCGTTTGAAAAAGAAAACATTTGACCCTTCCATTGATTGAACTTTCCCTCCAAGTGCCCTTCAGGGAGTACTGAGCTGGTTGCCAGGAAACAGAGATTCTTTTCTGGAATCAATTTTTGCCATTCTAAGTGACTTTGAGTATGTCACTTATTGGAATCTTGGTTCCCCACTTACAATGGGTATTCTTTCTCTCAGGCTTCCTCCATCAAGAAATCTCCAAAGATTACATTCAGAATACATCTATGAAGAGTTAACAAGATTATGGCCGGGCGAGGTGGCTCATGCCTATAATCCTAGCACTTTGGGAGGCCAAGGCACGCAGATCACGAGGTCAGGAGTTCAAGACCAGCCTGACCAATATGGTGAAACTCCCTCTATACTAAAAATACAAAAATTAGCTGGGTATGGGGTGTGTGCCTGTAGTCTCAGCTACTTGGGAGGCTGTGGCAGGAACATTGCTTGAACTCAGGAGGTAGAGGTTGCAGTGAGCCAAGATCACACCAGCCTGGGCGACAGAACAAGACTCTGTCTCAAAAAAAAAAAAAAAAAAAAAAAAAAAAAAAAAAAAAAAAAAAAAAAGAGTTACAAGATTATTATGAATATATGAAACAATGATTTTTTTAATTGTACATTATAATGGAGCTATTTCCAAATATGTCATTTAAAAGATGCTGAGTGACAGCAGTTGAAATTACTAAAAAATATTATCCACATTAATTCTACATAAATGTGAAGCCTCCCTTGTGGTTAAGATGTGTTTGAGGGAGCCTGGAGTTCTGGAACAAGCTTGGGTGAAGTGACTGAAATTCATTAGCTGTGTGACGAAGGGCAAGTGTCTCTGCCCGCCAGGGGTCAATTTCGTTACTTGAAGTGACAGCTTGGGTGAGATCATCTTAAAGGTCCCTTATAACCTTTCTCTTATCCTGTAATTGTGTCACTTCTTTCTGATCACACAAATGTATATAAAGCCCTTGGCCTCAAGTATTTTATAGTCCAGAAGGGGAGTTAATAAACAAGTAAACAAATGAATGAGTAGCATCAGGACACATTGTGGTAAGTGCCATGAAGAGCTGGACTAATGCTAATGACAGAGTACAAACAGAGCTGAGAGGGATAATAAGGCAGGAAGATGTGGAGGGCAACAGGAGTCTTGCTAATTTACCTCATTTTTCATAGCAGAGTGTCAAAAAATATTGCTTGAAGTTGACAAAAGAAGTTTTCAACATATTAAAAGTTACTGGGGGCCAGGCGCAGTGCATTACACGTGTAATCCTATCATTCTGGGAGACCGAGGCGAGCAGATCACTTGTGGTCAGGAGTTTGAGGCCAGCCTGGCCGACATAGTAAAACCCCATCTCTACTAAAAATACAAAAATTAGTCCTGTATGGCCACAGGCGCCTGTAATCCCAACTACTTGGGAGGCTGAGGCAGGAGATTGCTTGAACCCGGGAGGCGGAGGTTGCAGTAAGCCGAGATGGCACCACTGCACTCCAGCCTGGGCAGTGAGACTCTGTCTCATAAAAAAAAAAAAAGTTACTGGGGTATCATTAGAATAAAAACCAAAATGTCAGTCTTAAAAACTAGTAGAAAATAGATACATTTACACAGAGCTTAAAGCAATAAAACCTAAGCAATAGAGCAGATGATAAAAAAAAGGAAGAGTAAAATAAGTTATAAGATGATAGAACTTAAGTTAAAAAAAATAGTTAAGCAGTACATGTAAATGGGAAACTCTCCTTTTTAATAGAAAAATACTTTCAGATTGATTTTTAAATATAAATCAGCCACATTACACATTCAAGAAATACATCTATAATAAAATTACTTGGAAAGATTGCTACTAAAAGGTAAGGCAAAGACATGGAAATCAGGTGCAAGCAAAAAAATTACAAGGATCATGATATTAAATTCAAAAACATACAAAACAAAGATGGACAATTTATAACGGTAAACATACAATCTGGTGAATTTTCATGCAGCAAATAGCATCACTTCAAAATGCATAATAGAAAAACTGTAATGGCAATTGTGGTGAGAAAATTTAAATCACTTTTTCAGGCCGTGACAGATCAAGTAGACAAAAAAGAAAGCTAATGACAATTTAAATCCCACAGTTAATAGGGTGGAGTGTGTACACACACGTGTGTCTATCTGTCTCTGTAAAAAGCTATGCCTCTAAACCCTGGATATAAAGAATATGCCTATTATCTAATTGTCCTTGAAATATTGATCAAACTAACCAGATTTATAAGAGACAAAAAAAATCTTAACCACCTGGAAACTGAGAAATTCTCGCTTTAACTCTTGGTCTATAGAAGAAATTAAAACAAAATTTAAAATGCAATCTCTAGACAATATTGATAATGCAAGAATCATGTATCACAATCTTTGGGATACTGCCTCTCACCTCATGGTTATACCACCTAGTGTTGCAAAACAGAAAAGAATGAAAATAATTAATATGAGCAGTCAATCTGGCATGTTACAAAAATAATAATAAATATAGCTAAATATGGTAAAAGGGATTAGTTTTTTTTTAGATGGAACTAAAAGTAGATCCAAAAGATGGTACTTGGGATAAATAAAGAAAACAAAAAAATAGATAACAAACCATTGCCAACCTAGTCAAGTTAGAAGATGAAACAACATATAAAAAATTAGAAATGGGTAGGGGAAGTAACAACAAAAAGCAAAATGCTAAAATAAAACAGAAAACCCACAAACAAATCCATGAGCTACTGCTCTGAAAACAAAACAGAATGGAAAAACTGCTGGCTAAAATAATTAAGAAAAAAACATGAATGTAGACTAATACAAAATCAAAATAGTACACAGGGGACTGTTTTGTATGTATACAAAACAAAATAATTGAGATACTCAGCTCTACTGAAATAAAGCTGAAAACCTGGATGGTTGGTTTTCTTGAAATGGATGGTTTTCTAGAAAAACAAACTACAAAAACTAATCATGGAATTTACAGAAAAATCTAACCAATGGTTAAAGAAAAAAATAGCATATATTATCAAAAATCCAATTTGCTCAAAAGCACCAGAATAAGACACTTTCATAGGTGCCAAGAATGTCTTAAAGAAAAGATCTTTCCAGGACTACTTAAATTGTTCCAGGTCACAGTAAAAGAAGAAAAACTTTAAAATTAGTTTTTGAAGCTAAGGAGATATTAATTCCAAAACTTGACAATGATAATATACACATAGAAAAACTGTAGTCCAAAGTTATCTATTAATATCAAGGCAAAAAAAAAAAGTGTTAGCAGACAGAATCCAGTACACTTTAAGAGAATGCTACCTCTTATCAGAATTTCAAGGACCGCTGCTGAGAGCAGCTAGTGAGAATGTAGATTCAGGAGCCAAACTGCCTGCATTTAGATCCCAGACCTGGTACTCACCAGATATAGGAACTTGTACACATAATTATTTAACTTCTCTGTGCTTTAGTTTTTAGTTTTCTAATTTTTCTGGTGGGGTTAATTACAGTATATGGAAAGGATTCCATGAATTAACACATGTAAAGTGCTTAGAATAGGGCCTGGCACAAAGTAAACACAGAATAAATACTAGCTATTTCCAATATTGGAAAAAGCTATAACTAGAGTTTACCATACTAATAGATCAAAAGAGAAAAATCATAATCACTTCCCTGGATGCTGAAAAGTCATTTAATTATCTAACTTTCATTGTAAAATTTTTATCCAACTTTTAATAAAATATTATGAGGATGCTTTCATAACATATTAACTCAATAAAATAACAAGATCATTCACCAAAGCCTGAATCATACAGAATGGGGAAGCCCTAAAAGCCTTCCTAATTCATGTCAGAAGCAAGACCCAGATGTCCATTCTTCCTGCTATTATTTGACAGTGTTCTAGATGTAGTAGCCATTACAATAGAACAGGTGAAAAAATAAGTGGAAGCATGGGGAGAGGGTGGGCGAAATTACTATTTGCAGAAAGTACAAAAAGATAATCAATTGAAAAATTATAGTAATCCAGAAATTGATGGGTATAAAAATAAGACGCAAAATATACACAAGTTAGAAAAAAAAATGAAAAAAATACTCATTTATAGTAAGAAACTGAAAAATATCCAGGAATGAACTTAACAAGAAATGTAGAAGTTCTGCATAAAGAAACATTCAGATGCCACTAAGGGGCACCAAAAAAAACTGAACAAATGGAAATGCTAACCTTGTTATTGGATAGAAAGACTTAATAATCATAAAAAGTCAATTCTTCTTAAATCAATCTAAATAGATCTATTTAATGCAATCTCAATAGACATACCAACTTTCAATTCCAGACAGATTTTCAATTTTCTATACAGAAGTAAACATGCTAGTGTGTCTAGAAAACTCTGAGAAAGAAGAGTGATGAAGGATACTTGTCCTACCAAATGCTAAAATGTATGATAAGTTTGCTCTATTTCTTATAATAAGATTTTGGCAAATGAATAATCAATGGAATCAGCACAGATTTCACAAATAGTACACTCAAGTTCAAATGAGAATTTCGTTTACAACAGTGACACTGTATAGCAGGAAAAGAGTACATGGCCATCAGTAAGCAGTGTGGAGACAAGCAGACGGCCATTGGGAAGCAAAATAAAGCTATATCAGTACCTCTCTCCTTACGCAAATTAAACATTAGAAAGCAACCACAAGACTACAAACCACAAAAGTACTAGAAGAAAGCGAGGAATATTCTTTTTCATTTGTAATAATCTTTGACTGGGGAAGCCCCTTGACATAAAACCCACAAGTCCCCAAGAAAAAGCATGATTTATATTTAACTATATAAAAATAAAAAAATAGCTCCATGGCATAAAACACTTTAAATGGCATTAAGAGAAACAACAAAATGGGGAAAAATATTTAAAATTCTTACAACAGAATATACATGTGTGATAGACAGAGGCTAATTTCTTTTATGTAAAAATAACCTACAAAAAAATCCAAAAACCAACAGAAAAATGGGTCAAAGGATATAAACCAACTTCAAAGAAACACAAATGCTACTTACACATATGAAAAGGTGCTCAATGACACTCACAAGAAGATAAGCTGGGAATTATAAGTGTGAAGTAGCATTATTTTTGCCTATGGGGCAAAAATTTAAAAGCTTGTCAACACGCTATACAAGTGAGCATATATAGGGAGTCACTGGCACTCTTGAACATTTTTGACAGGAGTGAGAATTGGTACAACCTCCATAATGCAATCTGTCAAAATTAAAAATAAGCAAAACTGGGCCCAGCACGATGGCTCACACCTTTAATCCCAGCACTTTGGGAGGCTGATGCAGGCATCACCTGAGGTCAGGAGTTCGAGACCAGCCTGGCCAACACAGTGAAACCTCGTCTCTACCAAAAATACAAAAAAATTAACTGGGTATGGTGGCACACACTTGTAATCCCAGCTACTTGGGAAGCTGAGGCAGGAGAATCACTTGAACCCAGGAGGCGGAGGTTGCAGCGAGCTGAGATTATGCCACTGCATTCCAGCCTGGGTGGCAGAGCGAGAATCTGTCTCAAAAGAAAAAATATATATATACACAAACTTTGGCCTGGCAACTTTACTTCTGGGAAATCTTGTAGTTGCCAGAATAATGAATGATATATCTACAATACTGCCCAATGTACAAAACTGGAAGTAGTCAAAAAAAAACAGAGAAGTGATTAAATAATTTATACTATGTCCTTATAAAGAAGTATATGTGCTAATTTGAAGAAACCCCAAGATATGTCATTAAGTTAAAAACCGTGTGTGTGTGTGTGTGTGTGTGTGTGTGTGTGTACAAATAACTGTTTGGAAAATCTTTGAAAGGTACATATGCAACTACTATTGCAGGTTAATTCTAGGGAAGAATTGTTACATACCATTTTGTGCTATGTAATTTTTTTTACTGTGTAAATGCTATGTGAGTAATACTAAATGGTAATTTTTAAAATGATGAAACAAAAATAAGAAAGATAAAGACTCAGAAATTATTTTATAAGGGATTCTAAGTACATGAAAGACTGTCCTACCATGGAGTGGCCAGCCATTCTCAATTTTCACAGACAACACCTTCTCCAACAAAAGGAAATAGATTAAACAATAAATACATATTTTTTGATTGGAGAAAAAGAATAATTTCCTGGTGGAGGTGAAAGAGAGTTGTAACATCCTCTGAAGGGCTTTGAAAGGATGGTTTGAGTCTGGGGTCGGTGGTAGGTGACTGGGGGGAGGCCTACTTTCCACCCCTGGATGCTGTGACCCGCTTTCCAGGAGCAACACCTTTCTGCTGGCTGACAGCTTAATGAGCATTTTACCCAAGGCATTCACGCCAGTAGGAAATGCTGTTACATTTACAAGCGCCCATTAGTTAAAAGTTCTCAGAGCCACAGTAGACTCAACACTGCGTAGGGTTTCCACTTGGGACTTCCTTTTGCTTCCAGTGTTGGGGACCAGTGCAAAAAGGACCACACCTCTGGGAGCTTCTACGTTCTCTCAAGCATTCTAAACAGCCATGGGGACGAAATCGTGAGCTCCTCATAGTTGATAAATGATAAAACCCCACCACTCTCCCACAGAGAGCTCCAGTCTATAAGGTAAAAATGTGGTTCCCTCCGTAAATGAATGATCCAGGATACTTCAACGATGAGAGGGAGCACATTGAGAATAAATAAACTAAGCCAGAGTAAGAGGAAAGCCAACTGAATCCAGGTCATAGCCGTTGGTCTCTGCTGCAAAGCATTCTCCATCATTCATCCCCTTGGTTAGTGCTTCTCAAACTCTGGTCCCTGGACCAGGAGCATCAGCATCACCTGGAAACTTGTCAGCAATGCAAATGATCAGGGCCTTCTCTAGAACTGCTGGATCAGAGACTCCTGAAGTGTGGCCCTGCAATCTGTACCAGAGAAGCTCTCAAACAAAGCCAGTGCTCAAGTTTGAGAACCACTGCTTTAGGCTTCTGGAACAAGACGCCCAACAGGAGTGAGCAATGACTGGACTCTGTATCCTTCCCTTCAAGGGAACCCAAGGGGACATTTCAACCTTGTGGTGCCTCTTCAGCTCTAGCTATTCATTGCACACCCTAAAAGGAGCATATAGTACTCTGATGACATTGGCGACCTCACAGAAGGCACAGCCATTCCGGCTCCTATGCCTGGTGTGTACACATTCTAGAATGTCAAGGGAAGTAAGGTTGGCCCTATGGTCTTATGCTAGCTATGAAATACCTAGTATCCCAAGTGTATGCCAGTGACTTTTAGGGCATTAAATATCATCATTAAGGGCTAGAACCTTGGTAGTTCAAAAATCTGTTAGGATGTTACCTTAAATAAAATCCTTAAAACCCTAGCAACCATGTCAGTTTGCAGATTGCTGCTTCCTGTTCCCCATCATCCTAAGGATTTAGTTGTTATGAGAACTAAACAGGATGGGGGCAGGAGATGATAGGAGAGGAAGCCATATCCTACCACTGCAGTTCTGGTTCTGGGAGTCAGTAAATGTTCTTATTGTTGAGGCCAATTTGATGTGAATTTTCTGTTATTTGCTGCTGAAACATCCTAGTGATAGTGAGGGTTATTATACCTCTGTGTGTATGAGGAAACTGAGGCACAGAGACGTTTGGCGACTTTGAGATCCAACTTTGTGACTTTGTGTAAATGTTAAGATCACAGCTCTGCAGTGCAACACCACCTTTTTACATCAGAAATTTGCTGCCCAAAGTACACTGGGATAATTCACCAGATTAGGAACTGAGGACACCACCCACAGCACCTTTACCTTGAGTAGCACTCAGCCAGGCTGAATTCACAGCAAGCATTCAGAAGCAGCTCTACTCACTGTGGCCCTGTGATGGGGAAACCAGGGCTGTTTTGAGGCTGTAAGCCTCCCTCCCCAATCCCATCTAGTGAAGTTGCAAGTCGGTGCTCCTTGGTGGATAGCAAATCAAGTTTCAAGGTTACACACAATAGAGAAAGGAAAAAGGTAAATGGGAAATCATTTATCAAGACCATATTTAAAAGGGAAAAAAAAACAGCTCAGGTCAAAGATGTAACACAATCTCTTAGCTATATTCCCTACTGGTGTTGGCAGAATCTCACGACATTGTGAAATTTAAATGCCATTTTCAATGGGTTTTGAGATTTGGGGTCAGACAGATCATAAATGTTCTTGGTTATGAAGTTTAATGCATTTTTTTTGTTAGCTGAAAGGGATCAAATGGCTTGTTTTCCAGTGTGAAGATACCAACAAGTTTGGGGGGCTGCTAGGGGGGCCTGGTTCCCTGATCTATACCTTGACTTTTTAGTTGATCACCTTTTCAGTTAGACATATATGTCCAGCTTAATAAGGAATGCAGTGTCTGGAGGAGTTCATGGTATTTGGGAAGAGATGCAAGGATAAGAAAAGCCCCCTGTGAGGCTGCAGGGTCGGGGTGGTCCACAGACAGTGGTTCAGGATGTCTGACATTAACCTAGTTCTGTACTGGGCATTTATTTCCCTTCCTGAGAGGTAAGCAGGCTGAGGGTTGTGTCCAGGATCAAACTGCCTGTTCTCAAGTGCCATATGAATGATGATAGAAATGGCCAGGGGAGTAAAATAAATAAAAGGAATATATGAGAAGGACACTGTCTTCACCTCCCACTACTGTAGCCACTGATAAACCCTGGCCTGGCCATGTGCCTGCTGATACTGGTGGACTGGGTCGCCCAATCCTGACCCACATGCCCTGTGCATAGCAGGGGCATCTGGGCACCACATCTTATATCACCATATCCCAAGCAGGAGCCCCTCCCAGGGACGGCTCACATACCGCCAGCCCAACAGCAACCATCAGAGACTTTGCTATCCTAAGAGCACAGATAGAGCCTGCAGTGTCTTGGCTTTGAAGGACCCTCCCTAGTTCTCCCCACATCCCCTCCCATGTCTAGACATCTCATCCCCCAGAGCCTAGACACAGGTTCCCTGCTTAGCAGTAAAACTTTTCCACATAGTGCTGAATCCTCAACTTCATATGCTTTATTTTTTCCCTACCCCCATCAACCAAATAATACCCTCTTGCCCACCGTTGCCCCCGTGAGCCAGAGGAAGGCACCAGAAAGATAACAGCTACCTATGACCTTCGCTGAATGGAAGGTACTTCCTGCCCTCAGCAACCTTTTCCCTTTCCAAATCACATCTTTTTCAACCCAAGCAAACGGACTCTTCCCATACAAATCCTCAAGTGCCTTGTGTGGAGGTGTGAAATTTGCTCAGAGGGGCTATTTTAGATCGCTGGAGCATAGCCCTGTTTTCCACCAGAGAAATAAAACACATTGCCATTAAAACACACTGCCATTAAAAATAGCATCGGACCTTTGATAAACTCTGTAATAATAAATGGGGTGATTACATTTTATATTATTGCAGTGGATTTTATCCCGGCACTTGAAAGCTTGCTTTTAATTTCTGAATCAGAAAATACTTCTGGTGGCAGTGTATTCAAACCCTCATTTGAGCTAGAAGACTGGTGACAATATAGAGTTGAAGACCATTACAACTTCTGCTGTAGTCGATTTCTCTTAATCGAATACCTGGTATTTAAAAGATAAACGCTTGAGGGGATGGATCCCCCATTTTCCATAATGTGATTATCACCCATTGCATGTCTGTATCAAAATATCTCATGTACCCCATAAACATATACACCTACTCTGTACCCACAAAAATTAAAAAGTAAAAAAATAAAAACATATATCTGGTACTTTGTCACTTCCTTGGTAGTGGCTGAGGAAATCACACTTCCCGTAGGATTAGCTGTTATTAATGTTTGCTTACATCTGACTTTCTACCATTTTAGATATTGAATGAATACTTACATACTGTACAAAGATCTGCAAGAGGGCTTGTTCCTCATTTTATACATGTCTACTGTTCAGAAAATTAAACAGAAAAGCAACAGGACCATGCCTTCTGGGTGGCACATCTAATAGGGAAGAAAGGAGTTTGACACCAGCCCCGATGGTTCTTTATGCTACCTCCAGGCCCTTTTGTAGTTAAAGTTGGGGGCTGTCACCTGTCTACACCTACCCTCCTGATGGCAGGCTTGCACAGGTTGAGAGAAGCCAAAGCGGCTTTATCGCCTTTCTGCAGGTTATGTGTCTTTCCTGGCACTATTTCTATTCTTCCTGGGTTTAGTTTTCTAACATCTCCAGCCAACAAGAAGTTCCTACTGGCTCGCATAAGGATTCAAAGCTGTAAAACTGAGAAGCAAGTAAAAAAGCCTACAAGACCATTAACCTCTTTGTACTTGCAGCCAGAGTTTTTGGATCCTAGGAACTAATTTAAAATCCATTTGTCCTTCATGTTTGGACTATGAGTCCCCAGAGGCTTAATCAGAATGAAAAAGAATCAAAGACCCCATCAGCAGCTCAGCCTCTGGTACCCAGCTCTTGCCTGTCAACCAGCAGGAGATTTAGATTTCCATATATTCCCTAAAATCACCTCAGAGGCAGAAAAGAAGAGGCTACCACGAAATTCAGTTGCAGCTACATAATGGAGGGAAGATAGGAGCAGGCCAGTGAACTAAAGTGACCTATGTACAGTTCTAAGAATCACCCAACGGGGACAATGCACTTAAGCTGCCCCAGTCAGGGTCTCAAAGCGAGTAGGTGGGATGGGCACCATGAGGGCGCTACAGGCCACTATAAAACGAAATGTGATATGCAAGATTTCCCTTTGTAGGTAAGTTAATGAGGGCAGGTTAGAGTGAAAGTTAAAGGCTGTCACAATAGAGGGTCTATCTGCCCAAACCAAGTGCAGACAGCAGGGCCCGGCTGCTTTTTTATGGGCTGCACGAAACAAAAGACATCAAAACTATTGCTAGATTCATTGTCTAGCCCAGAGCCGCAGTAACACTCTCACAATAAGGAACCAAAGGCTGAGAGTTTCCAACAACTCGTGGAATGGGCTCTAACCTCGTCCAGTTAAGGGAGGCCTTAAGCTACTGAGCATGCAGCTCTGAATCTGCATGCTTACCCAAGAACAGTAAAACCATCAGCCTCCAAGTACAGCTCAGCAGGGGGCAGGAAGCAGCCACTGGCTTGATCTCTGGGAAACTAGAAGAAAAAGTCCTGGCTGGGAACCTGGGTTGAAAAAGCAGTCTCCATAGCACACCTCTTTTTCCTTCGCAGACATTCTTTCCACTCCAGCAGGCTCTGGAAACATCAGCGAGGAAAAGGGGGTATCATGAAAAGCGCCTTGTAGAATCCTTGGGAGTTGCTAATAATTGGGACGGAT
The DNA here is from genome assembly GCF_001604975.1 of Cebus imitator. Taxonomy (NCBI): domain Eukaryota; kingdom Metazoa; phylum Chordata; class Mammalia; order Primates; family Cebidae; genus Cebus; species Cebus imitator. Next base: position 11,614,986 of record NW_016107360.1, on the reverse strand, counting down.
GTTCTGAACCAGTTCATTTTTTAAAGCACTTTGTGAATTTTCATGATCCACCTAATTAAAGAGAGAAGTCAGGAAAAAAGGCTCTCATTATGTTCACTGACAGAAAAGTAAGGTCGCCTTTTATAGAGATGAAAAAATAAAAAAAGTTTCTGTACTAATAGGGTCTCATTCATTCATTCACTAGATATTTATTATCTGTGAACCAGTCCCTTTGCAGGGTAGGACTAGGAGCCAATGAAGGGTGAGGCAAGGTGATTGCCTACGGGTGATAACCTGCAACATGGGGCAGTATGGAAGCCAAGCCGTTTAGTAGAACGAGCAAGGACAAGGCACTGGGAGGGCTCTGGAGGAGGACACCTAACTGAATGTGAAATCAGGGAAGAACTCCCCAGAGAGGAAGAGATGGTTAAGTAGACATCTGACTGCAATGATAGTCAAGGACAGTCTGGAACAAAGAAGGAAGTTGTTTCATAACAAGGGAACAGCGAGTGTACTCTTTGATGGGGCAATCCCTATCTCTGTTCCCCAATCTCATGGCCAGAAATATCTCCAGATTTTTTAGAAGTAATAATGAAAGTGCTTTTTCTTAGCTTTATAGTCTGGGCTTAATCCCATTCTGCTATAGTTTGGATTTTTCTCTACCCAAATCTCATGTCAAATTGTAATCCCCAGTATTGGAAGAGAGGCTTGGTGGAAGGTCATTGAATCATGGAGGTGGATTTCTGCCTGGCTGTTCTCCTGAAAGTGAGCTCTCACAAGATCTGGTTAAAAGTGTGTAGTTCTCCCCACTCTCTCTCTTCCTCCTCCTCCAGCCACGTAAGAGGTGCCTGCTTCCCCTTTGCCTTCCACCATGATTGTAAGTTTCCTAAGGCCTCTCCAGCTATGCTTCCTGTACAGCCTGCAGAAGTGTGAGTCAATTAAACCTCTTTTCTTTATAAATTACCAAGGCTCAGGTAGTTCTTTAAATACATACTCCTTTCAGTGTTTCTGAAATCCAAGCTTTTAAAACAGGTTCAGGCTAGGTGTGGTGTCTCATAACTATAATTCTAGCACTTTGGGAGGCTGAGGCAGGAGGATTGCTTGAGCTCAGGGATTCAAGACCAACCTGGGCAACATAGGAAGACCCCCATCTCTGCAAAATCTAATAAATAAATAATCCAGGCATGGTGGCACACCCCTGTGGTCCCAGCTTTTCAGGAAGTTTAGGTGTGAGCATTGCTTCAGCCTGGGAGGCAGAGGCTGCAGTGAGCCATGATTGCACCAGTACACTCCAGCCTGCAGCCTGGGATACAGCAAGACACTTTCTCAAGAAACAAATTAAAGCAACAACAACAAAACAAGTTCAACTGACAGTTTTCACTTTAGTTTGTCTTTAATTACTCCATGTAAATTAACCTAAAAATTATGCAAAATAGAAAATCTTTTGTGCTGATTACACTGGGAAATTTTACAGCAGCCTGAAGAACAATGGTTGGCTGAGCCTGTCTAATGTGAACTGTGAAGCAGAAGCGTGCTGCCCAGAGGAAACAGGAGTGGAGATTCCCGCTGGTCACGTAGAAGTAGGACCTGGAAAAACTTCCTAAGGGAGAATTTGGCTTTGCCACAGTGGAGTAATAAGCCAGGAGTAAAACAATGTTAGAACAGCCTCCCAAAAGTGTTTACAGCTGAAGTGCAGCTAATAGGGGAACAAAAGAGACTGAGTGGTAAGACCTGGGGAAAGCTACAAAAGCAGTTGGATTTATTTTGAGAGAATGAAGGAATTACACAGAGATACACAAAGAAAATAAGTTATCAGGGATCTCTTTTTTGACTTAAAAGTCAACATGGTCCTGGAATCAGGTACATAGATTTTGGAGTCAAACTACCTGGGCTCAAATGTCTACATAACCACTCATTAGCCATTTTAACTCTGGCCAGTTATTTACTACCCTGGGCCTCTGTTTCTTCCATCTTGGGCCAGTTATACCTGTTCTTAAAACCTTGTGTCTCATTTTTCCCTATCTATAAATAAAATGGGGTTTTCCTTATCTATAAAATGGGGTTATCACAGTACTTTCCTCATGAAGTTGAGGAAGCATGCCTAGAACATAGTGATGCTCAATAAATTTAGTTATTCTTATTATTATGCCCCACTTTCCACCAGAAAAGAAAGAGAAAAAACAGGCTTACTTAATTAACCATTTAAAAATGGGCTTACTTACCATTTTTAAAGCAAGGATGTTAGCCCAATATAAGAAAGAATTTCCCAAACGTGAGGATGTTTAACAACACGAGGTGGTTTTCTTAGACAAAGCAAGTCTCAGAAAGTCTCGTCATGAAAGTCTGTAGGAAAGAAACTGACCCAGAGCTGCTGAGGATGAGCAAGGTGAGGTGGCAAGGAGGTCTCGTGTTGGGGCAAGAAGAGGAGAGTGCTTAGATCCAGATACTCTGCCTTCAGATCTCCACTTGCACAAATCAAACATATTCCCTTGGGCAAGTCACTTAGGCTAAGGTTCAAATTCTCCTTCATACTACTGTCCTAGGGAGACTCCAAAGAGCCAGTATGTGAAGATGCCTTTTAAGCATCAAATGCTATAGGGTAGTCAGTACCACAATATCAAGGCATAGTACTATTTTCTTCAGCTGGTGAGGAATGGAATAGAGAATGAAGCCCCTTGGCTCTTGGATACCCTCTCAGCTCTCCATCCTAAATCGCTCTCCAAAGGGTCAGAATAAAACACACCAGAGGAGAGAGACAAAGCCCAATGTAAATTATTCCTTAGGGCCAGCGTCACCATCTGCTGTCATGCAAATTTTATTGACTACCAGTTAGTGTTGCCCTGGAAGGAAAGCCTGTCTCAACTTTGAGCAGAAGATTCAGGGACCCTGGGGAAGTGGTTAAGTGACTTGCTAGACCCTCTCTCTAAAGTCAAAAATCCAACGTCACTTTCCAGGCACCCTGTGACCTAATGAAGAGATTCTGCATCCCACGGCATACTGGCCCCGTCTTTCCTCATGAGCAAAGGGACAAGCCCCATAGGAGGTGAGATCTTGTGAGACAGTGCCCAACCATAACTACTAATGGAGAGAGAGAGAGAGAGAGAGAGAGTGAGTGAGTGTGTGTGTGTGTATGTGTGTGTGTGTGTAAAATAGGAAGTGCTCTTATTCCCTGTGTGGGTGGGACCAATGGCTGAGATCGGCTACTCCTGCTCTCTGGAGTTGTGATGGGGACAGAGGCAGGCTTATCACAATTGTCAATCCTGGACAAATTTAAACAATGTTAAGGAAAATATGACTTCCACAGGCAAGGAAACACAAAATGGGCCCTGACTATCCCATGGGTGGTTGCCTCGGGCCTCTCTCCCCTGGCTGTTTTTCTGACCTGCTTTCTGCCTCCAGTTATTTAATTCATAATTGCCAGAGGCAAGAGAGCTGGAGACATACCCTGCTTTGAAACAGAGACTCTGTGCGCCTTGGATAAGTCACAGTTTGATATAGTTTGGATGTCTGTCCTTGTCCCCTCCAAACCTCGAGTTGAAATCTGATCCCCAATGTTGGAGGCGGGGCCAAGTGGGAGGTGTTTGGATCATGGGGGCAGATCCCTCATGAAGGGCTTGGTGCTGTCTTTGTGGTAGTAAGTTCTCACTCTATCAGTTCCTGTGAGAATTGATTATTAAAACAGCCTGGCCCTGCCCCCCAAATCTTCCTTCCTCCCTCACCATGTGATGCTACTCCCTTTTGCCTTCCACCATGGGTGGAACATTCCTCAGGCCCTCACCAGAAGCAGGTGCTGATACCATTATAAAGTACAGCCTGCAGAACTGTGAGCCAAAGTTTCTTAATAAAGTACGCAGCCCCAAGTATTCTTTTACAGCAACACAAATGGACTAAGACACAGGTTAACCACAAGACGGCAATCCTCTCAGTCCACAGTTGGAGTGAGGACTAACAGAGCACCCACAGCTGGGCGTGATGAGCAACATCAGTCTTCAGTGTTTGCAATTATGGTCCTCAAACTTGAGGGTGCATTAGAATCACCTGGAGGGTTTGTGCAACACAGAGGCTGGGCCCACTCCTAGGGTTTCTGATTCAATAGGTCTGGGGTAAGGCTCTAGAACCTGCATTTCTTACCAGTTCCCAGATGATGCCTCTTGCTTCTGGTCTGGGGGACTACATTCTGAGAACCACTGTTCTAAAGAAACCCAGTAAGCATGGGGAAAGCGTGCTTCCCCAGGCAGGTGGCTACAGATCACACCATGCCCTTGGTAGACGAGGACCTATGGAGCTGCTGGGGTAATTTATGTCCCAAGTACAATTATTGAGCAGAGGGGCAAAATGAAGACCCAATACAGGGCTCTGGAAGGGCTCACCGGGGAGGCAATTTTTCATCTATACCATACACCTCTGTCCATTACCTGAGGTGCCTTTGTGGTGGCATCTTGGCTAGGTAATAATACCCACTCTACCATTTCATATGTACATTAGAACAGTGTCATGATTTTGAAAGACCTGCTATCAAGAGGTTCAAATAAGCTTGAAATCCACTTTCATGAATAAAAATTTCACGGTTACATTTGTCAGTGAAAGAAAAAGACCTATTAATTTTTAAAATAGATTTGCAACTATAGGAAATGTTCAAATGGTTGTAAAAATGGTTTAAATATATATATATACATATCTATATATATATATATATATATTTT